>NC_134172.1:71356015-71656015 GCF_964188355.1 Buteo buteo
CCGCAAAAAGGTCAGGATTGTCCTGAATGCCCCTGGGTTGCGGTCGAAAAAAAATTCATTACATGTCACATCGTAATCATCACAGATGTTCAGAATGTCATCAAAATTATTACAGAATTTTAGTTGTCCCAAACGTGTCAATGGGAATTCATCAAGCGTGGTCCACGGGAGCAAATACTTAATGCCCCCTACGTTTATAATAATATGATGCTTCCGATCATCAGGGTGAAAGCCTTTCAGGAGATCCTCTTGAGGGTGAATTAGCTTGGCTCTTTGGTAAAAGACTCCCTTAAGGGTTTCTGTTTCTGGAAAGAATGTGTGGTTGAAGGAAGTATCTGAAGCACAGCTCAGAGCACTATAGTCATAGTCGGAATTTTCTCCAGGTAGAAGAGTCATCTTGGAAGGTGACTTCACATCACTTCGCTACTTCTGCAAGTGTCTTCTGGAACAAAAAGCAGATGTATGGGTGAGTGAATGAGAAGTTGTTTTCAAGTTTGGAACAAATGTAGTGATTGCAGCTCAGAAACATTTATGGCTGATAAAAACAATTGGAAAGAAAACAGAGGTGGCTGAGTATGGTCAGACGACCTTTCTGGTGAGGCTGGGTTTGTCCAGCTGGGTAGAACTGACTCTATCAAAGGCGTCTCCCTTGTTCAGGAGCTCTGCTTGGCATATTTGTCACACTGGGGAGCTTCTCCTGTCTCAGATACAGAGGTCTCAGTTCCCAGTGGATATAGAGGGAAACCAGGAATAACTCCTGCATCTGGCAGGATACTCCTGGTTCAGAATGGAAGTATAAAAATTCTGACAGTATCACATAAGAACACAGAATTCAAGTGTGTTTTGTAGGAAAGGAAATTGTATGTTTTTATTTAACTATTACGCTCAAAAATCCTAAGTATTTTAGTACCCATGCAGTATATAGAAAGAATCAGAAGTCAATTATGTTCTAATTCAGTAAATGCACACTTCTAAAAAAGTTAGTACGAGACTAATTTCTGAAAGGCATATGGAAACAATTTTGGGAACCCCCCCCACTTATACTGATGATCACATAAAATGTTTGTATAGAGTTTATATACATTTAATGACATGGCAACTCCCTTTTAATGGCCTCATTTACAAAAGAATGCAAAGAAACACATGATTTCTACACAAACATTGGAATATTATTTCAGTTATAACTGACACTCTATATGCAATAATAGGTCTTTGTCCTTATAAAGGATTGAACAGTAGCTAAGAGCCAAGGTGACTGCCTTCACCTCTGATTACAGGAAACCAAAAAATCTTATGACTTTGAAAATCACGTTCAAATTCTGCTCACACAACACCAGTGTAAAGTCAGCGGAATTAAGTGACCACAGTGTTCAAATGGGTATAAAAAGCAGGTATGTTAAATGTTAAACCTTTTGCGTCCCTAACTCACTGCATTTTAAAAGTCAGACTGAAAGTCTGCTCATACACAGGAGAGTTGTACAGTACTGCTTCTAGATCTTCCATCCATACAGTCAGCTACCGCTTAATCCGTGGAGTTCCTGAGTTTCATTTGATAAGAATATTTATTTATTAAATTGTACAAGAAATAGATGTTAATTATGCACAAGTATTCTGACTTTCTAGCCTCGAGTTCACAGAAAAATAATAAATATTAGACTTGATTGGCTTCATTAGCAGTACATAGTTTTGTTCTTTTCCTGGCTGTACTCGCCTCCCCTTTGATACGCACCCTGGGGATATATACCCCTGCTAGGGTGACTTCCTTAAACACAGAACTGCCATTTGCAGAATCTGAGGTTTATAAACCACATCAAGAGTGTTACATACCTATTATAGCAGAAAACCCCATGAATACACAACAGCAAAGTACTCAAAACACAGCTGCACTTCAGTTTAAGAGCAACAGACCCTCCTTGGTGCAAGGGGACTTACAATGCTACTTGCAATAAAATAATATCTCAGTCCTGCTCCTAAACTTCCCAGAGGGATTCCTCTGAACAAAGCAGTTCCTTACATACTCTTACAAACAGGTGGCCCCAGGTAAGCTTTGGATGGAGTGGTATTTCCTGATTCCTCACCTGTAATCCTCTTTAGTACAAAAGGAAATCATTAATTTACTTACCTTTAGGGCACGTGGATGAAGAAAGCCTACGGGAACATACAAGAATGGACAAGGCATGATTCAGATCTCCAGGAGCTGTGGTACTATTTTCTGGCCTGAAGTAAGCAAAGAGGTAAGCTTTGTCCTCTTGCTTCTATCACAAAGTGGGATCTCTATTACTATCGCTAGTGACTTGAGAACAGCTATTTGGCAAGTAACCTATTCTCCATGCCAAAATCTTAACTGTGTTTAGCTTTCAGTGCCTTATCACTACATACTTGCTTGTATTGCTGAGTTGCTCTGTCTTTGCTCCAGAGTTATGACTCTGGAAATCCCTGCGGCAGGGGATAGGCAATTCTGAAACTCCTCTGGAAGTAACAGTGGGTGCAAACAATGACAAAATCCCACACGCCTGCACTCAAATAAACTTCCAATCGATTCTGGTTTGCCTCTTGCCTCAAGAAAGACTGAGCGAAGACCTGCTGACCTGAATATCTTTTTTTCAGAAAGAATTTTAACACAAAATATAATTGTATTAAAAAGTCCCATTCTAGGAAATTCTAGGCAATACTGGGATTATCAGTGGAGCTTCATGAGAGGTAATGGCACTCTGCCATTGCCCACTGGAAAAGCTTGCAGGACTCAGATAAATGAAGAGATCTGAGGAGAGGGATAGCTGGCGCAGATAGTGCTAGAGCATGTTGAACAGAGGAAGTACGGAACAGCTGAACTTGGCAATTAGCCTGACATGCAGTCCCATCTCGTGAAACACTCCTAATGACCTCAGAGCTGGTCTTCT
Source organism: Buteo buteo (assembly GCF_964188355.1). NCBI lineage: Eukaryota > Metazoa > Chordata > Aves > Accipitriformes > Accipitridae > Buteo > Buteo buteo. The sequence continues at coordinate 71,358,916 of NC_134172.1, forward strand.
GTTAAAGCATTCCCAAGATACCATCAGTAGAAGTAATGCTACCGGGAGTTCAAGCTAGAGGTTTGATGTGGGCAAACAGGGCTACCTGATGTATGTTTATGTAGGGCTCCTTTTCTTAGAGCAAATGTTGTTTTATTTAGAAACAAGCATATTCCCTTCTGCCTCGACTATTTCTGAGGCAGTGCTGGCCCAAAGAGAATAAAGATTATGGCTGATATAAGACTACGGATAAATAGGAGCTGTTAACTGTTTTCCCTTCCGTAATACCAGATGATGTTGGTTAGCAACAACTTATCCTCTGAATCTCAGCCAGGAAAAATGAGGAGGCAGCTCATCTCTGTCACTCCTTTGATCTCCCACTGCATCCATTATTGACACAATGGGAAGAAATGGGGAGAGGGAAATGTAAATGTTCTGCGTGTGTCAGACACACGCTGTAACCCTGAGGCATCAACGGTGAAACAACAGGGCAAAGAAAAAAGAATTTCTTTCTTTGCTTCCAGCTTCTCGACCTGTGCAAGACAATAAATTGGGCAAATTAATCCCCTGTGTAACACACTGAATGACTGCAGCTATAAAAGGTGGCTCCTTCTTTTTCCACAACCAGAACTGGCAAGCCCACAGATCCCACATAGGCAGCTATAGTATCTGATACCGTATGTGTGTTATTTACATGGTCTGTGCCTCAGATACACAGCGCATCATATCTAAGGGGGAAGAATAGGAAGAAATAAAGGATAATAGAAAAGATGGCCTGACTTGAAGGAACGGAGAAAGGAGAAGAATAAACCCATACATTTCTCTGTATGTTTCTTGTTCTCCATTGGAAGGTGCTTCTACAGAACGATGGTCAGTACTGCTTTAAGATGGGAGAGATCTAATTAATGGATGGGGTTTTTTGCTATTGAGCTTAAAAAACAAGCAAACTGTTTTATTCATACATTGCAGACTGATGACATTGGGGATGGCTGCAAGAAATGTGTTAAGGATTAAAGACAACACACTGGAACATAAGGTCAGACAAACACATTAGCCTATAGCAACAATTTTCCCAACAATTAAACAAGATGAACTTTAAGAATATGCTGTAACAGTAAAATCCTAAAATAAAACTGCTCCGGTTAAGTAAGGCCCAATGGTAAAATCCCTCCTTGTCTGAGATGATAGTATTCTGCCCTTTGAATGCTTGGGAGTTGGTGAAGCCCAGTTCATCTTTCCAGCTCCCCTGCTGATAATGTGTTCTCATCTTGGGCAAATCACTTCTCTTTGAGCATCGTTTCCTATTTTGTTTGTAAGCTTACTGGGGCAAGAACTGTCTCTTACTACATTATACAATCCTGATCATTGTTCTGGCTTCTAGAAACTACGGTAATGCAGAATCACTGGCCCATACCAAGGGCTCTTGGTGACTCTAAATGGTGTGGTGTGCGTGTGAAGCAAGATATAACATCCTTTCAAAAATCTGTCTTGCACAAGATGATATTCTTATCCATTATGCCTGGTGAAGAAATCAAATTAGAAATCTGTACTGCCCTTACTTCCAGCCAAAATTCAGGAAGGGTGCCAGACTTCTAGACAATGGGAAAAGAATTATTAAAGATGCCCTTCTGAGGGAAAGAAATAGAAATCATGAGTAACATGCTAAAATTCCACTGCAAGTGTCGTTCCCCCCCCCTCCAGTGTCCTCTGCAGTATTTTGCATTCTGCAGTGCATCTCTGATGTAATCAGGGCTTCTGCACGGAGTCCTGATACTGCTCTGTGATGCAGACAATTCAAAGTTGCGCCTGGATGATAACAAGCATGCAAGGAAGATGCATAACTCCCCCCCTAGACTCTCCTATCAATTCCAGTGTCTGGAAATTGTCTCTTGCTTTTTACCAGTTGTAAATTAAGTTAAAAAAAAAAAAGTTTCAGATTTCAGTGCAGGTTGAATATGAATACAGTGATTTTTTTGAAAGAATTCCATAAGAAACTGCCTTACAGTTTAGTGATCCTTCCTCCTTTATTCTTTCCTTAGTTAAAACAAGCAGTATTTTCCAGCAGTGTTAAATTCAGCTATCTTCTGACATATGATTTCCGTACTGTATCAACACTGTCAGGGTACCTTCCTGAAATACTTTAAGCTATACTCATGCAGCTCTTTATGTAGTAGGAACCGATCTCAAACTTCAACTCTGCTTGCAAAGTGAACTTCCAGCCAAATCAAAGTAAAACTTACAAAGGTTGATGTATAATATGAAACAAAACCATCCTGAAAAACACATAATCTGAAAAGATACGCTCATCTCTGTATATTGCTCTCCTTGATCTGGACAGTGTTATGCTTTTTGTCATCTTACGACAACCTACCAGCTGAACTATGACAAATACGTTACTCAGTGTTTGTTTTTAGAAAGCTGAGCCTTATTCTGCTGATAATAATCAGAAGTGAAATAACTTTGCAGATAACTTATATCCCCAGGAGAATGTTCTGAAATACATTAGAACTAATAACTATAGTTATTATCCTGCCATGAAATATATTTACGTCAACAAATTTTAGCAAGTCACATCCAAAACAATCTCTTAAACATCTTTTTAAGAAGTAAAGGATTTGTCATTTATTTGTATAGATACATATTTTGCCACTGAAATGAAGAGATACGTAGTCACGGAAGAGTTATTTTATGCGTGTGTCCGTCCCGTGTCCCCCCCCCCCCCCAAGTCTTTTCCAATGAAAAAAAATCTGCCAGAAATACATTGCCTATCAAGAATAGTTAACTTGATGCGTTAGTTGCCAACGAACAGAAGCCAGTAAATAGATCAACACAAAAGACATCCCTTAATCATTTCAAAATTAAAGCTATAAAGGACCTTCAAAAGCAGGCAAAGCAGAAGAAATTTGAAACGCAAGCCTCCATACTGCGCTGTGCAGACGCAGGACTCGGGGAGAGGGAGAGCCGGCAAGCCCGAGCATCACAAACCCAGCCCGATGGATCAGCCTCGCCAGCCGCCAGCCACCTCCGCCACAGGACAGGAGCGAGCCAGGAATCAGCCGAGCGGCCCCCGCCGCCAGCCCCACCGCCTCCCGCCGCCGGCACCGCAGGCAGCCCGGGGTCGGCAAGAAAGGACGGCACGGCGGGACTGTGCCTCTCTTCCATCCCTGCTGCGGGAGAAAACCTGTTGCTACAACCCGTGCACGGACTCGCACGACCCCCCCCCCCTCCCTCCTCCGCCCCCTCCCCGCCACGCACACCCCCCCACCCCCCCCAACCCCTCCCCGGGAACCCCCTCCCGGGCCGCCCCGGCCGCCCCTCTCCGCCTCCCGGTTCCCGCAAGCCCCACGGCTCCCCCCCCTCACCCCCGCTCCCGGTTCCCCCAGGCACCCGCCGCTCCCGGACCAAAAGTTCCCTGGAAACTTGCCTGCAAGTTGCCCGCGGTCGCCGGGAGCCCACCCCCCCCCCCCCGCCCCCCCGCAACCGCGGCGTGGGGTCGGCACCGTGCCGTGCCGTGCCGTGCCGTGCCGTGCCGTGCCTACCGCGCTGCGCCGCCGCTGCGCGGTGCGGGGGCGGCCGCGGAGGGGGGGCGGGGAGCGGGCGGGCGGCGGAGCCCCGACCCTCCGCATGGGGCGGCCGGAGAAGAAGCGGCGGAGGGAGGGGGGGGCGGCCGCCGGGTCTGCCCCGCAGCGGGCTGCCCACAGGTGGCATCCCGGGCCGCCGCCGTCGTCGGTAAAACTTGGGGTGCTTTTTTTTTTCCCGTTCCGTGGTGATTGTATTTATTTTATTTTGGTCGGAGAAGTGGCATTAAAAGTGGCATTAAAGCATGAATCGTAACACATCCCCCCCCCCCCCCCCCCCCGGTCCATAGCAGTGACGCCGGGAGAGCTAAAACTGCTCTGTCCCTGCGGCACCCTTGCAAAGTACAGTGACAATTAACACGCTGGTGTTATCGGTTGTCGGAGATGCGGAGAGCATTCCATATCTCTCCACTTTTTAATGAAATTTGTTTGACATCTGGGTGGAAGTTCCTCTGCGCGGATTTAATCTCCGTTTTAAAGCAGCGAATTAAATCTCGGTGCCAGGGTTAAGGAGACACCGGCAGCTTAAGCTCCGTCACGGACTAAAGTGCAAACCACTCCCATCCCGAGTGCTGCTGTCCCCCGGTGGGCACGGAACATGGTACTTCTGGCCTCTGATTTTTCTTACCTGCTTAGGCACTGGTCTTAGAGGGGGTTTCCTGCAGATGAACTCCTGCACCCCCAAGCAGGATGGGGACAGTCACCTCTAAGCTCAGGGGGACGTGGAGGGGCTGTCTCTTATTATCAGCATTGTGCACTTCACCCAGAGTGGTGGTGGGGGGTCTCATTTCAAGTAAGGTCCTTTGTTGCTATGGTAATACAAATGAAAAACCTATACTACAGTAATTTTAGCAAAATACCTCTTTTTTTTCTAAACTAAATTGGACTGTGGTTCAGAATTGTGTGGGCATACAGAAATAGTCATCCTGATATTTTTCAACCGTAGTTGTTAAACAGCAGTTGTGTAGCGGGCTGTCAGCGACTGTGGCTGTGGGCAACTTGGGTTTCTTTCTCCCTGATATTGCACATGATTTTTATTTGACTTTGTAAAGGTTTCTTAGCATGGCGCTCAGCCTTTATCTGCAGAAGGGAGGTAATGGGTTTTATGGACCACAGTGCTATGTATAAAGAGTTTTGGCTTTTGTATAGCAGTCTGTAAGAGTCTTGTTAATGAAAGCCTGTCTTTTGAAAGCCTTTGCTGATAATTGCTGTCAAAGAGGAAGGACGCATCAAGTAGGATCTCGCAGGGAGTTATCTGGGAATGGTTTTGGTCAGTGTTTTCTGTAATAACTTGGGCGATGGAATGGAGGGCACTTCTACAACATTTGCAGTAATTCCAACCACAGAGTGCAAAGCTGAGATTTAAAATGACCCTGATATACTGCAGACCCAGTCTGAACTCAACACGATAAAGTTCTAGAAGAAAAATTATGTAGTGTGCCACATAGGAAGGAATATCACATGGCAAATGAGGACTATTAGTTAGGTAAAAATACTGCAGAAGAGAATCTTGGGACTATAGTGGATCATAGACTGTGCAGTGCTGCAAAATAGTCGTGTCGCTCTGAGCTCTAGTAACAGGAGGATCATATGTAAGACATCGGAGGGCGTTATTTCTGTTCCATTTAGCACTTGTCAGACTTGGCTGAAGCACTCTATCCAGTTTCAAGCATTACACTTACTCTTAAAGAAAGATGTAGGCAAACAAGATAGGACAATAGCAACAAAAACTATAAGAGGCTTAGGAAATGTAAGCTAGAAGGAAAGATGGAATTTGATTATTTGAAGAAAACACAACGTAAGAACACGGCAACTGTCTTCAAATATATAAACACATTTGTAAAGATGACAGTAAACGGTTGTTCTGTGACCACCAATGGTAGGATAAAAAGCAATTTACTGAAGTGCAATTAGGGAGGTTACTTTAGATATCAGGAAAAAAACCAAACAAACCGGACAAAGCTATTACCATGTGAGTAGCTGGAATCTAAGGAGGTTGTAAATCTGTTTGGCGAAGATTTAAAGAAAAGGTTAGATAAACAGCTATCAGGACTGGCTGTAGCATGCGTGACCATGCCTCAGGGCAGGGGAGAGTTTCAGTGATCCGAGACATTTACCAGCCCGTATTCCTATGATTTCTGATTGTCCAACAAGCTACAGCTACCCTTTCAGGAAGAGGCACAGCAGCACAGCACAAAAGGAGAGCTCGTTACCAGCCCATATGATTAATGCAGTGTTTTTACTATTTAATAAATCACATCAGACTATGCTATTTGGATCTCTCATCTCTGTGGAGCAGCTCATGGAGACAGAGAGAAAGCGGAACTATCCATTGCAAGTAAGCAGCTTTCAAATCCAGTTTTGAGCAATAATGACTCAAAATTGTTACTACTCCATGGTCCGGGTAAATATAAATGTCCTGCAACTTGCTTGGTACTCACTGTTGAAATCACCACCTCATTTGGACACTTGGTTGGCGGATTCAGGTGAGGTCAAGGACTTCATTGACATTGGTATGAGAAGTAAAAGTCAGGTGTGAGATCACTGGCTGTGGCCAATATTAAATCTGTTCTGGCAAATGGAGGTCTTTTCAGGCATGTCTTGCCTGCATCCTTCATGAGCACAGAATTCATGTGAAAACAAAAGTGATACACACCCTGAAAGATAATAAGTAGTGCGCTAGCAGTTTTTCTGTAGTGATAAGCTGACTGCACGGTGAACTTGGTGAGGATTCCCAGAGTAAATCTACTACTTTGTGCTCCTTGAGGAATTAGCATTGCCGCAGAGAAAAATTTTAATCCCACTTTCATTACTTTTGCAGCCTGTGGCTGGTTTTCCTTCTGTTCCTTTGATTGTTGACATTGAAATCCTGTTCTATCGTTTCTCTGGCTTTTACAGATAATTCCAGCATCATTCTGCAGTCAGGAGCAGTGCTGCCAGCAAAACAAGGTATTTCAACTTCACAGCACCTTTCACCTCTCACTTTCCAAACAAAGCAAGAGGCTTAATTCATTTCTTATAAAACAGAACTTAAATATCTACATGGCTGAAAGGTGAGAGTTTTCAAAACCAAGCTACAGACCAAGGATTATTCACAGAACTTATTCATCAGAAAATTTCAACTAATGAATACATTACAAAAATGCCATCTGTTTGAGAAAAACTCTGTAAACAGAGAGAGAAGCAAAACTCTCTGAATAAATTATGGATGACAAATTATTCACCTGCTCTTAGGAAACTTAATGTTTTTGTCTTTTAAGGTTGCTATATAATGCATATGCAAAATGTTAGGCTGAAAATGGATAGCGCAGACTGCTGTTGCAGAGAGGTTCAAAAAGGTCTCAAAACCAGAACACGTCAAAACCCATGATACCATTTGCTGCGTGTCAGTGATTTTCTCACACTGAACAAGGGAATTCCTTTAAGAAGAAGGAAATCTGTCCCTTTATTTCTGTTTATACCCAGATCCATTTGTACCTTGATTTCTGCTATTACAGGAAGAAAATGGTACCTATACTTATGATTTTGGTACTGAGTACAGACAGTTAAGGGAGAGAGTACAATCACTTAGTCATTAACACCATCCACAAGAGGGGAAGCAGCAAGCATGTGTCAGTCCAGCTCTATCAGTCCTTTCAGTGTGATAGTCCTACCAGGAAAGAAGGGCTTTAAGTAGCTAAAGATGAAGGTAACAATCATGGCTTGCTCTGAAATTCTCAAGCTGTGGGCACTAGTGGGACCTCTTGGCTCACTCTACACAACAGTTCATCTGATTTCAGACAATAGCTATTGTTTGAGGGGATGCTGGGCAGGGTAGTATTCAGCAGCTCTCCTGAAAAGGACTTGGGGTCTTGGTAGACCACAAGCTGCACAAGAGCCAGCAACGTGCCTTGGTTGCAAAGGAGGCCAACAGCAGCCTGGGATTTAGCAAGAGGAGCTTAGCCAGCAGATCAAGAGACGTGATTATTTGCCTTTCCTCGGCACTCATTAGGTGACTTCTAGAATACTGCAACCAGTTTTGGGCACTCATGACAGCGAACACATCCATAAACTGGAGCGTGTTCAACAGAGGGCCACCAAGATTGTCAGCAGACGTAGTACCTGCTCTGCTGAGAGACTGAGGGAATTGGGCTTGTCCAGCCTGGAGGAGAGCAGGCTTCGGGGAGACCTGATAGCTTCCAGTATCAACAAGAAGGTTATCAGAAAGATAGAACCAGGCTCTTCATAGTGGTGCATGGCAGGAGGATGGGAGATAACAGGCATAAATTGAAACAAGAGAAAAAGGAAAAACTTCTTTCCCATGAGGACAGTCAAGCAGTGGAGCAGCCCAGAGTACTTGTGCTGTCTCCATCCATGGGGGTTTTCAAAAGCCAACTGGATTAAGCCCCGAGCAACCAAGTCTGCTTTTGTAGCTAAGCCTGCCTTGCGCAGGAGGCTGGACTAGGGACCTCCTGAAGTCTCTTCCAGCCTGAACAATTCTGTTTAGATGGTAATTGCTGTTTGAAATACTACTGCCATTGTCAGCTTCCTCTGAGGAGTTCAAGGTGACCACTCTGAGATCCGTTCCCTCAAGGTAAGCAGATTGCATGCTGGCTGCAGGTGGACCCAATTCTCTTGTCACTGTACAGAGATACAGTTCTTTGGTGATTTATGGCCTATGCGGGCATTTTTGTTGCTTGCTCTTCTCATGTCTTTTCTCACGAATAGCTCCATTACTCTTAATGCAGTGCTTCTGTAGTGCACCTTCCCATGGATAAAGCTTCAAAATGTGTCCCTGAGTTTTATTACAAATAACCCAGTTAAAATAGCAATTTGTCTTTTGCTGGAATTCACAGAGGTGCTTAGATCCAAAAGAGTTATATTACAGGGTTGCAGTAGCAGGGGACTAGATTCAACAGTCCACATTCCTGTATTTCCATGCTCCTCACATCTTGCACTCCCTCCTTCCACTGGAATAAGCTTTCAGCGTGCCTACAAAACACGACCCGCATGCTTTCTCCATGCCCTGGTTTGGGATGCATCCCTCCCAGCCACACAGATGCGCGCTTGCATTGCAGCATTGCTCATCTCTACTGCAGTTCCCCAGCGAAGCGAAGGGCTCTGCCAGACAGAAGAAATTGGCTAAAAGCCTCAGGATCGCTGTTCCATGCATGTCTCAAAGCTCTCGGTGCAGCTTCCCTTGAGCACATGTAGCAGGTAAACCCTGGTCTCCGCTCCAGCAGTGTGTTTGGGTTTGGTGCCTTTTTCCAAGGAATGCTAAAGATTTCCTCACCTGCCTTGCTTGAGAGGAATGTGTCAGTTTAATCACCTTACGCTCCCTTTATTGCCAATTGAGATGCATTTGAGCAACTGTGGTTACCCACCTGAAGGTACACAACTAAACTGTGTCTGTCTCAATGGGTGACTCAGGGCTCAGTTCACTGTAAAAGGAATCTTAGGTAATTCTGGCATCGATGCCCACAGGTGGTCAGAGGGGTCCCACCTGGAATCATCTGCATTAGATCGCAGAGAGCATTAAATTTAGACATCTTTTATCATCAAAAAAATCCTCAGACGTTTGTGTTTGGAGAAAAGCTTTCCTTTAGCTTTATTCCCTGTACAGTTTTCTGTGAGTTTTGTGTTTGTGCTTGTGCATGGGCAGAACCAAGCTTTTCTGCTGTTCTGCTTCTCTTTGCTCTTGCTGAAAATTATTCGGGAGAACTCCTGCACAAGCTTCTGCACGTCTGTATCGTGTTAGTCGTGGCATTGAAGGAGTGAAGAGTAACACATAACTCCTCCATCTGCAGCTCTGTAGATGTTATGTTTATATTTGCAAGGTGGCCGATATGACTAAAATTAATTTACAAACACTTGAAATTTTACTCCAGTACTTCATGCTGCCAGCCTCCCCCATATCCCCACTGCAGATATGCTGATAAATGTTCTGAATAGTCCTTTGGCTGGATAGTGTGTACTGATACCTATGGTCTACTGTGCTGAAAAATTGAAAGTTTCTGAGCAGGGTACATTGGTGGACATAACGCCAGAGTCAGCATGAACTCTTACTCCGCAAAGAAATTAGGAAATGAACAGGGTCTAAAACTGGAAAACAGAAAGAAGTCAGGAGCATAGTTGTGCAGAGAACTCCTTTTAATTTAAACAAGTAGAGACATATGGATGTACTTGAACAGCCTCACAGAGGGTTAGTTTGGGCTGTGCAGCATTTGTTCCTCAACTTAATGATATACCTCAAGTGCTTGGCTGTGCAGCCCTCTACTCCAATTCAGGCTGCATCCAACCTTGGAAAATCCTGTAATTGCATGGGTGAGGAGAGGAAGCCCCGCATGCATATATTTTGCATATTTTGTGTAACTCCTGCCTAATCTGAATATGTGGTTAACACACTAGCAAAGGGTAAACAGGAGAATTTCTGCATGCAGGTGACTCTTGTCACTCTGAATTCCTTTCCAGTTTAGGCATGCAACTGTTACTGTGTAGCACATAATCAGAGAGCCAGGTTTAAAAATATTTATATTCCAAAAAGTTTGGTAAAATGCAGTACTTCGACTGTGTTTAAATAATTAATTTATATCATGTACCTACAAGACCAGCAAAAGTGTTTACAGGAGAGGAAGGCTCTTTGGCTGAAATGAATTTCGGGGAACTGCTGTATTGAAACTATCAGGGACAGTGTATTATTTATCACGGCTCTGGCAGACTTCCAAAAACATATCACTTTTTTCAGGTTGCTGAACTGAAAGAGCCTTGCAAGGATCTGAGAAACGCCTTTCCAAGCATGTGCTTAAGCATTAGTATTGTTCAGCTTTATGAGTAAGAATGCATAATGCTCCCAAATACTTCATTACCACATCTGCCTCAGATTAGTCAAAGAAAATCATCATTCCTCTCCTATGTTCGGGCACTGAAGAAAAATGTGCGTGTATTCATATAGCTTACATGTGGGTCTAGGAATGTGTTTTTGAACCTAACTAATGCAAATATGAATTCTACCAGGCAATTCCCAGTAAGCATTGTTGGAGCTTTGTAGACTTTGCTGGTGTGGACACCAGGTTGGTAAGTTTGGGTCCCAACTGACCATATCTGTGCTTTTGCCTCCTCTGGGGAGGAGGGCAGAGCTCACTGCAGGGGCTCTTTCCTTCCCCTTCGCTGGAAAAACCAATGGCATCCCGCTCCCCTGGGCTCCCACGGTAGCACAAAACCACAGCTTTCATCACACCACTCATCTTCATCCCACATATCTGGTTGCAGTTCACTCCTTATGCACAAGGCATAGCGGGAAAAACACGTGTACCACCTTTGTATCAAATGGAGTGATCTACAGGCAGCAAAGAGCACAGAGGTGCACGCTCCCTGCCTCAATCTCACTTTCACCCACAAAGATTTTTGGGCTAAGAGTAGCTCTGAAGAGGGGACCAGGAGAGAAGATGGTATCTTCTTCAAAAAAGTAGTGTCCCTTCGTGCTGCCTGTTTTGCTCTCCATTGGATAGACTTATAGCTAAACATCCATATTCCTGTCCTTTATTTCTCTAGGGCTAGTTTCTAAGGTTTGGTTCATAGTGAAATTCCAGGGTGTCAGACTCCAAGCCCTCTGCAAGGAAAGGGGAGAAATCCGGGGGTCAGCTATTCCCTTCTTCTAGTGCGTTTCAATTTGAATGGGAGTCTCTCAAATTAATGATCTCTTACTGTCAGCCCTTTTGAATTTCTGTCTGTCATGGGCAGGAAAAAGAAATAGAGTGGCCAAATGGCCCTACTTTCAAAACAGAACCTGTGGTATGAAACACTTCAAGGGGGAGTGAGTCCTTAATGCCAAACTAGATTTACCAGCTGTTCCCTGATGATAGATTATTCAAACTGTCAAAATGTCACCGGAGGTGACCAGGCACACAATCTTCAGGCATTCACTTCTGTTCGAAGATATAGTTAGGAAGGTGAGGTGAACTTCCATTGCATTTCTTTTTCTAGCTCAGTCAATTTTTAATAGTCATGATACATTCAGTGAATGTGAAATAATTATCTTAGTCATAATACTTTTGATTCGTACAATAATATATCTTGTGTTGCAGTTTTTAAAATGATTTTGACAATATAAAAGAAAAAATTTATTAAGCAAAAACCATCATGCATGACTACTATAATTGCTATTACAAAAAGTTGTGGGTACACAGTACAATTGAAATGATTTACATTTCACTATTTCTGCAAATAAACACAACACTTAATAAAGGCCTAATCCTTATGTTTCTCAACCAGAAGAACCTCATCCTTCCAGATTTTACCCAGTAAATTAGAACCTGGGGAATTTTGTATTGTTTAAGTGAGTAGGTAACCGGTACGAATGGGTATATCTTTTGGGTCCACACAGGTGACCTTGTTCTGCACAACGCAGCGATAGGTATGCGCTTAATTTGCTCGCCCAGCAGCACGACTGCATGCACGTTGCACCAGTGGGCAGTGGGCAGGACACTGGTAGATAGGACAGAGAGATCTGAGTACCTGTCAGATCTGCAACGCCGGTGAAATTACTGTACAGCCTGTGCTTATTTTCCCTCAGTAGTTTTGACTCTTGTGTCTGCGAAGGCAGAACTTGTTCAATAGCAAAAAAATGCACATGTTCGCCGCTGGAAATCTTCCCTTTAGAAAGGGAGCCATCTGGAGAATAAACTGTAAAATAGGCCCTGAATGAGCTCCCAGGCTCAGTGGGACTTGTAGATAATTCTATATGTAGCAGAGTTGTTACTATAATTACAGTCCCGAATAATAGTGAAAGTATCTGACTGGCCATTTGCATAGAAATTTACCATCTCTGCATGCATAAGGTGTAACTCTGTGCTCAGAGGAAACATGCTAGTATGCAAATATTCAATGTGCCTGTTTGTTCCATGCAGTTGTGAAAACAAGATTCTTGCCATTGGCTTTGCTGCTCACGAATAGTATCTTGCTGTTTCTTTGTATTCTGCTTGTTAAATACCTTGGTACGTGAATGAATGTTTGATTGTATGTTTGAAGTTGTGCTGTGGACTTTTGATTAAAGGACTTTATGAGTGGTTGAAGCCCTGTAGGGGAAAAAAAAAAAAGATAAATATTTGACAGTGGTAAACAATGAACCTGGGTAGGGAACTGCAGTCTGACTCCGCGGATGGTGCTTTTGGCCGTCCACCACTGTTCTCCTTCCTGTGGCTCAGTGCAATTCCAAATCTCTAATGAAAATTTAAAGCAGTCCCTTCAACTCAGAGCCAGACTGTGATATTTTTGTCCTCTGTGAGCAAAGCCATTTTTCCCCAGGAGCCTCACGGGGTGATTTTGCAGCCCTTGGAGAGAATGACCTCTGGAGTGGGTGGGAATAGGGTGAGCTCTGCCACAAAACCTGCCTGACACAGCTGTGTCTTAGTCAGGGTCAGGGAACCCTCCGATGACAGCGCACCCATCAGCTTTGCTGCAGGTACTTCAGGGGAGAGTTTCTTTCCAATATCCTCTATTCTTTTGTTGCGGAAGAAGTGCAGCACCGTGAAATTCCCACATGCGTGACCCTGTAATGTGTTTAAGCTCAGAATACTGTCCCTAGGTGAGAACACAGCCATCGAGGGCTCGGACCACCTGGCTGGTGGAGGACACTTTATAACTGGTACAAATTTCACTGATATGCAGACTTTACAATGTATTTTATAAACACTGCCAGTTGGCATGATGGCTTTTGAGTCCTACTGGTACGGATCCTATTTGAATAGGAAAATCACATACCAGGCATCTGACCCTTCTACTTGTACTCAAATTATTATTTTTAAATTTCATTGTTGCTGAAGTTAAAGGCAGATGCTTGATATTGCAACAAAAGTCTGGCTTGCATAGGATTTTGTTTCCATGAGGGGACTGCAACTCTGCTCTTGCCAGGGTCTTTCGGTGCTTGCATGGGTGCTGCCTGCACAGGAGTGAGGAGCTGCAGGTGGAGCGTTCTGCGTGTAGCTCACACAATCTGCTGTGACTAATCTTTGGAAACCTCCTAGTGAAAATACCCCATGGTAAGAGATAGTCATTAACCACCACAATGTATATGTTTATCCTATCAGAGGAATATCTGTTTAGAGAAGAGTAATTGGCATTCCGCTAAAATATTTTTAAAATATTTTAAAAAGTATTTAACCTTGTAGCTAGACCCCCAACTGCATGCAGTAAATAACCCCTCTGTAGTCCATTTTTATGGGACTGATTACATTTTACTAATAAATGAACTAATTAATTTTTAGCTGTAAGTAGCCTGGAAATAAATGCTTTTGATCCTGCTTCAAAAACTTCCCTGTGGGTTACTGTTGGGTTTTTTTGAAAGTATATAGCCCCATAATACTGTTCTTCTAAATTAATAAATAAATCTCCCATATACTTTCATGGCTGTATGGTGAACCTTAACATCTCTTTTGTTAAATTCAGATTATTAATTTAATCTCATTGTGATTCAATAGCTGCTGAAATTATTAACAGTTAAAAAAAGAAAATGCAGTAGAGTTCAGGCAAGATATCTCAAGGAGAGGTTTGATTTTCCTAGCATGTGAAAAAATCAATGGTAGCGGGTAGATAAATTCAAAGTTAAAGCAATGTGTAATTCTTATAATTCAAAAATGGAACCTCATATACAAGAAGCAAGACATGCATAATGTAGTTATTATACCTAATTATTGTTCAGCTGTATGTCTTGCTTAGAGCAAAATTGCCACAAAATGTAGACCAGCTTTCTGGTTAATAAGATTCTTTTCCTTCTTATTAAGTTTATGAAATGTTGCTCTAAAAATAATTCTTGTAGAAATCATAAGAATAAAATCAGGTTCTTCATTGGTGGTTTACTATGCATTAGTCATTCACATTTACTGAACTTCTGAAACTCATGGATTTATCTAAAAATAAATATTATTTCTTGACATTTCCTGTTTGGTTATAATTGTGCACGGCTCTAGCTTCCTGCTAGAAATCCTCCTAGGCAGCAGACTTCAGCTGTGTACTTTTGGACTTCGGTCATGGCAACTTTTGCTTGTTTTTCCCATTGAAATTCAAGTCAAAATTCCCTTAGTTTCAATGAAAACTGGTGTGGGGTCACAGACATATCCTGAGCAAGGTCTCAAATAGACTCTGAGGCTTTTTTTGTATCGCTCGCTCTTTAAGTATTGTAGCATTCATAGCTTTTGCTGACATCTTTTGGCACAGTGTGGACAGAATGGAAGTTCACAGATTATCATAGTTCTTTCTTATTTGGCGTGTATTTTGGCTTAGGTTTTAAGCATCTTGTGGCTTAATTAACACTTTTAATTCTGTTTGTCCTCATACAGTGAGGATCGGATCCACTGCTGTGGCTCCTAGAGGCTGCCACAATACAAATAAAGAGTAATTTTCCAGTATGAGCCAAATAAATCTGTCCTTTATGCCATTTCTGTGTTTTATCTGGCAAAGAAGGGGATTTGGGGTGTGTGTGCACTGAACAACTGAGTTCTCTGTTTGTGCTCGGGGCTGTTGGGAATTGAAGAACAATGTTAGCATTTGTTATTTCTCTCATAAAATAGTGAAAACAGCACTGTCTTGACAAATCTGTTGAAATAACTCACAAATGGATAGTTCCTCTGTAGGAACAAATACAGTTTAAGGTCACTCTACTCCCCTGTATCTGCAGGCATTCTAGGACTACAGAAGATAAAGATTTATTTTATTTTTTACAAATATAAGAAAAATCTCCACACTTTTCAGTCTCTATGTAATCTCTGCAATGCTTTCATAATTACAACAACGTCTGATTGTGTTGCTAATCAAATCTTAGTTTAGCGGTTAGTACATTGATAAAAAGATATTAATGAGTTCTTGGCAGTTACGCTTTTTCTGTCAGACAGCTAGATAAAACTACAATGGACCAATTTAATTGGAAAACGGGCACTCGAGCATCAACGCAGTGTGCGGTGGAGAGATACCATCTACTCTATTTTGGTAAGTGACTTAACTGTCCTCTCATGAAAACTGTTTAAAGTCCAGGAGATATAAAACAGAATGTAATTGCAGTGTGGGATTTTCAACAGTGCATCGCTGGGGATATTTTGGAGTCACTTAGGTAGTTTTGCAATTTGTAGTGTAGAGTATATAAAATTACTTTAATAATTAATTCAGTCAGTTATTTTTATGGACATACTTATGGGTGTTTTGTTCTGAATTCCGGTTGCATTTATTTTGCAATCTCATTCCTCTTGGTTTATGGCCTTACAGTCATCAGTACCTTAGAAAATTGGACTAGTCATGTTAGCATTGTCCAATCTCTCTTTACACCAGTATAGACATAACCAGGAAGGAACAGGAATAAATTAGATCAGGTTGTACTAGTATTTCTGTAAGAATTTCACAGGCTGACATAGTTATAGCAAGACAAGCAGCATGTGAAGAGTCAGTTCCTAGAGCTGCCTTCTTTTGAAATACAGTGGAGGTGAGACCTTGAAGCTGATTATCTCCAGCAAAGGGAAGTTTAGGTTTGTTTTCTCTATCTTTGGCATTTTGCTAGACTCATCTTCCAAAACAAACACAAGAAGAAAGTTACAGGATGCCCACGGCTTTCTGAACACTGAAGGCTGATGGACTGGTTGGATCCAATTCTCTTCAGGGGTCTGGTATAAATCCCGTTTACGATGTTCATGTGAAGACAAGCACTTTTAGGGTCGTATTAAGGTTATAATATTTGTGCTATACTCTTTATGGAGTAGAGCTGTACTAAGAGGCCAAAAGGAGCAAGTTGTGTTTGCAGCTGTGGAGCTTGGTATGCTTCAGAACAACGCAGTGGAGACTGCATCTGGCTAATGGGGGATTTGTTTGATTAATAAATCATCGGGTTTCAAGTGGTGTCTGGAGTGGGATGCCATGACATCTTGAGACTTTCCCTTCATTCCACAAATAGAAATCCCCATCTCCCTCTGCAAAATGTGCTGCTGCCCCGTTTTTTTGGCTGCTCGGTTGCCAGCTGAGGGAATCCTTCACTGACAACTTGTTGAACGGTTGAGGGGATAGCGCCGACTCTCCTGGCAGCTCTGTGGAACATGGTTGTTCTGCTTCCAGGGATCAGCTAAGCTTATCTGGATTGAGATGCTGATAAGCTGCCCAGGAGATTGGTTTGTAGATCAAGTTTCAGTGTTGTAATTGTACAGTTGACAAACGCTTGTTGTTATGGGCTTGTGGTCTGTTAGAAGGAGGTTGAGTGTGTACTGATTTTATTTTTAATTACAGAAATTACAGTTGGTCTTTCTTCTCTAGCTGGAAGTAACACTACTTAGTGACCTGGAGACATATCCAATTATCTGTTCTCTGAAAGCCGTCACATAATGACTTGTTAAAAACTTCCCTATCTGATGCTGTACTGTGGGCAGGAATGATTATTTGCTGCAGTCAGAGTATGAGTTCATTCTGAGTATATGGTTGGCTTTTCTAATTCCTGGAAAATCCTTGTGAGCAGGGGTTATTCCTTAAAAGCTGATGTGATGGTTTTATCTGCATGTAGAGTTGCAGCCCTAATGCACTATGAGGGGCTGGAACCTGTCCAGTCCTCTCTGTAAAAGGAGAATTCCTTCCTTGTTCATCCTGTATCCCATTCTCACCTGCTCTGTTGCCCCCAGGCTTTGAGATGCATCCTCCAGTGCTGCAACGTTTTAGAATCACTTCTACCATGGATGCTAATTCTTGCTACTTCAGGCAGGAAAACCTTTCCAATTTTTTTTCCCATGCTGTCTGGATAGTTCCAGCTCCTGGTAATATTCTAGAGGAAGATCTGTTGTATTCCCTGTGAATGCTCATATGGTAGATTTCTTACTGCTCTCCTATAAACTAATTTACTAGTGTGCTGCCATGTGCAGAGTTTATTGCATTTTTAACCCTTTCCTAATACCACCTGAAAATCCCCTCCAGTAAATAACACTTATTTTGAGAGAGACTCATCACATCAGTCCCAGAGTTACCTGCACCCCTCTTGAATATAGAATTCTCTTATTGTTTAAATTATTTACATACTAAAAAAAAATAATAAATCAAGACTGAGTCTTGAGCCATTGCACATTTTAAATTTCCAGCAGGAGTAATTTTTATCTATCATTTTGAGTCCTTTTTCAGTGCACTGTATGCCTAAAGTTTGGCAGGTATAAATTAAGCCTCTAGAATGAATACAGTTGCTCCCTGCCATGACTCAGAACAGTCTGTCCAAAGTTTTTCATCAAACTGAGATTATAATCAGTTATGACAAAGGTGGCAGGATGCCAAAGGGATAAAATATTGAGCAAGCAGGAGACATGAAACACCACATAGCGTTTGGAGCAGTGCTTAGCAAATTGATGGCTAAGCATCTTGTGGCATCTCTCTGATCCTGCCATCTAAGGGGACGAGTGAGGAATGCACCATTTCCATGATCCTTAGCAGTACACGATTGTGTGTACTGAGTACTTCCCATGGGCAGAGGTGTTTTTCCTGAGACAAGATTCCTTGGATCTTGGATCCTCTCTTGAACTTCTGTGTCTCTGGGTTTGATGTGGAATGAACAGAAGCTTCATGCCAAATCCCAACCATCGGCCGTGATCACAATAGCTGCTCTGGAAAATGTGATTTATGGGGGCAGGAAGAGCTACAGCTGTGCTATATAACACCGTAAGGCCCAAATTCTGCAAAATGTTATCTTCCAGCTTAGGTCTAAGAGAGGTAAATTACAAAACACACTTGGAGGAATGAATGTTGGACCACATTCTCCCCAAGTTCAGAGTATCTGGGGTCAGAGTCTGGTCTTACTGACCCATAAATTTTGTTTTTCTTATGCCTGTAACACCTTCTGATTAAGCAGAATAATTCTAACACAATTGGTTTCACTTTAATTTTACTTAATCCAGTACTTTCCTGACCAAACCTTTTGTAAGATGAAGGATTCACTCCAGGATGAATTTGGCCCACATATGACGGTTAGCGTCTAGTTGCTATCAAAAGAGAAAAATGTAAATTTACCTACAGAAGGAAAGGAAAGAAGGGAAATATTTATCCACAGCAGTGCTGCTATAGGGACCAGAGGCTTTGCAAATAGCAATAATAAAAAGATACGTGTACTAAATTATCTCTGCTTCGTTCTATCATTGTTAGTCTTGTTACCATCACTACCTGCTGCACTGTTCGGAACAACAGCTCCACCAGCATTTCTTTAGGCATTTATACTTACAAAAACCTCTAGATTTGTGGAACTGGATGATTTCATTTTACTTTTCAATGATGTTTCAGCCTGTAGAAAATAGCTTTTCAGTCTCTTTTCCAGGCTCCAAATTAAAAGAATAATTTATCACAGAAAAGTACAAAAATGGGCTTAAGAAGAATGGAAGTAACATTTATTTTTCTCTGCATAAAAGTATATCTCAGAAGTTTAAAGTAAAACATGTAAATGAAGAAGAATGATTTAGGTACCACTGCAGATTACACACATTCTGTGGAATCTTTGTTTATTTAGTGGTATATAAGGTAAACTGAAATAAAACAAATATGGTTCAGATTTTTAAGTAGGTTTCCAGAAATCTTTCTATGAATTCTGATTTATCCTATTTTTAGCTTGTTAACACTACTAGATCTAAGGCAAGAAACCTACAATGTCTTGTATTGCATCTCTGTATTTATGCAAAAGATTGTACAAAACAAATCTGAGATACCCACCATCAGGAATGGAGCAACTGCACACACGCCTGATCTCTGAAAATGTCTCATGCAGTAGATGAGCCTCTCAGGGCAGTTCAGTGGCAAATTTGGTGTGTCCCAGAAACATCAGTAGCCGAGGTGCAATGGCTTTGCTGGTTACGCAGTGGCTGTTCTTCTGGGATCTCCCTGACCTCCAACCACCTCCGTGCAGGGGAGTAGGTGGCCACCAGAAGCAACAGGATTGGGAGTGCTTTTTGTGTTGGTTGGGATCCATTCCTCCTCCTTTCTGCTGTGCTGAAGTACTGTGAGCCAGGGTTGAAGGCCACCATAAAACTTTTTCCTCCCTGAAAATATGATTGCAAAAATGCAAACACATCAACATTGCTAAATTTTATGCTTCAATACCTGTGCGTGCACCCACTAAATGCGCTTAGATGCAAACAGTTCCCATTGAACTAATGAGGTGATGCAGGTGTTTAACTAAAACACATGCTTGAATACGTGGAAGATCAAAGCCCTTAATCATAGGCATATGGTGCATTTGTAAAAGTACTTACAGCAGGCATGTACAAATTGCCTTTTAGATGAAGGATCTGTCACAGGTACATGGATTTTACTCACAAGGAGTAAAAGTGATGGCAAATCTATGAACGTTTGAGTCTTATTCTGAACATGCATTGGTAAATAAAAAGGCTCTTTATGATCTATTTCCCATGTGTGTGTACCCATGCCAGTTCAGGCTCATGCTCTGGAGCATCTAATATTTAGATACAGTTGGCAGGGGGGGTGATGAAGATTTAGCTAGTAGGACAATAAACGTTGCCATTTGTTATACTCGTATGGCATGACAAAAATTATTTAGCCTCTTATTTAGTCATCACACATTGGCGTTGCTCAGTAAAACACTTCATTTAAAAACTCCTATTTGACCGTGCTGCTGAATAATACAGCCAGAAGTAGTTTCAAGTGCTATATTCACATTTCACCTGAGATGAAAATGGAGAGCATGTATTTCTGGTGCCCCTTGTCTAGGTACAACTTCAAAGGGTAGAGAGAAATGCCAGGGAAAGCTCACAGTTTCAAATATTTGTGCTGAACAGGCATCATATGTCAGAAACAAATTTTTCCTCCTCTTTCTTTCCTTTTTGCTTGAGATCACTTGTGTAAAAATGAAAGACCTCAGGTAGCTGTGCCACTAAAGTCCTTTATGTAAGGGAAATGGATGTGTCCAGAACTATTGCTGTATTAAGCTGCTCATTGCTCTTAGTAGTTACTAAGGGTATATGTAATTGGGGAGCTATTAGCTTGAGAAATGATCTGGAAAGGATTAATAATGAATATAAAACTGGAATAATGAAAGGCATCAAGTGTTCCCCAGGGAAGAGAATATGCTTAACATTTTAATTCTATACCATGTGATCCTGGAGGCAGTGGGGTATTTCCACATCGGGAGTCAGATGCGAGTGTTACCTGCTGGAGTGGTTTGCATGTCTGATGTACTGATAAAAATAATCTTAAACATCTTTATGGGCACTTGTGAATTATTAATTGGGCTAATACTATAATTTCTGTTGAATTATTGATTTACTCTGAGTTCAAAAGCCGTGTTTTGCGATTACATATTCTCACGAGTGATACTTGTTAATCTGAGGAACAGTGAAAATTGAGCCTAGTCTATCTGGTTATCCACGTACATCTGTAAACACTGTAAAATCCATTAACTCCCTTTCGCCAGCCGGCACCTCACCACCCCCTGCAGCATACAAAACACTGTCTTGCTTGGCTGCAGTAGCACAGGGGAGGGTAGGAGAGGCAGGGAAGGGTGCTGGGTGGCTGAAAGGAGAGCGGAGCAGACTATAACCCTCCACGTGAGCAACACCTCAAAGCAGTGGATCCAGCAGGATCCAGCAGCCTATTTTTAAACTCTGTGGTGTCCAGCCTGCTCTGATTTAGCCCTCTTTTGAATACTGGCATTTCTGTCATTTCAGTGCTCCCAAATGCTGCTCAGAGATTTGGCTGAGAAAGTTTATTGCACGCTGAATCGTTGATTATTGATAATCGCACTCTCACTAACTGAATTCCTTTTGGGCCTTCCTCCACCCTGTGAAGCTCTTACCAAGCCTTTCTCTTCATCACTGATGAGGTCTGGTGATTTTCATCATGCTCTTTTTTGCATATCACTTTTGTTTTTCCAACTTTTCCTGAAATGTGCCTGTGCTATTGCACTTGCTTTGGTAACGATGGTCAAGTCAATATTAAATTAAGTGGAATTATGCACCATGCTTTTGGCCAGCATCAAAATTAAGAATAGTTTATCAACCATTTTGAAAGAGAGATTTGGAGAATAGAACAATAGTAGCTCAAGTCACCTTTCTCCTTACCTTTGGGGTAATTACTTGAATATGATTTTGTATTTAATGTAATTGGGAGATACCTTAGAAAATTCCAGTACATGCCTGTCTGCATCTTTCAGGGCCTAAATACCTTGAAAATACCAACTGTGTGCAATGAAGTAACTTCCAAAATGGAATTTATACTTCTGCATTAATTAGGCACATCAGAAACTTCAGCTCTTGGGTGACTGGCAGGTTCACATTGATAGTATTAGTGGCTCTGAGCTAATGAAAATACACAGGAGGTTCTTCAGTTCTGACATCTTTTACTCCATCAATGCATGAGGTCATACTAATGTTGGAAAACCTGGATAAAAAACCAAACCCTGTGTTGGGAACATACCACAATATTCAAACCATACTAAAATAAGTAAGTAGCAGTTTCCCCAGTTCTTTTCAACCTTATTCTCTTTGTAGCTTTCAATCTATATGAAAAACTCAGCAAAGAAAGGGTAAGCCAATCATTCAATTTCATGAAATAAAACCAGTTAATTATATTTTCTTACTCTCCTCTTTTACATTTGTAAAGTGAAGGCCTTCAAGCTGTTGAGCTCAGCAAGTGAGCTTGATATTCCTATGCTTTTAGGGAATAATATTGTGTCTGTCATGGATGAATATATTATATTTATGGTTTACTGTAATAATTTGCTGGTTCATGGTCCTACAATCCTCACAGGAGTGTAACAAATCCTTGTGATGTCTCTGAGAACTGCCTTGCGGTTTCGAATCTTGGCATTAGCTGGGGGAAGTGTAACGTTCACATGATGCCAGTCAGCTCCCCGCTGACTGTTTTCGCAGAAGCAGTCTGAGGTATTTGTTGTTTCAGGGAGAACCAGCAATAAATTAACTGAAGAAGTAGTCTTCTTTATTACAACTACAATAGGACACCAATAATAGCTTCTACTCCCCCCTCCCTTTTTTTTTTTTTTTGGAAGGAACTTGCAGGGTTTGCTCAGCTTTGCTCTGCGCGCTAAGATAACCTGCTAGTCCAGAGCACATGAGGCAAAGGAAATATCTGCCCCAGCGCCTGTAGTTCTGGTGATACTGCTTATCCACTGCCCGCACCTGGGCTTGGGACCTGCCTCAGGTGGGTGAATTAAGATGGATTTTGTCTCCCTTTCGGGCGGCTGCTAAGATTGACACCAACGTCCAGGTCTGGGACAGAGACGCACCAGAACAATCCCTGCAGGAAGCACATGAGCTAGATGGATGTTTGGGTTTTTAAACAGATGGAAGTTTGGGTTTTTAAACAGATGGATGTTTGGGTTTCCCACTTAACATCATGTCAGCATCCCTTAGGAGTCACAGCTATTCAGGTGACTGTGTCGAGTCCTGGCTGGTCTCTAGAGTTTTCGCTCCTTGGAGGGCAGATCAGTGGAAACGCACTTGAGGCGATACTTAGCACTGCAGGAAAATGAGGACATGCGGAGAAAGCTTTGCCAGAATGTGGTAGATGCTCCTGTTCTGTGAAACAGGACATGGTGCATTTTGCTTCCCAAGCTGACCAACTGGCCTCGGTTCACAAAATGTACCTTTCTTTCATGACCTTCAGCTTCACTCAGCACTGAGGGGCCATCCCTTTGCTTTTCCAGGCAGAGTCAATGCCAGATACACCCCTCCTCTTCCTGCAGTTTCTTCCATGCATTTGCCTATTGCCTTTAATGCACAGGGAGATATTCACCTCAAAGGTAGCATGGAAAGAGCCTTTCTCCTGCTGCCTCCTGGCTGGGCCACACGTGGGGATCTGTCATTGCAGATCTTGGCTCCAGAGCCAGCTGGGAATGATAAGTTCAGCTCCTAGCACTGACTTTCAGCCTCTTGACAAGATCTTATGTGAATCTGATATATTTACCAAAATCTAAAAATTAAAGAAAAAGGAAAGGAAAAAAGAAAGATGCATAAAATGTGAAATGAATCAGCAGGCTAGGGAAAGCAAACATGTCAAGATGACATTAAGCCATAACTGATGAATTAGTGCAGTTTTGGAAAGCATGGTTAAATAACCCGAAAGAATTAACCAAGCAGTATACAATTAATACAAATAGAATTATTTTCTTAAATAATCCTTCAACTTTTGGTTATACAGACCAGAACTCTGTGGTCATTTTGGCCCAATGCCTGTTCCTATTGCATTTTTGTAGCAATTGCTTGCTTCTCTGAGGTTTCCCTTTGATATGTATGGGTAGTATACATTTATCTGGCTGTATAACTGTAGCATAAGCTTAAAAATGTGCTAAAAAAAGATTATTGCACAGTGCAATCTAAAGTAATGTAAGTATAAAACATTGTAGTTCCTTTGAGCTCAGTGAAAGGTCACTGATAAGCACCTGTCTTGCCCTGTAATAATAGGTAGACTCAAAATATTTTAACATAACCATATTCTCTGTCACCAGCTGCTAGTCAATCTCAGTGATCAAAATGGGGTTTCCAGCCAAAAGGAGATTTCCTTTTACTCCTTGTTTTCACAATACATCAAGCTCCACTCCTGGGCTCGCAGGGGTTACAGCACTATGGCTATTGCTCAGTACCAAGCAAGTCATTTGGATGCTGGTCCCAGGTTGCTCATCAACTCAGCTCTGTTGATAATTCTCTATGCTCATGGGTTTTAATACTCAATTCTGCTTTCTATAAATGTTTCTTGTCTTTTGACCTGTGAAAGAGGGAGCAAAGTTAAGTGTAGGGTAATTTCTTCCTCCCGTAAATGGGCATACATGGAAAATTTTGGATCCTTTATTATCTCATCATAGCTTGTGCTTTCTTTGGTTTACACTTGTTTCTTGGCATGTTTTATAGCAGTGTCTGGAAAATCGATTTTTCTTTTCCAAGCTACAAAGCAGTACATGTGTTCTTAAACAAAATCCTGTCATTCTGACCAACATCTTTAGTTTTTCTTCCCTGGTGTTGTCATGAAACACACTTCAGTCCCATATATTTACTCTTTAATTTCAGTGTTGCTTTTAGTGATCACAGTTAGTTTAAGAATGCTGTCAAAGAAATGATTATACAAAAGCACTGCATGTATATTTAGTGTTTTTCCAAAAGGGCTTGGTGTATTTTAATTATGCTTTCTAAATTGTAAAACTTCACTGGTTTCTTTCTTCTACCCTCCTTGTTTATTATATATCTTCTTGTTTTAGAAAGTTAGATGGGTTAGTGATGAAAGTCACGTTTTAAATGCTTCTCAGATGGGGATTTATGGGAGAAAAAAGACTACAGTTGTTATATTCCTTCTTTCTTGGGTTGCCAGCCATGTCGCAGGAGATTCAGGTGTGCAGTCCTCTGTCACCGTGGCAGCTGGATGTTGCACTGCACCTTTGAGATGATCCAGGGAAGCCCAACAATCCAGCAGTTGTCTCTATTAGAAGTGGATGTCAATATAGATTGTCTGGGGGAATGGAAGATTGGCTCTAGATTGGTTATTATTGGCATGATCCTGCATTCCTTTAAAGTCCAAACTCCTGTTGGTGTCATCGAAGCTGTGGATTCAGAAAGAGAAAAAAGCTCGGGGTCAGTGAGTCTGGCTGCATCTCTTCTAAGGTTACGACTGTCTGCTCTACAAAATTGATGGCTCTTTCTAGGCACCGAGGCAGCAGTGACTAATGCTGCTTATACGAGGCTGCTGAAATACTCTTTCTGAAGCTTGCATTCATCAATCTAGATAAAGAGATTTGCAAAGGCAGAGCCTGTGGTCTGATGTCCAGCACGAACTGGAGCCCTGCCATGTTCCCCATACAAAACCCATAAACACTGCTCAGTGCCAAGCCAATAAAGGGGGGGCAGGTTTGTGTGAATACAAGAATGTGGACAGTAGCACCAAGCTTTATCCAGTGCTCATCGTCACCCTTTCTGCCTCAGGGAAGTCTATTTAACCTTATCCTGGAAGTGGGAACCTTAGGGAGAGGCTGTTGACAACCAGAAGAGAAAACCCGCATACTGTTGTGGATGGACTGGTGAGCTCTGCAGGGCAGAAAAGAGCAGGTTCTCCTTTTCTGCAGCAGGAGGTAATATCTGGGGCTCATTAATGCCTCTTGTGTATGTAGGACAGTTTGATACCCACTGCTGGGTGGATGATGTCATCTCAGGGTCAATTAATCAGTCCTTGTGTAGGCAGAGCATATGCTTGACTATATCGGGTGGAACAGAAATTAATTACTAGATTGAGAGGTTTTTTAACACTGAAATTAACATCACCATTCTCATTTGAAATCAACTGGTCTGTTGAATTAATTTCTTGTTTATGGTATTTGTCTTGTAAATGAAGTTTTGATCTTTTATGCTAATGAACTGATATACCACAAAGCCTTGAAGAAAAGGGATAATGAAAGATGCTGTCAAATGACGAGGTTAATGGTTAAGGTTAAATGGAGCTTCACTGGTACCTGCTAAGGTGCAGAGGTTCTCTGTTTTTCTGGGAATGTGGAAAGCTAAACTGGACATGTTAAAGCTAAACTGGACATGTTAAAGGGCTTCTCTGCACTGAGAGTCATGTCCACTTGTATTGACATAGGGTGGCACCAGGAGGGCTTGAGGTTAAAGCTCTGAATGCTCAGGGTGGTACGAGAAATGTACAGATCATGGCACTGTCACTGTTAGTCACTGGCAGTGCTGGAAGGGAAGAAGCGTGGTAGTGATGGTCAGAATTGGGAACACAGTCATCACCTTGCAGCACCTGCACACACAGTGATCTGCGCCAGGCTTGAGCCTGTGCTCGCTGCGTGGATGTATAAATAGTGGAGATGTAGAAGTAATAGTAGAAGTTATGAACTCTCCTGGTATCCTGTAACAACATTTTTCTAACTCTATAGAAATGCTGCTCGTTTGTAGAGGATGGGAAAACAAAAGCAAATTGTTTGAAATTTTTTACACCTTGCATGTACGTTATCCCATAAAGTACAACCCAAGGGGAAGCAGAGTCTCAATACCTTCATTTGAAGAGGGAAGAGCAGCTAGGGAAGCAGCAGTGTTGTAAGTTGCTGAAAAGAAACAGAACTGTGTGTTCAAGTCCTTGCAGGAGAGTATGGGGAAAATCTTGGTATAAAAATGGTCCTCACGTGAAGGAAAAGAGTTAAGATAACACACCCAAATCCAAAATATATTCAGCTGATTTACAAGCAGAATTTTAAAATGTATTTTTGTAATAGGTGTCTCTTAGATTTGTCCTTAAACCTTTAAAATACCCCTGAAAAAGAAATTCTGGAAGAAAGCAGGATATTGCTAAATGAACTCCCAGCAGTAGGGGTGTGCCACTTACTGTCTCAACAGTCCTCAGATTATTTTTGGGGGTAGTTAAATATGTTCTTGTTAAAAAGGAATTAAGGCTGTTTTGCTCTTCAGAAGAATATGTTGATTTCTCTTTAAAAATCAGCATTTTACCTCTGCATGTATTGGCAACACCTGTAGTGGTGACATAGGTATTTAACCCAGAGTTACTGAGCAGCTGAAAGCAATATCTTGTGTATGGTATATGTGCTGTTTCTATTTCCCTGGTTTTCTTTCCTGGCTCTCTGCTGGTTTTCTTTCTCCCCCCAAAATCACTATGCTACTTTATTCTATACCATGTGTTGATCTTACTTAACTGATTTTTTTATTTTTTTTTTAAACTCTACTCCAGTAACACTTAAAATTCAGGTCAAACCTTCAAGCTCAAGAATGCCTGGGATGGAGTACATTCAATCATCAGTTTTCAGTGCCTGATAGAAGAAGAGACTGAACAGACCAGATTTAAAATGTAAACTGTTTGTTGATGCAGAGGTGAGTTTGTGAGATTAAATTAGAAGGACATAGGCAATGCAGGTAACGGGTTTTAAAATTCAAGTCTGAACTGCTGCTTTTTCTTGTGCTGCAAAATGCTCTCCTTTTGCATAACCTTGGTCCCAGAGGTGTAAGGGCATACAAAAATTTTGCAGATTTGTGGCTGATATAAAGGAAGGACTTCACTAGTAGAGATAATATGTGTATTATCAAACAGATGGAGTATAGGTAATGTGACTGTGTGTGCGAGTGCTAGCCTCCACCAGAGGAAAAGCTGTACTTTATGAGGTCAGGAGACTTCTTATAAACTTCTGCTGGTTTATTCATATGTAAACACGTAGTGCAAGTAAAACACCGTTTCTTTCGTGGCTGCGGTCTAGTTCCAGTGGAGTTAATGCTGCCGTTGACTTCAGTGGAGTCAGAAACTCCCCGTGAATCCTTCTGGTCCAGAAGCCAGGCACTGGGAGGACAGAGCCTGGATAAACTTCCCTGCAGACAGAGCCAGCTCTGACAATAACAGAGCTTTTAACTCCCCTTGTCTGCGCAGACCTTAGTTTTACAGATAAGTGTTGTCAATAAGGGTGGGTATTACTACATAATACAATTCATTGCTGCTTGTCTCTTCTCTTTTTATAAGAGCTCTTCATCTCGTTACCCAGGTATTCAATGCTATTAGAACAGAGCATGCAAGCCCAGAGTAGCTGACATTTTCTGTCCAAGATTATTTGAAATTATACTGATGTGAGGGTTTAGGTGATATGAGGAAATTTATTTATAGCTCTTGTGATGGCAACAGTACAGTTTTAGCAGGATTTAGGATTTTGAGACCCTGTGGAGCCTTGGTCTTGACTTTGAGAAACACCCATCACTCAGCTGCAGAGACTTGCAAAAGTGAAACTGGGTGAGTCTGTCCTGTTAAGTTGGTAGCAAAACTCCTGATGCCAAATCAGCTCTTTGTATAGTGTGGTGTTGGGTGGCCTGTTGGAGTTTGTGAAAAGGTATTGTCTACTTTTCTCTTTGCAAGAATCTTAGAGTAAAATTTTCTTTCATTAACACGTACCTTTGTTTTCCCCCTCTGATTGCTTGTGGAAGTGCGTGTGCTGCTTTGTGCCGTGAGCCTCTGCCATGTGCTTTGTCCAGTGGTGGATTGGAGCTGTGCTTGGGTGCCTCTTGATGCAGGCGTAGAGAAGCTTGCGCCTATAGGGTTTACGTTGACTTTATGTGATAGAGATGCAGGTATGCATATCTGCATTGTCTAGCAAAAGCTAAGGACTAGTCATCATGCTGAGTAGCTGGTATTATTGGCTTTAGACTATAAAACGTGGCATGGTACAAAAGATATCTGTTGCATCGCTAACAGAGTACAGCTAGCTCTCCTACCTCCAACTTTCTTTTTCTCCACACTGCCTTTTTTTTTTTTAAGACAGCGTTACTGATTGTAGTTCAGTAGTTATAGTGGTGTAAGATACTGCCTTAGAAAGCTATACAAGTAGACCTTTAGGCCAGAAGATTAAAAAAAATAAGTCTGTCTTAAATGTGGTATATTTATCCACTGCACTGATGTATGTTACCAAGAGAATAAGGTAGAGAAGCCTATTTTCCCACCTGGATTAAGGAGAAAAATGTAAAATGCTGTTTTTATTTACATCCTGAATGTAAAACACCACAGCATTTTTAGAGGTCATGAGCATATTGGAGCAAAATTACAATGGGAAAAGGCAGTAGCAGAACTTGGGATAATCCATTTGTCTTGAGCAAAACCTATGCAGGACATACATATGCTCACATACCTGCAGGTCTGGAGGGTGAATTGATCTAGATATCTGCATGGCCTCTGATCACTGTGCTTATCCTGGTGCACTGGAACAATGCTGTGATATTTACTAAAATTAAAAAAAAAGTTGTCTAGGGCAATCTGAGATGCCCAACTCTGAATGAACACTTCGTGTTTGGATTCTGAGTCTAGTGGTACAGTGAATTTGGTCCGATTCCAGCAGTTAAGCTGATTTTGTGAGACTTCATACAAGCAGTAGGATATTTTATAAGGTGGACTTTCCATTCAGGTCTCATGGGATCAGACTGAAAAATCCTGAAACTGCTTTCTTTCAAGAGATTCATGCCTAGCCAAATATTTAAGAAGCAATCAGGGTTTAACAAGCATCCAATTTGTCCACCATCTTAACAAAACAGGTTTGGGTTTTTTTCTTAACTAGCTTGCTTCTCAGAATTGCAAAAATAGCCAGTGGAGATTGTCAATAGGAAACGTCACCTGCTTTGTTATTTATCAGTGTGATTTGACTTCAGGGTAGAAGTTTGCATCCTTATTAAGAGTGTAACTATTTTCCCAGCCTGTGTCCTTAAAGTTTTCCTTAAATAAATAAATAAATATTGCTTACAGGATATTTTGTTGGTGTATGAGCCTGGGAATATGTCACAGTTTGCCACCTTCTGTTTTTGCCATTTGGAAAAGCTAATTTTGTTACAGGGTTTGCTTCTAGCAACTTGTAAGCAGCAGCTGCAGTGAGGTACAGTGAAGGGGGCCCCTTCTGAAGGACTTCTGTGCATTTTGAGAAGGTGGATTTTTTTCCCCTTTTCATTACTGCTTCTCTTTGCTTGGGGAAATTGTCCTACCCAGTACCAAACTCTGCTCTCTTTTCCTGAGGGCATCTTCTGTGCTTTTAAATGGGTTTCTAAAAGCCCCTGATTGTTGCCTAGTTAAGGACCAAGAGCTATAATCACTCAAACTCATTTCCCTGATTTAATGAGTAGTTCAGACGTTGCCAACTTCTGAAATACAACTAAACCCTCCATCAGCTTGGAATAACTCTCAAACACTGAAATTATTAGTGTGACCTGATGTATGGGAGGAGATGACTGAGCAGATAATTAGACTGGGCTGAGGCTGAACCTGGGGATCTTATATGAGTAGGAGACAGAGGGGGTTAGATATGTCTACTGTGCAAGGTATGAGAACTTGATACTTCATTTTTTTTTTTAGTGGGAGACAAAAGGATTTGTCTCCAGGGCATGTATTTTCCTTCTAACCAAAACCAGACCACGTGGATGGCAGAACAATTTGTATTGCTGGTGGCACCCCCACTAGAAGGGATGAGGCGTGGATGGAATCTGTTTGGGGTGAGGGTTATGGAGAATTTTGAAATGTTTGGAATTTTACTTGTGACTTCCTTAATAAAATGATCTAAAAATAGGATCAGACTGTCCTCAAAACAAATATGGACATAGGACTTGCCTGTCTAACACTTTCATCTGTGGCAATCAAAAGTTAGAATAGCTGAAATCTATGAATGAAATGTTGGTATCTGTTTTGTTGCTGGATCTCAAGGGACTGAATGCAGATTTTAAATACTGTAACTGAGAACAGGATTTAGAGAGGTAAATCTAAAGGAATACACGTAACTACATAGCCCTTGGTTTCATTTTAATTTAACAGTTAAGCTCTGGTCATTAGCAATTAAGCTAAAACAGCCAATATATTTCTGCTGGGACATGTGTTCAAGCACATTTGAATACTTAGCCCATTCAAACTTGCACCCAAATCTTGTGGCTCACTTCTATTGATGTTATTCATTAATGTGACCTTGGATGCCAAAATAACAATCCTTGGAAAAGCTAATGATTCTGCATAATGTGATTAAAATATAAATGTGCGTTTCATAGTCATTATACTTTTCTCATCTCGGCTGTATTTTGGGAGCGGATTCACATCCGATGTCAGCATGTTCAGATATTACATCTTCTAAGATGGGGTTAAAAAGAAAGCAAATAGTTCTCTAGCTAAAATTCCAGTATGTTTTTATTTTTATGGGTTAGATTGAGTTGATAACCGAATGAAGTAATTCTGAACCTGCTAGGAAATGTTAGATGGCACTGTGGCATCTGAGAAGACTGTTAGTGAGGATAACTTTTTTGTCTTACACTTTATTAGTTCTTGGCTCTTTTGACCAAATGTTCACTGCATGGAAAGTTTACTAGTGAAATGATCCCATTATAATTCTTGTTTTATGGCTTGTGCCTTAACTCATTAAATAATCCAAAATGTCTGTAGGAAATAGTCTTTATCAAGAGGCTGTGCACCGAAACAAACAAAAAAGAACAGATATGCATTTTAAGACCTACTTTTATCACTGTTTCAGAAGGAGATATTTAAAACTATGGGGCAATATGATGACATAAGAGCTAATTAATCCTAGTGAGACTTATTTTCTGTCTTAGTGAGGATATTAATCAGTTCATAGGTGCTATGGATTTAGGTGGTTTTGGATTAGGCTCATCTCTTCCTGGCTTTCCAGCACTGGTGATTAGTCATTCTCTTTGAATGTAAGTCTTTGTGCACTTGCAGAGAACTGTGCTTGCCTCGGGGTAAGCAAGCTGGTGAGACAATTCAGCTAGGCTGCAGGACCTGATGAGGTAAATAACTTTAAAGATCTAGACGAAGAGGTAGAAAAAAATTGCAAGGCTGCAGTTTAAACTTACAAGTCTCGGAGCACTACTGCAACTTAAACAGTATCTGGGACAGATTTTCTCTGTCTACTTGGTGCTGTTTAGGAGCAAACGAAGACTTAGACCTTGACCTAAAAAGTTCATAAAAGTGATTTGTCTGCATATTGTCCAGATTATATTTAGCATTTCCTGGGCATGTGCAAACAACTCTCGGCTTAAGCAGCTTCCAGCCTAAGGCTTTGCAAGCAAACAGAGGCCAGGGTGAGTGAGACCTGTATATATGAATTAGCAAAATTCACTGTAACTCACAGAACCTGTCAGCAAGGGAATTTTAAGGTCATTCTCAAGTTGCTGCCCAGGCCCATATAATAACCTATATAATGCTATTTTGGAATTCTGGTGGTATTCTTCAGAGCTCAGGTATTTATTTCCTTCCCATCGTACCTGGTACAGGGTGGTCCCTTCAAAAGCCTAGTGATGAGCTACCTTAGTTAAATTTTATCATATTTGTTTTAGGCTATATTGCTGTATTAGTGAGTCTTTAGTGGAAAAAAAGATGCTATCACTCTGCTCCTGAAAATTATTACTTAAAGGTGGTTGGATTTAGAGTGTCTTCTTGTAACCACAGAGTGATGTACCAAGAGCTGTATTCCTGCTACTTCTGTTCACAACAGGTAGGTGGGGGCAGAGGGTGAAGTATGGAGGATGCCGTATTCAGTGTTATGCCATTGCATAGTTACAGAAATATTAAATAACTGAAAATACCCTAACCAGTGCTGCGGCAGTTTGGAGAATGAGCTTGAAAAACCAAGTTTTATCACATAACCCCAGTCCAACACTTTCTCGTAGATTGCTATAAAGAATGGAGCAAAATGACCCTTCCACTGGGAACAGTGGGTCCATCTGCACTAGATGTTCATAACACTCTGACACTTATTTTTCCCTGTACTAAATGCAGGTGGCACATGCCAGCACCGAGCCCTGCATCACAACAAGCTGAGTATAGGGGAGAACAGAAATCAGCACTGGAAGTACTTGTGGAAACAGGAATTGTACAGTGCTTGAGCAGTTGCCCGGTCATACTCCCAGCTAAAAAGCATTAGAGCCACCACTGGAATGGAGTTGGCAAGGAAATTTGGTTATTACTCTTTTTAGATCTCAGCATCATGTGTGTTTTGTCTTTTTTTTTTAACCAGGTTTTGACTTGGAACCTATGCATAATGACACTTGAATAAATTGCTCCTTTTCCTTCCACATAAATCCTCTTAAGCTGCTTCACCCGATTCCACCTGAAAGATGGTCCTGGGAGAGAACAGATTGTAAACAATACTGTAAATGTGGTGATAAATTTGGAGCCGATTGATCTCAGCTACAAATAGAGCGTGTTAGTTAGTTATAGCTTCTTGCCCTTCTTGTAGCACCTCTGAATGGGGTTTTTGGTTTTCTAATGTTTGAGCCAATAATTAGATGCCAAAAATTGCTTGAAGGGGCAAAGCTTCTTTCCAAGAGAAGGCAAGGCAGAGTGGAGCAGCGGAGACTCGTACAAGAAGTAAAGCATTTGAATATGCATCAGGGCAGACTCTGCCAAGGAGAGCTGTGCATCGCCTCACTAGGGCTATTTCGCAGGACCTGAGGGACACAGCTGGGTGCTCTGAATCCACACTGTTTTGCTGTTTGTGTGATCATCTGTGCAGCAGAGAACTGAGTGTGAAATGAAGCAGTGGTGTCTTCCTGAATCTACAAAGCCTTGGAAGGCAAAGACTCGGAGAGAAGCCACCTTCAGCCCACCTCAGTCGTTCTGGGATCACTGCTCTCCATGCTGGAAAGACACCCACAGGCATTAAGGGATAGCAAGTGCATGCTCTAAATGGCTGTCTTGCTGGAGAAGGTTACCTTTCATAGCTTGCCACCAGTTGCCTGTTACTGTCTCTTTGTCATGGTTTAACCCCAACCAGCAACTAAGCACCATGCAGCCGCTCACTCACTTGCTCGCGCCCAGTGGGATGGGGGAGAAAATCAGGAAAAGAAGTAAAACTTATGGGTTGAGATAAGAAGGGTTTAATAGAACAGAAAAGAAGAAACTAATAATAACACTAATAAAATGACAACAGTAATAATGAAAGGATTGGAATGTACAAATGATGCGCAGTGCAATTGCTCACCACCCGCCGACCAACAACCAGTTCGTCCCTGAGTGGCGATTCCCCACCCCCAACCCCCAGTTTCTATACTAGATGTGGCATCCCATGGTGTGGAATACCCTGTTGGCCAGTTTGGGTCAGCTGCCCTGGCTGTGTCCTGTGCCAACTTCTTGTGCTCCTCCAGCTTTCTCGCTGGCTGGGCATGAGAAGCTGAAAAATCCTTGACGTTAGTCTAAACGCTATTTAGCAACAACTAAAAACATCAGTGTTATCAACATTCTTCTCATACTGAACTCAAAACATAGCACCACAGTTAGGAAGACAGTTAACTCTATCCCAGCTGAAATTAGGACACTCTTGTAGGACCAGACTGTGCTACAGTTCCCTGTGTTCGTTTGGCAAATGAGCTGCCTTAACAAGGACCAGCATGGCCAAATCCAGAGGAGTGTGTCTGTCCTAGCGCTTATTTAGGTAGAAGGAACACGTAAAGACTGAAAGGGCTGCTTATGTAAATGAAAATGAGCATCTCTTTCTTGGTGGGGTGGGGGGGTTAAAGGGTGGAGTGTGTTGTGAAGAAAAATCACTTCAGGAAAGAGAAGTGAAAAATAAGAGAGTGGCAAAGAAGGAAAAGCAAAGGTCAGGAACAGTGATAGTCTTGAAGGTGTACATATGGCTGTTACTGAATGAATGGTAAGGCACTGAACAAATAGTAATTAAAATCCTAGCTACTATGTAAATGCCAGATTATAGCTGTGATCTTTTTGCAGACTTTCCTTTGATGTGGGTGGGAGTCTGTATGCTGCCCTTGGGAATGCTTAAGCCTAAATAGATTCAGTCTTCTTCCTGGCATGAGTTGATGTCCCTTTGACATGTACCAGCAACACCCTGAGGTTTCTATGAGGATGAATGTAGCTGGGGTTAACTGTTCAGTGTTTCTAGCATGGTAATTTTACTCTTTTTCCTGTAGATGAGGGTGTTCTACTGATACCCTCCTGCACAACAGCTCCAATTTGTCTGGGTTTATAACCTCATCCAGAATTGAGCATTTCAGTTACTCCTGAAAAACGTGGTCATGATACTCTATGGGGGAAATTATGCTCTCACGTGGGCAGGGAACATTTCACACTCTTGTTAGGAGAATAACTGGAGTCTCCTTAGGTAGACACAGTGGGTAGGGTGCTATGTTCATCCTTAGGTAGACATGGTGGATAGGGTGCAGCGGGCTGCGGGAAAAGCTATGGACAACTTATTTGCTGAAGACATCTCTATAGTTCTGTTTCTATAGCAACCCTAATGTGAAATGTGTTGCTAGAAAAACATTGGTTACTATAGAAACAACTTTCCTGTAAGTGAAAACTTTACTTTTAACACATGATACCTAATATTAGTTTTTTTAAGTCAAACCACCCACATGTGTGTTGAAATCAATAAACAGATCATTGTACTCAAGACTGCATAGCTGGAAATGTACAGAACTTGCATGTCTTCCTCTAAAACCATCTGCTTGGCTTTGACCAACATCAGACTGACTTCTGAGTAGCAATTAAGACAATTGAAAAGTTAAATTATGCATGATGCAAGGGACTCTTGAAATAGTTGTCTCAAATTTTGTTTGAGACCCTTAATTCTGTGGGAAATCAGTCAATTTTGGTTTTTTGTGGATAGAATTTTTTAAATTTAAAACCCCACAAATACTAACTTGAGTTACTAGGCTGTATTATTTAGACTTATGCTAATGGCCATTGGGATTTTAAAATTGGGCGAAAGCTTTGATTTGCCTTTAAGGTCACTTTCAAAAATGACCTTTCTGAAAGCAAGGCTTGAACCTGGTTATTAATATTCTGCTCTGCTGTATTGTGCAATAATGCTTCTTCCAAGCCTAAAGCACTTGCGATACAGGTAATGGGTATTGACCACTGTGTGACTTTAGGAGAGTGGAAAGCACCTCAGCAATATTGTTGGGCTCTTTGCCTCTGTTCTGGGATCTCTCCAAAATGCTTTTGCTGTTAAAGCCTGGTCTACGCTTTCTGGTTTGCTAGTACAGGATTTAGCCTACCAGCATTAGCAGTGTCACTCTAGCAGCAAATTATTAGTGGAGGTATGTAGCAACCCTGGCAGCCAAAGCCTTTTGGTAACACGCGAAAGGACCAAAGTCAGCTACACCCACAAAGTAGCACTCTTGCCAGGTAAGCTGAGCTTCTCGAAGGAGGGTTTGCTGGTCAAGTGACAGCATCAGACCCTGTTGTGGTGTGAAGGTCATCATTGTCATAGAAGCTAATTTTCTGAGTAATGTGTTGACTTCGTGAGGCAGTTTATTGTGTTATAAAGTGCCGACAGCAAAGCACAGTGGTGGAGATTTAAATGTCACCAAGGTAACGATCATCAGTCACCTCATTACAATTTCATATATAGATCTCTTCTCTTGCAAATATGAGACTTCCTTGTTCAAAAATGATGCAGGGTTTAAGGCTGTTTCTGAGCTGGAGAAGATTCTTCTGTGGTTATTCAGGCTTTGGTGTGTAAATTGGGCCAATACTGCTCTGAGTTACACTGGTATGAAACTACCGCAAATTCACTAGTGCTTGTGGGGGGTTTAATGTAAAGGATTTCCTGTCTCTTGTGGTTTTAATTGCTAGCTGCTTTTGAGTGCTGCATTACATGAGCAGATGATAAAACTATAGGAATGGGCTAGCAATTGTAAAAGAACAATTTCCTATCCTTTCTGCTCTTACAGAGCTGCCTTAGTGAAGCACTGTACTTTACAAAGCACTTCCACACCTCCTCCTGTGAAATAAGTACTGTTAAATATTGTCATTTTATGGTTGAGTACATCATGCTGGAGGTATAGGAAGCTGTTGTAAGCGCTATGTACACCTTGTGGGGAGAGTCTGAGGCCTTTGAGAAGGACTTGGATACTACAGGTTTCATAGATGTCAAGCAGGGTATGAGGAAGTCCACCACCTTTTCTCTATAAACTAGTTGAAATATGGAAAAGCTCTTAAATTCTGTTAATTGTACTTTTCAGTTCCTGGTAAAGTGTTCTAGAAAGTAACTTTGGTTCAGAAATTCCTCAACTTTTTTTCCCAGGTTTGTCACCTAATTTCTAGCCTAGAGGCTTTCCCTCTGGGGGAAAGATACTTAAAGGCCATACCTTGCTTAGCTGGAGGGGAGAGCTGTTCCTGGAATAGTGATGGATAAACCAGTTAACATGTATTGTTTTAGAGCAATTGCACAGAATGTGTAAAGATTCAGACGTGGCAAGAATGGTGAGATGTGGCGTGTGTGCGCAAAAACAAGATGAGGTGCAAAAGGAAGCCTTCTGCATGTCTATATTGCCTTCCTGAGAGGCAGAAGTGTCCCCTTGTTAATAGCCTGGACATGCTGACTGCTCTGAAAATAGTCTGCTCTCTGCTCTTCTGCGTGATGGAGCGGCAAACGTGTGTGACTCCCAGCAACACGGGGTCACTGTGCTCTTCTAGTGTTAGGCTAAATCCTGCAGTTAACTGTATATTTGTTTTGAGGTTGGAGGGAACTTGTAAAACCTGATCCTTGACTGAACAGAATTTAAAAAGAAAAATGGAGCCAGTAAATGGACCCTTGGTGTAGGGATGCATGTGTTACCTTGTGGAGCACGGAGCTGGGAAAGGCAGGGTGCAAAGGTGGCTTCAGTGGACAGAGGAGACCAGTGCTGGAAGGCATGGAGGAAAGAATAAAGAAATTGAGAAATATAGTTCCAGAAATGCTGTTTCTTGAACAAGTGCTCTTTCTGAAGGTTAGTACCTTCTCATCACATGCTGCTAGGGGTCTTTGTACACAAAGTCTCAGATTATCTCACATGTTTGAATGAAGGAAAGAAATGACTTCTCATGTGGGGTTTCAGGATGATTGTTTTCAGGCCTTTTTTCATCACGTGACTTATACATGCTGTGTGGTTTAAGCCATTTTGGACTCTTACATTTAGGAACTTGTAAAAAAATTAGAGTTTATATAATTCCACCAGCCTGATATTTTTAACTTAAATACTGCAATTGCAAAACTCGGTGCTGCTTTTGGGTTTTTAGCTCTTCTACAGTATGTGCCAGCTCTGTTTAATCACTGTATTTTATGCTGTCTGATCACCTCCAAATAGATCTCTTGCAAAGTCCTTTTGACTTTCAGAGCCTGGGGAGGTAGGGTGGACCTGACATAAGTCTGGTCTGGAGCAGTGCTGAGGGGAGCAAGGTTTGTGTCTCCTTGTAAGACTGACAAGCAGATTAGGCAGCCTTCCTCTGAGGCATTCAAAGTCAAAAGGATTAGACTGGCCTCCTGTTTTCTGAAGAAATCTGAAACTTGGAATAGAAATGTGAACACACAAGCTGTTGTTTCTGGACTCCTATAATAGCCTTGTTCTTGGTGCTGCAGGAGTTTTCCTTCAAGCACATTTGTGTGGTGCAACTGTGGCATCAAGTGATTGGCGGGATCCATCTGCCCGTCCTCTGTGTGGGGCCCAGGGGACCGGATAAAAACAAGATCTGTTAATTTGGTGTAAGGAAAATATCATCTTCCTACTGGCTCTGGTGTATTCCCAGCCCAAGAGTTTCACTTAACTCCTCTCTCCCTGCATTGTAAGGGAGTGCATGCTTCTCAGGCTGGCAGGGCTGACCTAGCGCCTACCTGCTCTGCAAAGCAAAATGAAGAATTTAGGAAGCTCCTTAGTGGCTAGGGGGGAAGGGCTCTTGCTTAACAATACAGAGGAGAAAAAGGACTTCCTTTCCTTGCTTTACAGAGGCCACAGAGCAGAGGTTATCAGACTGCTCCCACCACTTCAGTGCTTCCTTGGGAGGAAGATGCCCAGGGAGATGTGGCTGTAACCAAGAGGAGGCTGTAAAGAAACAAGGGGCAATATTGCAGTGTATGGTCTTGTTCTTGGTTTGGCATCATGGTACCATGCTGTGAACTTCAGCTGAACCAAACTGGACTGACTGGCAACCTGCCAGTTGGTTTGGATAGCTTCTACTCATCCTTCATTCTATTTTTCCGTGGTTTCGTGATGGGGCTGCAGGGGTTGGGACTGGCTACCTGGGTTCTGCTCTTTCCCTTGCAGCTGAGTGCCATGGACGTGGCTGGCTGGTCAGACCCACAATCTGCTGCCTCTATGTCTGTGTATCTTAAAGATGTGTAGAAAAGGCCATACCAGTCTTGTGATATGAGTTAAGAGACTAAGATGTCAGGGGTAGGGTGCAGGTTGAGGGTATTTGGGTTGTTTAGCAGTCCCAGACTTCTCAGTGTCCCCATATAACCCAGGGGTTTGATTCTTTACAACCCTGTTTGTTCATCACCCCATAGGGAAGCTTGAGAGGAACAGTCACCTCAGTTCAGTACTACAGAAGAGATCCCAGGAGCTTTGAGCAAGACTGAACTGTGTTTTGCAGATTTCCATGTTTGCTATGCTCTGAAGAAACAAAAAAATCCATGACTGGTATTTGGATTCTTACTGCCACCCTTGATCAACCAAAGCTGTGAACACATCCAGAAGGAATGAAGGCTCCAGTCCAAAAGACATATAAAGAGGTTTAGTATATAGTGCTTCATTGAGACAATGGCCACTAGCATGAGCAGAGCTGTCAGTAAGGAAGATTTCCTAGTCTGTTGCTTTCAATTCATAGCTTTCTGGTTTGGCTTTCCAGATGTCTTTGCTAGATGATGGCCCTTCTTCATGCATAACTTGAAATGGGCTTATATTGGAACATCTCTGTGGCAGTTAGTCATTTGTGAAACCTCATGGAAGTAAGGGCTCACATAGGCAAATATCTTGGTTGGAGCTGATTTGATCCAGTGGTTGGGCAGAAGAGATTTCTGGAGTCAGTATTTCAGATCTTTTGTGTTGTTTGTTTAAAATTTGACTAGTTCTAGGCATTTCACTGAAGGTCTGGGGGTGAATTTCGGTATCACTCCATTAATATCCTTAAAGAAGAGAAATGAGTAAGAAGCCATGCTTTTCTGCACTGGTAACTTAAGGACAGAATGTTCTAATTTGGGTACCATAAATTATACCCATGAATAAGCATGTTCTGATTTTTCAGAGGTGCTGAACACTTATAATTCTATTGACTTCAGTGGAAACTGGAATAAGCCCAGTGCATGCTTTGGATAAGTCATGTTACGTAACAGAAAAATGATGGTAATTTATATTCAAGAACCTTTCATCACAGCACTGAACTCTTCTTTGCAGTTTGAAAGAAAGAAAAGTTTGAAGAGTTCTGCTGAGAGTCTTAATTTGCTTACCCTTGCACCTGCACAGCATTTCTGATATGCAGCTGCAGGACACCTGCCCTTGTACTAGTTTTCACCTATCCCAATGCTGGGCCACTTTCAGAGGATAATGCTACCATAACACCAGCAGGGTGTTGAAAGTCTGTAACTCACAGAAGTTTGTGTATTTGATAGCTTGATGCATGGGAGCCTAGAAACCTTTTTGGCACAAGAGATGTGTGGCATTTAAACATGCTTGGGACTACTGGAAAGGTGTGTGCAGGTGGCTAATAGTCTTACTTAGTGTTTGCACCTCCAAAGCCCAGATGTGAGCACGTACATGAACGAAAATAAAGGCTGGGAACACAATGTCTTCAACCCTTTATTGTGTAAATCAGAGGTGCACTCTCCAGGCTGCTCTTGTGCAATAGCTCCTGCTCCAAGTCCTTTGCTTTTCATTAGGAAGAGTGGCCAATGTGCACAATAACCATACATTCCCTTGGTCCCCTCCCAACACTGCTGTTTGCTTTCAGCAAGGGTGCAGGGAACATTGAGTGCAAATTAAAAATAGAAATAAAAACGAAGTGAGGAAAGCAATCAGAACACCTAAAATCCAGCACTATCTTTAATCTTAAGTGGAAAAAAAATGTATCAAGTGTTGTTTGATCACAATCTAAACACAGCCTAAACAACCCTTTGAATTTGTAAATGACATGCAATAGAGGTATTTTTAGCTTGTGTTGCTCAGATCTCTAGAAGGATTTGTTTTTGTATGTTTTAGCTTATCACATTTCTCGCATAATAAGCTCTAGTTTTCCACAGCAGTTTAATTTTCTATGAGCCTATTCTGTATGCAAATAACTTCTTTTTTTGTGGTCTCCAGCGGCAAGATTATCTTTATTTGGGGTGGATTTAAGGTAAAAAGAACTTTACTGGAAGACAGGAATGTAATCTCTTCATTTACCTTGTTTGTCTTTCTCAGGCATGTTTTTATTATCAGTTTTGCTTAAGTTTTTGTCCTCTCTCAGGTTGAAGTTCCAATAAAAATGTGGCAAAAATTCTTCTCGCCTCTCTAGGGAGTGCCAAAAAGCCACAGTCCTTGTTGCGTTTGCTGATTGAGGCACGTGCCTTTTTCCCATACTGTCAACAGAACTGCTTTCAAAGGAGGGTGCCTTCTCCCGATTCTGCCAAAGAAGAGGCTTATTAGCACCTGAACCAAGTCATTGTTGCAATATTAACAACTGTTGGACTTTCCTTTATAAGTATGTAGGGAGCGTGTTGCTCGTGTTTGTAAGCTTTCCTGCTGAGCAGTTTCATGTTTGAGGCTCATAGACTTTGAGAATTCATATCTCTACTTGAGTGTGCTTAGCGGGGTCTTATGCTCCATCACCCTTGTGCAAGTAGAAAATGCTATTTAATAAAATAACCTAGGTTTCTAATGCATGCTTCCACAGGATGGCTTCTGCTGATAATGAAAGAGCAGCTGAAAAGATCAGTCTTATCTTCAGAGCATGCCAAACTGGTTTGTTTCCTGGAAATGAATTCACGATTTTGAAGTGTAGATACAGGACAGCTACAGAAGGCATGTACAGTTTTCACATGATGGAAAGACTGGAGAGAGGCCACAGACAGCTAGTTTTTGGAGGGTTTTCCAAAGAAACTGGTACTCAGCTTTAGTTTTACAACAAAAGAGAATTAATCCCCTGCTTTAGGGGCCAATGGTCCAGATGCTTCTGTGTTCCAGACCCAGATGGTCTATGATGAAAATATTTGAGGCCTGTGTGCTGGGGAGGAGACTTGCTGTTTGAGGCAATCAGGAGGAAATAGAAAAGCTTGGAAGAGGCTGGAAAGGCCAAGCAAACTTAAAGGAGGAGAAAGGAAAAGGCAAGAATGGAGGAAGAAGAGAGGGAGGTAGGCGGTCCTGGGAAAAGAATTAGGGGGGGGGGCTTTCCTCAGCAATCCTCTGCTTCAGCCAAGGTCCTCTCCCAGCTGTGCAGAGCCATGGTGTCACGTTGACCTGTGCAGACCACCGTGCCATGCGTGGAGTGCAGCAGCCATGGGTCAGGATGGTGCTGACCCCGTGGCTCCTTAGGAGATGTCCTTGTCTCCTTCCTGGAAAAGGAGCCAGGGACCACTCAGTCAGTGAACAAGCGGCGGTTTGGATTCACAGCTTTGGCAGGCTCTGTTGGCTTCCATATTTCTCGTTTAGACCTACAGCATGTAGTTGTGGGCCAGTGACAATGAAACAAATCTGCCTCTGGGTGACTGATGAACAATAAATCTGTAAATACAAAGGGTGAATGTGATCCCAGTGCTGCTCTGTTCCAGTATCTGAAAGCAAATGGACATGCTGCCATAAGCAGAATGGGAATCCTGTATTTTGAGTGATAATTAAATTCCCCACTCTAATAGCTGAAGTACAACAAACAGTATTCACAGGAAGCATGGATCTTCCTCCCTCATTCTTAATGATTAGTCCCAACAGAGGTCTGCTGAAATCAGTTGGATTGATTGCATAATAAATTTCAGGGTTCTTGGCAGTGTCAGTGAAAATTAGAGTACCTAGAGAATTAGAGACTTTGCTTAATTACAGAAATGGCTAGAGTCAGGCTCTGAGCTTTAGAAACTGTTCTGACTTCAGCCTGGGTTTTCTTTACCTGCATGCTGCTGTCCATTTGACATTTTGGGATCTTTGCCATCTCCTCAATTCACGTAGTTGTCATAGGAACTACTTCCTAAGCTGTGCTCTTGACTTGTTCCATGAGGCACTTTATTGTATTATAAAGTGTTGACAGCAAAGCACAGCAATAGATTTTTAAATGTCACCAAGGTAACTACTGGCATTCAATTACAGTTTCAGATAAAGATGAATCTTTTCTGCAAATGTGACTGTGTGACAGCCAAAAAATGTGCTGAGGATGAAGGTGATTTGTGATAGAGCAAAGATTTTTCTTGTCACTTTGCAAAGTTAATTGTGCCCATTCTGGTTTTTGGTAACGCAAATGTAACATAGGTTATTGCTCAATTCTTCAGCTAATGTCTTCATAGATATTGATCACTTGGTATTCTGTTGGGTTTTTTGTTGTTGTTTTTTTTAATTTATTTTATTATTATACTGCTCCATAAATGAGAGATAAAATAAGTGAGAGCCTGTCACTCTGAATAACAGACCCAGGGCTTATCTCAGTGATGCTCTGTAACGCCCAAAGTAACTCTGCTTTAAATGGCATTTCTCTGGGCTTACATAAACATCCCAGAGATCAGAGCAGGAATCAGACTTGTCTGCAAATCTCTTGAAACCTCAGATAGTCTCATTCATCCTAAGCCTGAGAAGATCAAAGTGCTAGGACTTGTGGAGATTAGGGAGAGTGGACAGCTTGAGCAAAAATTTGTTTTTTAGAGAAGGGCTCTTTGAGACTGGGAGAGAGTGAAAGTGTATTCATGTGTGGGAGACAGTAAGTGTGGGATCTGAGGAATCAAGAGGGGAGGAGAGAAGGGTAAGAGTCTGGCAGGGAAAAAATGTACATAGCTTGGTATTAGAGATTGTGCTGGTAAGGCTGGGCTTTGCTGAGTGTGAGAGCTCCTCCGAGGCTGTGGGCAGTCAATTGGCTCTGAAGGCAGGAGGCTTCTTGCAAGCAGTGTAGACATGGAAGATGTGGCCCTTAAATCAGCCGAAGCTCCCATGTGGCTTTGAGGTTGTAGCCACGAAAAGAACTTCTTCCAAGGCCTCCTCAGAAATGGCCAGTGACAGGCGGTGCGTGCTGCTCCTTTCGTAACTCTTGACCAATTCGCCTCCTTCCTGTTATTATATCCATTAGGTCTCAACATCCTTTCCCAGAGTGATAATAATCACTTGGTATCATTAAAGTAAAATTTAGGCTATTATACATTCATTTTTCTCTACCATTAAG
Source organism: Buteo buteo (assembly GCF_964188355.1). Classification (NCBI taxonomy): domain Eukaryota; kingdom Metazoa; phylum Chordata; class Aves; order Accipitriformes; family Accipitridae; genus Buteo; species Buteo buteo. The sequence goes on from NC_134172.1 coordinate 71,403,021, forward strand.
AACGGTCTTTACTTTCTCAATAAACCACCTTATCTTTTTTTATTTGAAGTTTCACATTAAAGGTGAAAAGAACAGAGCCTGACAATGTCATCTGAGGAAAGCAATTATACTTTAAGGTGAAGTGTTTTGTGAACAGCATCCTGATTGCTTGGCAGAGCTAAAAATAGCTGACTGGTTAAATAGCTTATCAGCATGTGGAGACCTGAGAGTAATGCATTTTTACTGTTGCCTAATAATTCCATGCCAAATATTGTCCTAGCATTGGAATTATAATGGAGGGGGAGCAGGTGGCTTCTTCAAGAGAAGGTGCCCATGATAAAGTAGGTGAAGTAATATATTTCTATCTAAAGCAGCAGAAACCCTCTAGAAATTTAATTTACCAGTACAACTTGAGGCGTCAAGGTTCAGATGGTTTTGTAGTGCAAAACACTCGCAGAAGTTTCGTGCCTGAACCAAACCCACAGTCCTCTGATGAAGGTATAACAGCAAGCCTGGGCAGCCCAATAGCTGGTTGACGGCTGGTGATTCACAAATACCGACATAGCTGTGTGCACACCACTGTGCTGTGCGTATTTCTCCTTGCAGCTGCTTTTTCAGGATGATGAAGGGTTTCCTATGTAGGTTTGGTCCAGGCTTGGTCCTTGTCGTGGCTGCTCAGGGCAGGGGGAAGAGTCCAAGGGCATCCTCCGTGGGGTTGTTGTCAAGCCTGTCTGAAGAGTGGAGCTGGTATTTCACACAGCTTGGAGGAGGCAGAGAGAGTCCGTCCCTTAGGGGAGAAATCTTAGCTCTCTGGGTAAATCGAGTAGATTTTTTTTTAAAATTTATTCTAATTTACCATAAAATGTAACAGTTCATAACAGAACATGTTTTAATCACCTGAACAATGATTTCTGGCCCTATTTTTTTGCAGGGCACATGCATATCTACCTGCTGTTCTACGTAGTGAAAAACTTGATCTCTGTCAGACATTTTTTTGCCTAATACAGGGAGGATTAGTTGTTGGTGTCAGTGTGCAAGACTTACTGCCTGCTTGGCAAAGCTATTGAGACATAAGCCAGACTGTGCTTTTTTTCCCCCAAAAAACCTTAAAATAAATGTGAAACTCCCTAAGATAAAAGGGAAATATGGGCAAACTACAAAGATGTACAGAGCACTTGTCCTCACTTGACAAGTAACATGAAATCCAAACAAAGGACTGGGATTTCTGAGGTATTAGCCATGTAAGGGGCCCAGTGGAGATGCAGCATTTTCTGCCAGGACAGTTTTGTTTATTTTTGTTCCTTGTAATGTGGGGAGTTTTTCTCCTTGTTTTAAAGTTGTTTTTATCATCGTAATCCCCCTTTCATCATGAGCCTGTCTACCAACAGAACATTTGTCCTTCTTAATGCCTATATTTCTATCCTCCCCCCTTAATATTCCTTTCCAGGCACACTCTTAGTTGGATTTCAGCCCTTCAAGGAATACTGCACTGGGAGGGATTACACTCCTCAGATGTCTCCATCACTGGATAATTGCCCTGGAAAAAAAATGTAATGACTGAAGAATTTTTGCTGCTGTTTTCTTTTTAGGAGATAAAGGGGATCAGATTCTAGAGAACTTTTCACTTTGGAGAGAATTTGCCTTTCGCTGGGAATGTGCCATGGGGAGAATCCCTTTGAGAAGTGGTACTGACACTGTACATACAGTCTGTGGGGATGGAGTTGTGCTTCTTGCTTGGTACCAAAATCTAGTGACTGTGCAAAGAACTTGGGCAGCTACACATATAGCAATTAGCTTTCTCCTTTTGCTATATTGTTAGGGGAAATTAAGTCTTTATGTGTTGTCATCATCGAGACAGGTTAACAGCAGGAATCCTATGTTTCTAAGAAAACTGCTGTAAACGACAAAGACCTGGTTAGCTCACCTGGATGTGGATTCTTATGAGCTCCATCTTAGGAAAGTCAGATGACTATATTATTTTTTTCCCCACTGAAGAGTGACTTGGTTACTGTGAGCTGCTTGCACTTTCCGGAACAGTATGAGGTCATTGGTTGATTACAGTAAATTGATGATTGTGTGTTTCAATTTGGTCCATGAGAAGGACTGATTACATACTTGGTATCAGCCTAAGTTCTCAGATGCAACTCTATTATACTCACTTGAAACCTCTTGTTCCTGACAATGTTCAGTCTTAAAGGAAACCAATATTGTAGAAAGGGAATTAAAGTGGGAATGAGAAGATTAATTGAGGATTGACAAACTGCTATGTATCTGTGTGAAACTGAAATTTCTGTACTGTTTAAAGGCATTTCTTTGTTCAGTTTTAATATATGCAAACCCCTTAGATAGCTTTCTAATATTTTGTAATATTTCTAGCAAGAAAAAATGGAAATAGTTTTGTTTCTCATCTCCCTCTTCTGCCTCTAGGTAAATTCTCATGAGGTTATATTTGACAATTTCTGAATCTTAGTTAAACAGCTCTTCGGGCTATCTGCTGTTAAACACACAACTTGTTCAGAAGCTCCATTAGGTTTGAAGCAATCGAAGCAGAGAAGAAAGCAGATGGGAGGATCCACTGAGTGGTTTTTTTGTTTTTAAAAAATGTGGTGATATAGTAGTTCTCATTTTGCTTTTGGAGATATGTATCTAAACTAGTGATTCACTAATTTATTCTGTAACTTTATACTTCACGAGACACAAGTCTTATGAACACTGAACCAGTCCAGTCCTCTGAGGATTTGTTCTCAAAATATGCAGTTCCCAAACTCCTGAACACAAAGCTCTGTGGACTGTTGGTGAATCTCAGTTTCTGGCTTCAGAGGCACCAGGTTACTCAAGAATCTTGAGTTCTTCTGGCTCTGGTGTCCATGCAGTCTCCTATATAGCCTTTACCTGACTCTCTCGGGCAGCAACACTCTAGAATGATTATTGTCGTTGTCTACTGCCAAGCACAAATGTGTTTCTGCTATTAAAGGGTCCTCTGGACTATTCCAGTACCATTATTATATTTACAATGCTAAGATTATTTAAAAATCAGACTGAGAAGCCAGTTTGGCCAAACAGCATTCTACATTTGAACCACTGTAAATATAAATGACAACTAAAAAAAAAAACAACCAAGCCTGAAAAGGATCTGTCATGTGGTACTTAACTCCTGTTAAGAAAGTCAGGCTGTCTCTTAGGGTCACACGCTGCCAGAGTGTGCTAGCATTCCTGATGAGCAGGAACTGGCATTCAGCTTTATAGAAAAGCTGTAATATAATATGATGTAGCTGCAACATAACTAGCCAGGAAAGGCTGGTTAAATTAGAAGCATGTGCTTTTTTTTTTTTTTTTTTTTTAGCTGAGTATTGTGAACTCAACATACAAGGAGGTAAGAATATGTATTTTGATTAGCACTGTTTTTCTGTTTTTTTTGGTGGTTTAATCTCTGAATTGGTGCAAACTAGATAGTATTCTAAGTTAGGAGACACTTTAGAGTAGGTCCTGATGTGATTTTTGCAGTGTTATTGTCATCAGTTTTCTTCTTATCTCCCAGCTAGGGATGAAGGCATCACTGTGCATGGAGATTTGGACTGTGAGCAGGAGAAAGAGCCGTAAAATGCCTGCAATGTTGTGGTGTTGAATGGCTGGGTCTTGTGGCTGGAAGAACACTTTCAAATAATGATGCTTGCAGAGGAGAGTTTAATTTCCTCATAAATATGCATCCCAAAGGATGATTACCACCGAGCACAAATGAGGTCTGAACCAAGACCTCACATCTCGGAGGTGAGCTTGGGCCAACATCTCTGCAAGCAAATAAGAATTCCCAGAAACAACTCCTTTCCTACCCAAAAAAAGAGATGTAACTGCGTATGTGAATGTGTGCACCCATTCACGTACATTTTCTTTGTCTTTCTCTCACATTCACATCCTAATTTGGAAAGCAGAATGAGCTGGAAGCTAAAATGCTGAATTTCTCTCCACAAACGTGAATAGAATGGTTTTATTTTTCTTTTTGTATAGTCTTTGCCTGGTATATGTTCTGAATTGGAAAAATGAGAGCTGGTAAAATATGAATTAAATCTTAAGAAAGCCAATATATTAATTAAAAGAAATGCTGATGGTCTTAATTAGCAGCATATTAGCAAGCTGTGAGCACCAGAAGTTCTACTGAGTTGGTTGGTCTGACTGATGCACCTGTATTTACTACTAATTAATGAAATGTTACAATCATTAATGCTTTTTGCAATTTCTTTATAGGGAAGTTAATTGTGTAAAGACTTACAGCTGCACTAAACTCTAGTGCTAGAATAAGATCTCATGCATATGAGGCTGTTGAAATTATTTCATTGGTGATTAATAGGTACTGAGCCTTCTGTTCCTATGGTAGGATGAGGTGACTCTGTACTACACGATTTTTTTATTTTAAAATGTTTACATAAATGTCTCAGTTGTTTGGAAAGCATCTGCCAAATAAACATCTGTGTTGTGTCAGAAGTTGAGCAGAAGTTTGTCAGAAGAAAAGGAGAAGTTTATGTCCAACACTAGCTGAAAGAATATTCTTTTTGATCTGTTTAGACAAAAGCTTGATTGTATTAGAAGGTGGGTTTCATGACAATTAAGAACTTTCATCCTGAAACTCTTTAATAAAATTGAGAAGCCACTTAAGCATTCTGAAGAGCACCTTTTGATTGGTACCAAATTTGTTAGTTTAATAACTTCTAATGAACCAGATGTTGAGTTACAGTATAAATGAAGGTGGTCCAGATTCTCATTAATCTAGGATTTGTTGTTGTAGTAGCATTTTTGTTTTGTTATAGTGACATGAGAATGTCCATTCAAGACTGATGTTAGAGCTTGTTTGGTCTGGTTTTACTATGCCTCACTCTTAGGTTAATCTAACTGTCCATATGTTTTCTCTTTAAAGAAACTAGCAGGATCAGCTATGGTTAAAGCTGGGTCCAAAGCAAAGTCTAGATTCACATGTTCTGCAGATGACTGCATCAAGTTTGGGATCCAAATGTAAGACCTTTAAGGTCCTATATTGAGCAAAACATAATGTTAGTATGTTTTAAATCATTGCCTATTGTTAACATCTTTTTCATCCAAAGGCCTCAAATACTGTACATGTCTGTGGTGTCAGTATCTGATTAAAACAGAAATAGAAGTAATTACCTTTCTGGAACCATGTTCTTAAAGGGAGATTACATATTGGATTGAAACCACTGAAATTATACACCCCGGATAGCACGTGCTAAATACAACCTCTGCTATTAAGGTGATGTTTGGTGCTGCTAATATCGAAAGAATATGGTAAAGTATCAATATTAACTGTGACATTGAGTATACTGTTTGACTGTAGTTAGGGCTGTGGAGCTGAAGCTTAAGTTTGTAGAAAAACAAATTTCTAAGTATGTCCTATATAGTAAGTATATAAAGTGCCCATCTTTCTTATTCAAAGATCTTTAACTGTGAGAGGGGGACCCTGGCTAAGCCAGGGTTTTCTGAGAAGGAGAATTGCAGCTGAAAACTTTCACAGTGACAGACTTCAGAGAAGACTGTTTAGTTTGAGTTGTTCTTTTATCCTTTCCTCCCTTTCTGTACACCCAGACAATGTCAGACTCTAAAGAGTGTGGGAAGGTTCACTAATGAAACGATTGGCTGTAGTTAACTTTGTGAAAGGAAGATGATGTATTAATGGTGTTTGGAATAACTGAAAAGTCAGTCTACTGCTGATGAAATCTGGCATTTTCCCTTTATCCCTATCAGAAGCAGGGGGAGGGGGGGGAATTACTGTCTTAATTTTTCCATTAAGCTCATGCAGTTTTTCTTCTGAATCTCAAATGATCTGGACAGCATCAGTCTGCAACTCAGTAGTGTCATGTGTGCATTAAGTTGTCATAATAATGCAGAGGAGATCATCTTATAAAACTGTTTTACTTTTGAAAGCTCATTACATCCCTGCTGCTACAGTACAGCCTGTGTGTTATGCCTCTGGGTCCCCAAAGCATATGGGCTACAACTCCAGCGGGGTAGCTGCTGGGTGAACAGCACCTCACTCCCTCAGTCCCCATTTCTTTGTGCTCTTGGTCAGTGGCTCAGCAGGTCTCCAAAAAACCCAACCCATCTATTACTTTAGCACATCTCTCTCCCACATATCACACTGAAGATGCACTGATTCATCTTGTTGTTTGTTGGCTTTGAACGTCAGGTGATAAATATAGTGTGTTTTCATCTATTGGAAGAAGTGATTAAAAACCATGCTCACAGTGGAGTGTGCAGAAATGTTCAGGTTGTCCACAATGTGGCTTTTAAAACATTTAATTGCAAATCAACATTAAGAAGTAAAGAGGAATGAAACCCTTGAGCATTTACAGTTGGTTGCCACCCTTTCTACTTGTGAGTCAAGAGTGTGATAAAGTGGGCAGAATCCAGGGGAGGACACCACTGGTATGCCCATCATTTATGAATTACCTGCAGTAGAAGAGGAGCTGTTTGCTTGTTCTCTGTCAGCAAGTTACTCCACAAGCAGTCTCTGCTAAAAGACAGCTGACTTGAATGGGGAGATCCAGTGCTCTGATCCTTGTAAAATCTTTGAACTGCAAATTATGTGGTTTATGTTAAGTGTAGGAAGAGCTCTGGTGCTTTGTAGGCTGTGGAGCTGGTCTCTGATTAGCTCCTGGCACCTTCTTCTTTCCTTGCTCCGTGAAATTGGAGTTCTCTATTTCTTGTCACCTCACTTTAGTATCCCAGGCTCTGCTGACTTGTCTGTGGACTGCAGGCTCAGCAATTAGTGCTTTCCATTATTTGACAGAATTTGTCATAATTCTTCTCTGCAATGGTAGGACAACTCTTTGAGGGATCCTGTAGACTTCTATGTGAGCTAATTAAACAAAGTTCTTAGATACATTAGTGAAAAGGAAATTGCAATTTCTCAGTCTAGTAAACTGAGAGACGTTGACCTGTAGGTTTTAGGAGGTAAATACAAAAAAGAAAGCTATTTATCTGCCTGTCTTGCAAAGAAACAAACACTTAAACAAATAAAAAGCCTCCATGCAAATTAGAGTTCCTGTGTATAAAAAGCCAAGGAGATGTGTGTGGCTGGCTTACACGTTCAGGGTCATAAAGGTGTTAAACGCAGGATCACACCCGTGGGGATGACGCAGGGTTTCCAGCTTCCCGTGCAGCCTGTGCCCTCGTTAGGAGGTCGGCTGCTGGGATGAGCGAAGCATTGCTCTTCTAGTCAAGTCTCTGTCATGGCAAGTCCCTTGGACTTCTGAGCTGACTCGTGGTGGTTGTCCCGAGCCGACTGTGTTCCTTCATGGCGAGCGTGCTCTCCTTTTGCAGGCATGTGGGGGTAGAGCCCATGATACTGTAAAAGCCCTTTTTAGTTGCCTTATTTTGCGTAGATCTGTATATGCATGGTACACAGCAAATGCTGAGGTCTAACGAAGAGCTTGACTGGCTTGTACATAACCTCCTTTTAAATTCTAAGAAATTACAGGCTGCCTCAAACGAATGCACAAGCCAGGCTGATATGTAATAGCCGGTCCCTGTGATTTGCCCGAGGCTCCACACAGGGTTAATTACAGGCATTAGGCAGAACGAGTCTGGGCTCCAGGTACTGCTGAATAGTGCAGCTCTGGCCAAGGAAAGAGTGGGGCAATCAGTGACAGAATTACATGTCAGAGGCTCAGTGTGCTCTTTGCTCTGCACGTCTAGCAATGTTTTTCTTGCGTGCTTGCCACCACCCTGCTAGGCAAGGCAGCGTTTTGGAGATCCCGTGTGGTCTTTGGTGCTGCGGGCTGCGTCTGCCTGTCACTCTCCCATGGTACCAGGAGGTCCTGGACCACAGGGTGTGCTCGGAAAAAACCAGCTGCTTTCAAGGAGATGGTGAGGGAAAGGAATGTCTTTTCTAAAGGTCAGCTAGACCTATGGAGCACTTAGAAGCAAAGGAAATTATAGCTTTGGTCTCTCAGTGGTGGGCTTCGCAAGAGGATGAAAAGAACAGAGGTGTGTTACAATGGGCTCCAAAGAAAAGTCTTTTAAACGTTGCTATTAGAAGGATTTCTTTGGGCATAAATGAAAGGCAGCACTTTGGTGTGGAATGTTCCTCACTTTTAACAAGTTAAATGGCTCCCTTGATTATATAGGCTTGCTTGGCAGTTACTGGAACTGCATATAAACTCCTCCCGTAACTCTGCTGCTGCCTGCAGGTTAGATAACGTGAAGGCTGAATTTGTGAGCCTGGGCAGCACTCACATTTCTCACTTTTATCCTCCTGCAAAAAGCTGATGTGATTGCATGTTTATTAGGTGCTGATACAGACTTAAGATGTGTGGTCAGACTGGCAGTGTAAAGTTACTGTTCTGCTCTTACAAAATTTCCTACAGCTTTATAGAAAAAACCCGAAGTATTCAGTACAATGGCTGTCTGATCCTCATTTCTTCAATAGTAATAATGAAAATCATTCAGAAATGTGTTAGAAAAAAATATCCTATTTGCAAGTTGCACCATGTTATTGGATTTGACTTGATTCTGGGAATGTAGTAACACTGAAGAGATCAAACTGTTACCACAGGGAACTTGAGCTAAAACACTTGCAAACCTCAAAACCAATAACACGAGTAAAGGTTTGTCTTCAGCGCCAAGAATATTTGCGAGCAGAGAACAATTCTCTGTTTCAGGGCACAAGGTCTTCACAGCAGCATTTGTGTTTTCATTATAATCCTTTCTCTTAAGGTTCTGTCATTGGCTTCAAAGTCTCCCATTACTTTAGGGTCCTCAAGTCCTTCCTGCCATTTGTACAAGCTTAACCTTGACAGTGTTAGGACATGAAATCTTTACGGTATATCATAAACATGGTAGCATATGGTATATTGCAAGTTCTTTCTCTGTTGCAGAGGATGGCTAGCATCTTCAGCACAGAGCAGCTAAGAATCTCAGGGATGCAATTCTGTGATAAAATGCTCTGCAATGCTGCTGCTGTGCACTGACTCTTTGAATGTTCCAGTCTGTGGCTCCAGATGTAAATATAATTCCCAAGAAAAATAATAAACTTCAGGTTGAATTTGTCTAGAAGCTTAGTACTCTGGCCATTAGTTTTCAAGATGAATGTAAAGGCATAACAAATTAACTTCTTGTTTTCATTTTACATAAGAAGCTTCCAACTAAATTGGAAAGGGTTTAATGTTTTTCTATTTGAATGTGTGGTGCAGTGGTCTAAAACTTGCTCTGAGTTTCATCAGTGGCGTTGCAAATGACTGGTTACAGGATTTCACTGCCTGAATCTTTTCTCATTTTAGGTTAAAAGACAAAAATGTAGATTACAGATTTCTTAGACCTGTTTTGGAGAACTGTCTTTTTCTGGATCTAGTTGTTGACAGTTGGGTAACAGCTATATTCCCAACCTATATTCCCTAGAAGGTAATTTTGTAAACCTAATGTGTGACAAACGACATTAGACTTATACCCTCAGGTATTTATCAGCTGTGGCCAGGTCGTATCCCAGGTAGCTTGGCTGAGGAAGTCATACAAGGTAGAGGACTTGGCTCCAGGTTCCTAGTTTCTTTTAAAGCTATTTTTCAAAAGAGTGAACGTTGCCATATGAATGACAGTTCCTAATCTTCTCTGGCCAGCTTAATCCCTATTCTGCAGACTGTTAGTGTTGAGAATGAATGCTTCACATAGGAGAGACTGAGCACTTTTAATATAGCCTCTGCCGTTATATTGTGCAGGTCTCTCAACCATTTATTGAAATACCAGCTGAATCTGTTTCCATTCTTCTTGAGTGAGTTTGTGGTTGGCAGTACAGCTCACCGTTTGTTCACCCTAACTTTTGTGTGCCCAAATAGAACTTGTGAACAACGTCAAATTCCACGTCAGTCTTTTCCTTAAAGAGCAAGTTGTAGACTGGGTCCTACTCTCACCCAAGTCACAAAGATATTCGTGTGGTTCACCTGCATAATAGCTTCTTAAAGGGGAAACTGATTAATTAATTCAAATTATAATCTCTGGTCCCTTCCAACAGAAACTATTGTGTGGTTTCTGAAATGCTCAGACGTGGCTTTGTGCAGATACTGCTCTCTGGGAACGCACGAGTATTTTTATTTTCCAGGTGAGGCATAATGAGGGGGAGAGAGAATAAGACTGAGACAGAAAACAAACTGTGTGGTGATGCATATTTAGCAGAAGGAAGTGTTTGTTATCAGTCTTATTACTTAGCACCTTTGCCTGACTCAGACTGCTGTTTCTCCCCTGCTTGTTCTAGCTGTGTTCACTTTAGTCACAATGTCACTTAAATCCTGGCTTTGCAAAGGGTTCTGGGAACTCAAAATTCACAGCAGGGCAATAATGGGAGAATATTCTGAGGGATGTCTGGTGAAGCTGTATGGAGTCTACTTATTCGTGCCTACTAAGCTGGTATTATGGCCAGCTAGAAAACATATCTATTCCATATCCATATGTTGTTTGGAGTGCCCTTGTGCATGGAAACAATAGGGTCTCCAAGTGTGCTAAGAAAAACCATATGGGTTTTAGGTTGGCAGGCTTTTCTAGTATAGACAAGTCTGATGAGGAGAAATTGGGGAATGTGGAAACTAGCAATGAGATCTGTCAATCTTGTGTATTACACCTCAGTGTGACTTGTGTAGCTGAGCAAAATTATGGCAGAGAGGGACTCTACTTTGTGTAGAGAAATAAGCTGCTTAACCTAAGCAACAGTTTTGAAACAAGACCAGAGGCACATCAGGTGGCAGACATTAAATTTAGCCTAGGAATTAGCAGGTTTCTAGCAACCCAGACTAACTCAAATGCATCATCACTGACCATTTCCAGATGAATACCTGGGGTTTTTTGCAGCACTGAAATACTTAGCTTAAAGAGCGTAGGTGTCACAGCCTCTTTGCAAAAGAGCAGTGAGAATTTTTTCCTTGAAGTTCTTATTGCAACAAATCCAATTTGGAGGCCTGTAAATATTCAGGGTATCTTTTTAAGTATTTAGAATGTGGGGAGCAGTCGATGTTCCTTGGAGCATCCAACTCTTGCTCATTATCAGAATTGTCAAATCTTCTGTCTTGTTCAGGAATAATAAAGGCGTGCATTCAGTAACAACTTGTCTGGGCCAAGAGCCAGCAAAACAGTTCTAGAAACTGTGACAACAAAGTGTTGGGGCTCCTCAAGGGAAAAAATATCTGCTGAAAATGAACAAGCTCTATTAAACTTTAAATGGTGGTGAAATCCAATTGAATGCTAAGAGGTATCCATTATTGACGAGAACTGTACCTCGGAAGACAGAATTGTGTGTTTCTTGCTGCAGCACGTGTTCTAGCTTTTCTAAGACAGCGTGCTAGACCTGTGTTTCCATTTGAAAGACTTTCAGGTCTGTGGTACTTGACACACTTTGCCCGTTTGCATTCCCTTTCACTCAACTGCACTTTCTCCCGGCATGTTGCTGAGCCTGACATGGCCTTATATATTTTTTATATAAAATTTATGGGCCTTATATATTTTTTTATATAAAAATGGGCAATTTTTGTTGTGTAAATAATGTCTGATTATTTTTTTTTTAAGGAATGCTCATCTAGAGTCAATTTTTCAAACTAAAAATTATTAAAATAGAAATGATTCTACATGCAAAGCGAGCAGGGAGAAGGCTTGCTAGTAAACTTGTTTGTGCTATACCATGAATTGTTTGCCGAGTTATTTCTTGTCAGAACTTCCTGGAAAGTGTAGAACAACATGTAAAATACATAGGAACTATTGTACATAGTGAAAAACACTGAATACCATTTTGGATACTATGAAGAACTGAAAATAGAAGCCATTCAACTTGCTTGTTGTGCGTTCAGATAAAAGGTGCCAAGGGACTACTTGTAGCGTGGGTTTTTTCTGGACATGTGTAGAGCTGTCTCCCCTTGATCTTGCTTGGCTCACGGAGGATTTCTCAGATGCTTATCTGAATTTGATAGAATTGGCTGCCTTCTTGGACCCTTCCGTTTTTGGGAAGAGTGCCAGTGGTTCCTAACATTTCAGCAGACCACCTGGAGACCTCTGTAGCTAACAGTGCTCCAGCTGCTGGGTTAGTGACAGAGGGGTACACAGCTGTCATTGCGACAGTAGTCCACAACGTGCACACAGCGATTTCAGGTGCTGCCAACAGACCTTTCTGTTCCTGGGCTTGTTTAGGGTAGTAGCTGAGGTCTGTGATAACTCTTTCCTTTTCCTGGACCTCTTGTGTACAAGTTAAAAAAAAAAAAAAATCCTACTTTTTAATATGGGAATGAATATTTTGTCTTTAACTTCAGGTGAAACAGAATCAAGCCCAGATGTATGTTTAGAATAGGCACTGTTCAGATACAGTATTTTTCTGGTAGACTTCTTGTGGCTAATGTTTTTGTATCCAGGTACATTGTGCAGTATTTGAAAAGTTAATAAATTGTAGCACAAATCCAGTGCTGCTGAAAGCTTAAGTAAATATTAAGATTCCACTTTCATGAGTATCTCCTGGCTAGAATATTATTTCTGATTCAAGAAACCACCCCTTCCATCTCCTACCTAAACACTTTTTATATTTGGATCAAGGTTGTGTTTTACTACATACTGCACAAATGTTTAAGAAGATATAGTTTCTTCACTGAGAAGCTAACAGTTGTCTCAATAAATCCAGTGTTGTTAGGCTTATAGAAAAATACTGTATGTTAAAGACAACTTCCAGTTGATCCACAGAACACCGACACAGATAGCTGTGGCGCCAATGATACTCATTGTTTTAATATCCCAGAAAATTCATTGTCAGATATAGAAGACAGGAAAAAAATGCATTTGACTCCTGAATGTCTCAGTGAGAGCAAAGTGATTTAAGTCACTGAAGGAAATAATTACAGGTTGCAACTCCTGTGGAGGTTGTGTCCATTGTCAGTGGTTTTCTTCCATCTGAGTAGTGTATCATCAATGTTTCCTTTTGATTCATGACAAGAACAGAGTTTTTGTAGGCCAGCAAACAGTTTGCGCATGGGTTATCATGAAATGCAGAAGTACAGCAAATGTAATTATTTTTCCCCTAACACCTGTATTGACTATATTGATCTAAAAGAAAATTAGGTTTTCTAAAGTTCAAATGTAGTTTAATGTCACTAGAGTGAAATGGATCTTCTCCTGAAGCCCAAACTGTTCAGTGACCATTTTGTGCAGATTTACCCTGCGGCAAGAACAACCTCTGCAGTTCAGTCAGAGGTAAAATGACCACTGAGGTAAGTATTAGTTGCACAAATGCTATTTAGTATTGCTGTCTACCTATGTTAAAACCAATAAAGATTCTGGCAGAGGAAGGAAGTTATAATGAATGTAGGTAGATGGTTGAAAACAAATGATCTAAGGCAAGTTGGCAGTATTGAGATGTTTAGATTGCATATTATTTATTGCAGTCACTTCTTTGACATGTTTGCATGTGTTCCTGTTCTAGGACAGAGCATTTTAGGAGTGTCCTCCACTGAGGTTGGTGACAGTTAGTAATTCAGACAAAGTACAGTTTACCTGTAACTAAAAACTTGAATTACATCTAAATTCCCGCTTAAAACCACAGTTACTTGATTTTCATCATTGCTGTGACAAAAGTTTTAAGGTTAGCAAATCCAGTGTTCACCCCCCTTTCCTTATGCTATAGCTATGCCCAGAGAGATTATAATATAGCAGGCAATAAATTACTTTGCATCTCCTGTCCAAAATTCCCAAACTCTTTGCAGACATTAATGCATAGTTCACAACGCTCCTATATAGCACTAGGAAAAACTCTAGTTAACATTTAATGAAGCAGGAATTCATTCATGGGGGGAGGTGATATGCCAACAGTACAAGATGAGAAAGTAGCAGAATAAGGATGTGACAAAATCTAGCCCGACTGCAGTTATTTTGGGCAGTTATTACTGTCTCACATAACTGAGAGCATGTAATATCTGTACAGGGAGTGCTAAAGGGGAAGAGTTGGGTCTACCACCCAGGTTTAAAAGTCCCTTCTATTTTATTTGTAGTCCTAGGTGTCATGCACAGTGCTCCTTGAGAACAATCTTTAATGGTGTGTTTATCCCGAAAGCTGTGGAGATCTCTTTCTGTGTGGAGTAAGTGGTCAGTGGATACAACGGTATGAAAAAAACAGAGGTAGGATTAAGGATGGGTCATCTCATGTTGTTCAGCTGCTCTGTAATAATCTTTCATATAGTCTTCTCTTATGCCAGAGGATTAAACAATGCAAAAAAGCTGTGATCAGAAATCCTGCAGGCAGAGTGCCATGCAAAATGTCTTCATAAAAGGCTCTCTCACTGATGATATTTCTTGGTTTGCCCAAGGTGAAGAATCTTCACCTCTGTGGCTCTTTTGCTGGGTAGTTTTGTTCACGTCACAGTTTTGGATGAAAAAGACATACCTGTTTTGCAACAGAACAAGAAAAATAAATTTGCCAGAGAGGCAAAGGGGGAGCTAGAAGGGAGTTTCTTGATTAGGATCTCAAAATTTCCATTTGAAAAAAGTCACAAGAAATCTGAAACTTCTCCAGGTTCCCTGAGCAGCAAAGGAAGCAAAGCATCTTCAAACAGGAGACTTTCCAATCCCCTTAGCTGTGCTTCTCCAACAGGCCAGTGAAAGCATTTCTTTATTCTTGCAATTGTTTCTGTGCCAACCCTGGGACTGCAAGTTGTGTCATATGGAAAAACACTTAACCGAAAGTGTTTTGAATCCTTGGCAGGATTTGGGGTTGGACTCAGTTAAAGGGACAGACAAGTTAAATCTGTTCTTGCTTCACCCACGTTGGCTCACCAGTCTCCAACCTTAATGTCTCCCTTAATTCCCATCTGAGCAGTTGTATGCACATACACACAAACTAGCTTGGGAGGCAAAGTTGCAAGCTTGGCCATTCCCTCTTTTGGACTTTTAAGACAAAAGATTGTAGAGCTTCCTGTGGTGCAGCCCAGTCCCTGGGACCTGCTGTCCCGTGCCAGGGGTGCTCCTGGGTGCATCCAGCCAGGGGAGCCCCTGTGGGAACTGGGGCCCCTGGGCTCAGAGTTTTGGGAGCAGCCTGGGAAGTCTTCCAGAGTTGTGTCAATGCAACTGGTCTGCAGTAGGTATCACAGCCTGTGCTTCATTTCAGAAAGTAGTTTCGTTCTCCCTGAAATGCATCCTTTGGGATTCTCTTTTGGTAGAAAATTTCTAAAACTTTAATTCTGGTTCTGAACAGAAAACTTAGTTTTCCAAAATGTCCCAGTTTCCTATGAGAATAGTGTCACGTTCTGATCATCTCTCCAAACTTTGTGGTATGACTTGCAGATGGCAGGATTCAGGACAGTTTCTCCGCTCACTTATAAGCTGGAGTGGGCTCAGTACAGAACATCTCCTGATGCTGAAAGATGCACTCCTTATTTCTGCCCTCTGTTACCAGAAGATTGTACACCTTTTAAAAATGAAAAAAGTCTTGCTCCACTGAAGATGGAGAAGTAGGCATGCATTATTCTTTCCTGAAGGCGGTGGTTGTTCAGTGTTCATTTGCATACATTATAAATTTGCAGTTCTCTTGAAATGCTGTGCAACGTAGTAGCTTCTTCCTATTCTTCCCTTTGGAAAGAAAAAGAAAACATGTATTGAATGTCACAAAGCATGGTACACCTTTTTGCAAATTCTGTTTATCTGTTCCTTGTAAGATGTTGAATCAATCTATACATTTTACCTCCAAAATGTGAATTTTCAGTCAACTAAACTTTCATCCTATCGTATAGTTGGGGTTTTTCCCCCCTTGAGAAGAGCGTACCTGAGGTTTCTGAGAAAATTGTGACTTAGATGAGTCACGTTAATTAAAGCAGTGAAGAGATCTATGTTTATATGGTTAACTGCCCATTTTATTGGGCACTTAAGTCCCTAGAGAATCATAAGAGACTTGATTTAGTTTTTTTCCTCCAAAGTTTTGCAGTGATTGTGGCTTGGGACTTCTTGTTCTTGTTTCTTCTTCTAATTGAGGACTGAAAATATACACTGCCGTGGAACATCTGGCATAGCCTGCCTCTCTGTTGCAAAGTAATGTGGTCTGGTATTTTGTGCTTTTTGTCAGTCAAATAACTTCTGTCTTTCTAATATTCTGAGCTTTGTGGGTTTATTTGCCAAATATTGTCACCAACTATTTGAACAGAAGCTTCAGTAGAACTTTTACATTTGTCTCGAGAAAACTTCTTGCCTTTATTCACTGCAAGTTTCAAATTATAGTGCTTAGGAACTTCAGCTTGAATTTTCTTGAATTATCTATTTATTCATTACAGTATTTCATATTCTATGCGTGAGTTGCTTATTTCATTCAAACACAGTCTTTTACTATCTGCTATTCTTCTCTACAGGTGCTGTTAAATCTGTCTTATAGCAATTCCTGTTGCCTCTTTCCTTTCTGCTTCACGCAAAAGGTCTGACAGTGTTTTGTACTTAAAAGCAATAGTGTTATACTATTAAATGCTAACATTTGTAATTTGGGCTTGATATCATAGAAGCAAGACTTGAGAGGTATAAGCATGTTTTCTGGGTTGAAGCCACAAACTACAGACTGGCAGGAATAATTTCAAGATTGTAAAAGGATTTTACTGAACCTTAGGCAAAGCTCAGATTAGTTCTAGCTGAAATCTGCAGCCATTAGCCAAACTGGTGAGTTCCTCATGAATAAGTACTTGTACCTTCCAGCAGTAATTGCTTTCTCTAAACATTAATAAAAGGAGGGAAGGATTAGGGTTTGAACACAAGTTGGTTTCATTTACCAGCTGGCTTTGGATTCACGTACAGTACACCATCAACCACCACCATAAGCATGGTAGTAGTTTTATTTCAGGAGAGAATGAAGCAATAATTATTTGGTTTAATCTGAGGCAAGGGAAGATTTAGATCAGATTTGAAAGAATACCTGTTGACAGTGTATTGAAGCATTGCAATAAGCTGTGGGATCTTGTGCCTTTGGAGATTTGCAAGGAGCTCCTGGCCAGACATTTGGTGGTGATAGCCTAGACGTAACTCATCTTGCCTTAGCATAGAGGGAATAGACCAGGGACCTCGTATGTGGGTGCTGTTTCAGGCTTGAGATGAATCAGACATAGAGTTTTCATAACATTTTGTGAAGTTTTCTCACCCATTGGGTGCAATCTCATGGAGTCTGAGTCTGTGAAGGAAAGGATTTCATGTGTTTAGGGTTTTTGTACAATATAGGCGTGACAAATGCACTCATGTCAGATAAAGGATGACCCAGAGGAAAATGTTGAGAATAGGTTCACAATCGGGGAATTAAATTCAAATCAGGGATTTGTACCTGCATTTCCACATTTCTGTCTAAAGAAGCAGCTCCATAGCAATGATCACGGTCTAATGAATGAACGCAAACTCACAATAGATGAGTGTAAGACATTGTCCAAAAAAAGTCTCTGCAAGTTGGAGGGGAATTTAGACCCAAGAAAAATGCTTTTTCATCATGCAAGACATAGCTTTGCATTTTGTTCTGAAGATGGTCTTGTCAAAATATTACATCAGGTAATCTTTATTAAAGTTGTTAAAATATGAAAATATATAGTAAAGCACCTTCAAACTAACAGGCATGTGAACTTGTTTGGCTTTCTGAAGGGCTGTTCAGACAGAGAAATGCTAATGTGAATGTGGCTATTTTTTACCTTTGTTTTGTTATACTATTAGGTAGCGGAAATTTTTGGTAAGAACACTGTATTCTCTGGCAATGTAACTCACAATAGCTGGAGACAGCTGAATCCATATCATTCGTCAGTGGCCTGTCTGCTTTCCTCCCTCTGTCTGAAGAGCTTCTCTTCTGAAATGATAGTAGTAATCTGGGGGATTCTAAGTAGCTGGACAAAAAGCACTGGAACAAATAAAATTTGTAAATGAACCGTAAGAGACATCTGGGTAAATATTACCTCATAGCTAGTCAGTTTACAGAAAATGGGACAATTTGTGGTAAGATTCACAAATGGACAGAAGATACCTCAGACAACGGTATCAGCAAACTCTGCAGTCAGACGCTGCCTTTAGGATCTTGTGGGTCACCCTGCGACCTCCCCAACAACAGCTTCCCAAAATCATCAGCATGCATCTGTTAGCTTCCATAAGCTATTACAGAGAAACTATATTAAAAGAGAGGCAATGAGAGAGGGTTGGGGAATAGGGAAAGCTTTAGTATTATGTAGCTGGTGGTGTGTGATTAATAAATACTTTCATGGGTTGGACAGTGCTGAAAGCTATGAAGATATGAAATTAAGCTTTGAGAAGATGCTGCTGCTGGTTATACTATATAACATTTTGGGTTAAATTAAACATACACACCTTATGCTGCATATTATGTTGGATGTAATAATGCAAGCTTATGAGATTACAAGAGAGTGCCAAAAGGGCTGCTGCATAGTTTGCAGGCAGTGATTTTCTTTTTTTTTCTTTTCCATTGTTCTTCTCAGTAGAAGGCTATATGCTCATGAAAGTAATATGGAACTGCACCTAACTAATATTCACCTGTGGAAATGGAACTATGCTTTGTTTTTAAACATACTGGGAATGGGAATTAAATTCCAGCACTTGGCATACTATTCTGGCATCAGAAAAACCTTGCCTCTGAATAAGTTATGTATTTCTGTGATTGGTGGGCTAGTTTGTAAGAACATGGCTGGTTTTCAGCAGAGGGGCTGAACCTAAATTGAAATTGATTTTAAGCATGACACTTTTGCCAGTTCTGAATTTTCCCTTTATTTCTCATTCTCTATAAATTGGCCATTGGCCAACAACAACAAAAAAACCCCAAACACCCCCCCCCCCCCCCCAGCCAACCAATCAATCAATCAAAAAACCCCAAACCAAAAACTCACCATAAACATTCCATCAGGAAACAAATATACAATCATCATGTGTTTTTATCTGTCTGTAGTAGTATTTGTAGTGCAAAGGATGATCAGAGAATCCACACATCAAGTGAGTAAGTGTGGCTAATGTTGCAATAAATTTGCTTTCCAAGTGATACTGTACAAAGTAATAGATCTAGTGCTGAGACACACATGGCAACTTAATTAAAACGCAGTCAATTCATGTGGAACTGCCCTTTTGAGTTTTGATCAACATTATAGGTTCTTTGTGAAAGGTACAATACCCAACTTTAAAAACAAACATACAAGAAAACTCCTTGTATCTTCAAATCATTGTAAAGCCTTTTTAATCTGCGCAAAAACGGGGTTTGTGCAATTCGAAGAATAAGAGAACAGTCTCCTCCATTGCTGAAGTTACAGCACCTTTGGGTGCATGGGCAATCTGCTAAATTGCGGAGAGGGGCAGAAGCCACTTCTCTGTAGGTTAACAAACTGTCAAGTGGTATCTGTGCAGAGAATGTATCTTTAGCTGCTCTCATGTATATTTTGATATATTCCATTTCATGTTCAAAACAGTGTTTACTGTTGGTTTCTATTTCTGATGACATTTTCCTTTTCGGCATAGAAACACTTGCATTTCTTTGGACCTTGAAGGGATTCTTCTATTACATGCTGGTTAAATATTTGTCTTTGTGTAGGAATCGAAATGGGAAAGTCTGATTTGAAAACTTTTAAAGCAAAAAACCTATTATGCATCATAAATAGGGGAATGAATGAAGACTTAACAGGCAGCCGAAAGAAGGCAAATATATTTTTGCATAATATGAAGTTTAAAAAACACCTTCCACCCCTGCTGAGTGACACTTGAGCACTGTCAGGGTGGCTGGTCAGGAACTTGCAAATGTCACCATGGTGAATTATAGGTTTCTGCAATACTTGTGGCTTCCTGTGTGTCCATGGAAATGAAGAAAGCGTGCTTACTAGCTGAACAGAAAATCACTTTATATAAATGGGATTCACACTAGTTTTACAATTGTGCAATTAAAATAGATATAGGCTAGGCAAATGTGTCTGAGACTACTTAGCTGCCATGACATGTTTGTGGCACATTTCCTATGCAGACAGACTAGCTACATGTGCTTGTTGCTGCTGTTTTATGTTTATTGGCATCTTTGGCAAGCAGCTTGCATACTGTAGCCAGAGGAGCCTGTATTGAAAAAGGACGCTGAAATGAATGGAAAAATATGTAACCCAAATAATGGGCAGCACAAACTTTAATAGCTACAACTGAGTTAAATCAACGGAGAAGTAATTAGAGCAGGATGTATGCTCTCAGACACACTTCTTTTAGTTTAAGGTGGTATATAGGATGGACAAAAGACTGGTTTGTGTTTATTGTTTGTCTAAGTTGGTTAATTTTTTTTAAGCTCACACTTTCAAGTTCACTTCAGCAGTTTAGTGCAACACAGTTGCCAGAAAGAGGACTGATTTTTCTCTCTGATTCTTTCATTGAACATGAGCTCATCTTTACTGGTACAGTAGACAGGGGTTATCCAAATGGTCACATCCCTTTGAACTTCAAGGGAGTTCAAGGCTGCTTGTTCTGATCTCTGTAATGAGGTGTGCAGCATGAGGAAGGTCAGGCTTAGGTCTGACTCTAACAGGCAGGGGCATTTTCCAGGCTTCAGGATTATGACAGTTATTAAGGTTCAGTAGTGGATTTGCTCATTTGATCATGTTCATGAGCACAGCTGCAGTCCTCTCTGCAATTCTTACAATGATGTCACGTGAGCATAGGAACAAAAGTAAACCCATTGAATTAAAAAAAAAAAAAAGCAGCAAACACCAGCTACAAACCTGAATAAATGAAAAATGGAACAGGGATAACCAAAGAAATACAACAGCTGCTCAAATAAATTGAAGGGAAGGCTGTAAAAATGGCCTGAATTATCAGTGGAATGATTTCTCAATAAAAAGGAATAAATGAGTGGCATTGTGTTCATTGATGGCTTGGTGTACTCTGGATGAACATGCTTAGTTATCGGAGGAGGATTTCAGAGGCAAAATGGCATGTGGGGCAGGAGGCTTTTTTCCTGATGATAACAATTTTGCTGTTGTGTGGACCTGCTTTGTGTTTTGTCCTATCACAGGAAAACGAGCGCAGAAAGGGCAGCGATGGCAGAAAGGTTATTGATTGATGTAACTCTTGCAGGGATTGCAGAAAGAAACGTTCCGTGCCAACACTGCAGTGCAAACACATTAGTTCCTGAAAAACTAAAGACATTGAAATTGGTGATGAGTTGGCTCGTGAGTGAAGTACGTTTACTCACTAATTCAGGGTTGTGGGAAGTGATGGTCGTGACATTGCCCTTCAGTCAGAAGGCTTGTGCCAAACTGTGGGATCCTATTTCCACATACTAGAAGGTATTAAAGCAATACTCTGACTCCTCGGTACATATGCATCCTAACCAAGCTACAGTTGCTGTAATCAGAGTTCTTCATATTTTAAAATTCCTCTCAGGTTTCAAGTGGAAACAACCTGCTTTTTCTCCTCCTAAGCTAATATACACTACTAAACAGATCCTGACATCTTTCCTACCAGTCGGTGCCTGTTTCGGAGCCCATCGCAGCGCACTGACGGGAGTGTG
Source organism: Buteo buteo (assembly GCF_964188355.1). NCBI lineage: Eukaryota > Metazoa > Chordata > Aves > Accipitriformes > Accipitridae > Buteo > Buteo buteo. The sequence goes on from NC_134172.1 coordinate 71,424,496, forward strand.
GCACGGGGGGGCTCAGCCCCGCTGACGGGGGTGATGCTGCTTTCTGCCCTTCCTGCGCTCTTCTGCCATGCTGGATCACGAAACGGATCCAGCTGAAAACGCATTTGGTTTATTATTGGTTTTGATCTGCCAGGTTACTTTTCAGAGGCGCTTATTGCCTAAGGAGGTCATGGTGCAGCTGGACAAATGCCTGTGCCAGCCCTGAGCTGCTGTGGGAAGGGGTGGCTGGGGACGAGTGGGACTCTCTTTTTTAGTGGCAGCGGTTTGGTTGGCTTAATTTTCACAAGCCTTTTTATGGATGACATTTTGGCATGTCTGCACACATTGCTGGCAGGATCATACCTGAGCGTCTGTGGTGGCAACAATCAAAGTGCAGCAAAAGTTAGCAATAGTTTGGGGGTTTTTTCCTAAGGTGATTAAAAAATGTTACAAAAAAATCTGTCTGTGTATGCACAGCTCTGTGTGGGCGGGCACGATATCTAATTGGTGATTTCTCTAGCAATGGCTTTCTGCAATGTGATAGATTATAACTTCAGGTTTTAACTTTAGCTAGAATGTGCCAAACCAGAAAATGAAGGTAACTGAAATAAAAACAAAAACGCAAAATTCCTTATGCTCAAAAATATTATTTTTTGCTTGTCATAAAAATGAAATTGATTTTACTTTTCCACACATACTTCTGCTGGGTTGATGTGAGCAAGGAGGCTGGAGACACCAAAACTAGAGGACAAGTTCGAGGGGAGATCAAAGAGCAGGGAGCCACAGGGAGGAAGGCACCTTGGCGTTCAAGGTCAATAGTGACAAGACAAAGTGAGCATAACCCATATGACTTCTGAGCAGCCCATAATATCAAAGTAGTGCATGGGAGCTGCCCTCTGATCCTGAATGAGTTGAAAACTCCACCTGCCAGCAAGGAATATCCCTTAAAAGTGTAGGGATTACACATTTCCCTGATTTCATCTGGGAAATGCATGGAGAATAATAAAGTAGACTTCTCCAGTGCTTCAAAACTGGAATGACTGTTAAAGTAAGTGTTCAGCCTGCCTGGTCTGGAGCTCTCTTCACTCTTAGTATAGATTTCAGACCTGTGGTAGTCCACCTCTCTTGGGAAATCCTGCTGTGATGGAAAAGGCTGTTAAAAAACCCAGGCTTTTGGGCGCGGAGCTTGTTTGTCAGTTTAATGAAATCTTTTGGTGCTGGGAGATATAATTTATTCATAAGACTCGAAGGAAATAAGCTGCAGGACGCCAAACAGCTTTGTCCAGGAATTGTGAAGTTACATGACACTGGTGCTGTTTGGCTGATTAGAATAATATCACAAATCAGAAGAAAAGCTCAGCTAGAAATACAGTTAAATTGAAGGAGAGCTGCAGAGTCTTATGGGAATTGCAGCTTCGTGTTAGAGTAACTGCTGCTTAGATGGCAAAATAATTGAAAATTGGGGGAGGAGGGGAAAGCTCTGCAGATGGCTGCTGGGCTGTGTGTCTGAGATCTTGGAAGAAGATGTAAAAAGCAAGAGCATTTGGCATCAAAGAGTAGGCAAATGATGCCGGCTTCGTGCCAGGCAACTTTTTAATACAGGCCTCATATATATATCTGAAACTGCAGAAACAAGCAAAATCAGGAAGCCTGAATTATGAGCATAAAAGCAAAAAAAGTCCCTTGGTGTTAACTGTGAATTTGTTTTCCTAATAAATGACTTCGGCACAGGAATAAGACTGGTTTTTGGCACCAGCGTGAAATACATCTGTGTCTGTCTGCTGTAAGAGCAATGAGGGCAGGGAACAAACAGATAAGCACAGGGAGCAAATGAGGTATGTGATGTATCTCAAAGATTCAGCTTGGGTCAGTTGGCAATTTATACTTCTTTATTTGGCTACCATGTCCTGAACAGATGAAATCTCATGAGAACTGGCTGTATCTCTGCAGGAAAACCGTGCCTGTCTTGCTGTGAATCTCTTGTTCAAGTGTACCAGAGGACAGTCTGACCTGCAGGGAGCTTTCCTGCAAAAAGCTGCAACTGCTCCTGGACTCTTCTAATATTCTAATTTCCGTGCATGAAATTTCTGCTTTGGCTACATAATTTTGTCTGAAGAGCTGGAATCCTTGGCTATGTATACATAAAAGCTGTTTAAACATCTGCTTTTTTAAAATAAGCTATTCACGTCCTGTGAGTGCATCACTTCCTCACAGCACTAAAACCTGTGCAAGTCAACACAGGGTGCAGCCTGCGTGCCCCAACACCGACGTTTATGGAGGCCGGTGTTCCCATGAGCAGAGAGGCTGGAGGTGGCCACTGGAATAGCACGGGTTTATACGAGCGATGACGTGGCTCTGCTCTTGAGTTTACTGCAAGGGCATCTTCATCTTACGGAATGTGTCCTGTGCTACTGGATAAACTGAGCCCATTCAGTTGCAATTTGGCTAGGGCTTCTTGATGTTTGCAGCCCTGGGATTTCCACTGTTGAAGGCCTGGAAGTCGCCAGACAAACGATCAGATTCCTCTCTGCATGGACAAATTTTTATGTTGAAAACAGGCTACACCAGTCAAAATGTATTGGATGCCTTTTTTAGAAAAATGGTTTTGTTCACACGTTTCTGAATGACCCAAGCTTATGCTCATGCTGCCAAGCTTGCTGACAGGGGACATGAAAATGCTCTGTCGTGGTTCCATGTGCAGCTGGATAGTTGGCAGGATTATTTTTTTTTTTTTCTCCAATTATTTCTACCATGACTGTTTCTCAGCTTGCCCAATAGCTGTTCATGGACCCTGGTTTTAGAAGTGAAGGTGCAGCTATGGCATGCTAGGGTGAGAAAGGGGACCTTCAGTTCAGCAAGCAATTTAAGCTACAAGAGGATTTCTTTTCATGTATCTGTTAAAATGCAATACTAACTGGTTTTAAAAAATTATTAGACCTCCCAGTTAAATTTTTTTCGCATGTAAGCTTTCTCCAGAAAGCAATCAATTTTTGAATGTGGATGTGCATGTAATTTTGTGCTGCCTTCCACCTGATGAAGTAAATTCCTTCTATCGGTAGAAAGCTCCCATGCAGCAGTGGTGGGATTTTGCAGTTGTAAAGGCTAAATTAAGATGCAAAAATGGGAAGTATCAGAGCCGGTATGTCAAAGACATCAGGTAAAAATGACCTTCTCCTGATGTGGTACTTGCTACCATTTCAAGGACTTCCCATCCAATTGGAAATTTATTGTGAGAAATAAAGACAAACTCCTTCTAAAAGGCATGTCTGGAGAGCTGCTAAGCACACAGACCTTAATGGCTGTTCACCTGAGTTATGCTTTTTCTCTGGAGAGCAATGCTGAAGAAGGCCAACCATCTCCCAGTTGTACCATTTTTGATAAGGCTCTGAAGTGTATTCTTGTTTCTCATCATTATCTAGCACCAAAAGGTCACAGAAAGTACGTGGTCCTTTTGGTATTTTAGACAGAGATTTGCTGTCAGGTTTCTCAAAACAACCACCACCACCCTGTTTTGGAGCTGCTGTTGTATGCACTGAATTAAGCAGCTGTCTTAAAGGGAAAAGCATATCTGCAATAAGGATGCAGGAATTGACGATTAGGTGTACTTTGACAAAACCCCTATTCTTGGGGATTCTTACTCAAGAATTTTTTGAAAACTGACTGACTAGATGGGAATTCTTCCTGCAGAGACAGGTAAAGGAGCCCATAAAGATGGGGATAAATCATTACTCTGTAAGTGGTAGAAAATGAAAACATGATCTTATCTTCCTTTACTTTGCATTACTGAGGTTCTTCCTAAAGGAGCTCGGTAGTCTCTGTGCATGCAAACTTTTGATAAAGGAAAAATGTGTTTTCTGTTGAACCAAATACATCATCAGTGTTCCAGGTAGGAAATTAATACCATTTTCAGCTATCCATAGGAAAGCTATCTTGATTATTTATTTTTACATGGTCATACCATTTCATTACTCTATTTTGCTTCTTCTCTTTCCTTATTTACTAGAAGATGAAGGATTATTCACTAGACAACAGCGAGCAAGAGTTGGAAGTTCTATCTTTGTAATTACTTTGCATTAATTTAGTAATCACGGCAGCCAAGCAGAACGATAACATTGGAAAGACACTGTTCCTCATGAGAGGGGAAATATGCTGAGTTGCAGGCTGTCGGTGATGGGGAACCAGTATCAACACTGGCACCAGAATGCGCGTCCCACGGGGAGGCTGCATCCAGAACGTGTAATTACAGGTTTGTGCTCTTAGCCCTGAGCGCATCCACAGCACTTCTTGCTGCTTCCCCTGAGACCCGCGTGGCTGGTCGCTGCAGTCACAGGGTGACCTCCACTTTGTGATGTTTCTCCTGAAGACGAAGTCCTCCTGGGAAGAAGGTGCTGCTGTGGCTTCCTCCGCTTTTCACTGCGCTGCCTCTGCAAGGCTCGTACACCGCTGTATTGTGTGCAGAAGGAAACTTGGTGAGAAGGAACATCTGGTTAAGTTCAAACTGAAAAGTGCAGTTCTTTACTTCACGGTCTAGCATATTCCACTTTTATCGCAAGACTGACTCCGTCCCCAGTGCAGTGGTCAGGTTGGTGGATGCCATGGGGGGGACTGATCTGTGCCACATTTCTAAGGGGAAATCTCTTCCAAGAAAGCTCGCAGGACCTCTCTAGTATGTTAGATTGGTTCCGCTTTTCTTCTGTACAATTTCCTTCTTGGTTTTGCTCCAAGGCACTTAAATACCTCACAATGAGCTAACCTAGGCAATTTGTCAATTATTTTGGGGAAAAAAATCCCTTCCGTGGTTTATTTGTTCACAAGATATTCAAGCCATGACCTATGTGGGTTCGACAAATCTGTCTATTCACTTTCTATTAGCATGGCACAAATAGCTGCAAAAACTGGGAAAATGAGCACTCTGGTTAAGTGTTGCATTTTCTGAAAAAAGAGAATGTGCCTCCTCTCTGTGGGTGACCAAATATTTCCAAGCTATTCCATGTTTGATCCAGTAGTACCTAAGGACTGCATGTTATTGTGGGCCAGAATAACAAATTGGGAAGGACAAATGATATTCCATTTTTTTTTTAATAGTAAATGGCTTTTCTAAAAGTGGTCTCTAATGGTCTCTTTCTCTCTCAGTGAGGCCTAATTTATGGATTTTTTCCATCTGTTAAGCAAGCTATAGCTTATGCAATTGGAGGTGATTCTTTAAGCAATCCAAACCTCTCATTTTTTTAATTCCCCATGCGACAATATAAGCACAGAACAGAAAGCACGAAGTCCTAACCCTTTTATTTGTGAGGTGCAGCTCTTCTTGATGAAATCCCAGCCTGTCTCAGACCATGCATTTTTCTCTTGGAGGTGTATTGTCAGACATTGTGTCCTTTCTTTTGCAGAGCTTTGAGTCCCCAGGTGCTTGGATGATTAATGTCCATGGATTATAATCTATCTTTCTCAGGTTTTGACATATACGCTTTTAACAATAATATAAATGGTAATGGTGGGCCTCACAGGACTTTTGTTTGTTGCAAGATGTTGTGAAACCTAATGTTGCTACTAAACTGGGACAAATCCTTTTAGGTAGTAAATCATGCTTCCTGCCTCGCCACGTGAGTCTTGAAGATGTTGGCCCCTTCTCCTCTAGGAAGCTATGGTGGGGATGGGACTTCTCGCGGCATGTTGGTTGTGTTAGTCCCCATTTTGCTCAGCATTTGAACAAGGAGTGGAGATGGCTGTGCACGGAGTGCTACAAGCTGCACCATCTTCAACAGCCTGGACAGAAACTTGCATCGATGTCCTCCTCACTAGGAGCCCACCGAGGGCACTGTTTATCCTTGGTAAGAAATGCCCTTTGAAGCCACGTGGTCAGGAAAGATGAGAAGGGGACACCAGGGAGCCACAGTCTGTGGGAGAGACAAGTCCTTGGTGTCCAGGGCACAGTTTGTAAAAAAACTGCAACTCTTCCCCTGCTAAAGTCATCCCATGGAAGGGAACAGGTCTGTCAAGAAATAGAGCTGGGCCTTTTTGATCTCATCTGCTTAGTCAGAAGAGAGAAATCTGATTTGGGACATTCTCAGCTTCCCCTTTATGCTGTTGTGGTCATCAAAAATTATTGTTGCAGACCTCAGTCCTTTGTGAACTTTCCTTTTCATTCATTCATAGTTGTATCTTTTCTCACTTTCAGCTGTATGTTATTCACCAGTTTGAATACATTTAGCACCCTCCATGTTCACTCTTGAGAATGAACCTTTTCAGAATAATTACTCCCACTCATCTCCAGAGCAATCAATACAGGGGATAAACCTAGAGGCAGCCAGTGGTTTAATTCATTCTCATTTTCTACAAAATATTTTGAAAGTAAAATGAATGGACATAAATGTAGGACTTAACTGATGAAGTGCTGGTCTGGCAAGGTAAGAGAGACTTTCCTTCTGAAGCTGTATGTGGCTTATCAATACAAAAAAATAGTGGGATGTTTTGCACATGAGTTGCATCTAAGTTTTGTTCATCTTTAAGACTGCATGGAAAGAGGAGAGATGGCAGCCAAGGGTCTTTGCTACTCTTCCTATGCCAGGGATAACTTCTTAAAATGACTATCGAGGAACACAGAATTATCTGCTTTTCACTGGAAATAAATTGGCTTGGTGGATCAAGGTTGACATGGAAATTTTGTCCTACTGATGTCTCTGCTTTTCCTACTCTGATGCTATATGGAGACCATTTTTCTCCTACACCGACTGTGGAGGCTTTTCATTGCCAATAAATACACGGAAAAGAAAGAAAGTAAAGAGAAAAAACCCATGCTGCGAAGGAGTAAAGCTCCTTCTGAAGTAATCCCTTTCTCTTTCCTTGCAGGAGAGTTTGGTGCAGTTTGGTTGCTGAAATATGCCAGCTAAACTAAATCAGATGAATTATTAATGCTTTGCAAGCTGCTTCTCTCAATTGGCTGAGGCAAGGCAGGCTTCAGTGGGGCGTATGTAACTTCAGTTCTCAACATTAAAAATAGACTTCAGGCATCAGAGGAATGGGAAGCTTAACAGACTATTTTTCTCAGCACAGTTTTAGTTCTATTATGTGTTATTTTGTCAGAGTGGATAGGGTGGATTGTTATTTTGGACATAGTGGGTGATCTGACTGAAAAACCACTTCTGTTTCCTTTCTATATGTCACAAGCTGCTTCAAATTAGAAGCCCCTTACTTTCCTTATTGCATCCTCAACCAGAAGAAAATAAATAGGATGTATATGGCTGTTTTGCAGGTTCAGTTGCAGACTATCATGCTTCCATCAAGTAACCACGTTTCCTAGCGAGAGGATTTACACTTCATTAACAACTCAAGGTCAAAGCAGCTGAAAATCAGCCTTACTTTTTTTTTTATTATTATTAATCTTTCTCACTGTTGGTCTTTAATTAGCTTAATTAATTTCAACAGAACAACTTCTACCCTAACATTTTGAAGTCACTCTGCTGCACCCCCATGCCAAAGGATCTGCTGTCAGCGAGCATCCTGCTGCATCGCTGCCTGGATACCCTGGTTTGGTTGTAATGCTTCCTCAGAGCTCCTCGGTCACTGCAAACCAACCATGTAAATCCAGAGTCAGATGGAATAGTGTTCAAAAGTCTTCAATACAGAGTTTATTTACTGGGATTCTTTCCTGCATAGGTTAAATGCTTGCTCACGCCCTTTGCTGCCTTACTTTGGCTAAATCAGGTTCAGTCGCTTATACCTTCTGGGCCTTGCATCTCCTGCAGCTTTCTGACCTCCAGACAAATGAAACCAGGGAAAGTACGGCCTGATGTTGACCATGTCATTTGTGCTACCCAAGTACTACCAACCAAAGGGCCATTTATATGTTGTGTGCAGGTCTGCATTTAAGGCTTTAGCCCTAACTGTTGTGCATTTGAAGTCCCCACCCTGCCTGTGGCCCTTTTGCCTCTAGGTTTCAAAATGTGCTAATCCTACAAGAGCATTGTGTTTTAGCAACCTTGGATTTGGACCTTTATATAGCTGGGAAAACGTTGGCTTAAATTAATCTAAGAATTTGGTGCTGTTGGAATAAGCAATTCCTGTTTCTCCCTCCTGGCTCTGCTCTCCAACTGTGTCTCCTGAATTGACTCTAACACTCCTGTGAACAACCTGAGCTATAAATGAATCCTGGGAATTTGCATGATTACATCCCTGATCTGACTGTGCCATAGCTCCTGGCTCTGATTCAGGTTGTACCTGTCAACACACTTAAAAACAAGGTACTAAAGATGTTAGTTTCGGAGTTACAGGTACTGTTTCCCTCCAGCAATGGCCTATTTGCTTCTAAATTAGGGAAGCACTAGTAATCTATGTATTCTATTTTGCTTAGAATAGTTTTTTTCTAATATTAGGTTTTAGATTAGTAGCAAACATAGGTGTCTGTCTCATCACAATGGAGAACACAAATGATAATACTAAATCTCAATATAGTTTTCAGGCAGATAAAACAGGGTTACTCAGACCATCTCACTTCTATTAATTTCGAAGCAATTTGTACAACAATAACATTCTGCAGTAGGATTAGGTGAAGGTGAAAAATGATGATTAATGGGTTGTGCAATATAACAGTATAAATACTGACCTTTCACATCTGACATACAGTATACAAGGTTTTGGTACTGGCAATAGGTAACTCTACTGTCCAGCATTTAATTTTTAAAAGAGAAAAGAAGTGAATAAAAGCAATCAAGTGTAGGACAGCACTATCAGAGGTTATAAATTTCTACCTCCTTGGGCAAATTCAGTATGTGTTTTCTTTCATATCGTTGCAGCTCTTGGAGATTACTGCATCACACAAAAGCAACAGGGGTTTATGTTAACAAAGCAAAGTTATTTATTGCTTTGAATGAATTTTTCTTTGAACGCAGAATGTTAGGAATCATTTTTTCTCTCTAAGTCATAGCTATTGCGATCTCTCCCTCAATAGATATTCTTGATTTACATTGCTATTTTGGTTGGGGAAATGCACATTTTTTTTTTCCAGTGTGTGAAACAGATCTATTATTGTATAGAGTGAGATTTAATCTTTATTTCAGTTAAAATTTCAAATTTTTTTGTGGAACTAATATTAAGAGTAGTGTTTTGTCAACTTGTTTACTGCGTATCACTTCTTAGACTAAGGATTTTCCTATCAGCATCAGGACGTGATATAAATTGATTCATACATATTTTCTGTGTTTCCATAAGGATGTGATAATGGGTTCAGCAAAGCCAGCTGAGATAGTACTTTCTAGTTACTCTGAATGGTGTCTTTCACACAGGATTTGTTGGATGGAGGATACAGTGAGCATTTTGTGTATATATATCTGTGTGAATAAAAATAAATATTTGGGAATTTGCATTCTTGGTGGTTTGAGTAGCTGCTTGGATATGTAGAATTTGTGAGTGATGGTAAACATATTGACCTTGTCAGTGCTTATGTAAGATCAGATTGGCCCTATATATTTTTGAATGCTCTTTTTTAGTGCACAGGTGGCCTGTATTTTCTGTCATGCTCAAGATGCTGGTTTTGAACACATTACTTTGAGGTAGATTATGGTAGAGAAAATCTCAGCTTGTTTTGTCTTAAGTGTGTTTTATTCCTTTCATTCCAAGACTCTAAGATTTATGGAGATTAATAAGAAAACTTCCTGACATGCTGTGCAGTTGGGTGCTATTGCCAGAGCCTTGCCCTTCTCTCATTGCAGTACATCATCACTTACAGGTTTTGTGACATCTGGTGGCTGACATATTTTGCGGTATTTCAAAATTCCACATGAATCATTTTATTTGCTTCCTTATTGTTTTGAATTTACCATCTTGTCAGATATGCTAACATTTAAGCACTCTTTCAATTTACACTACTAAGCCATAAGGAAAACAATCAAATACAACTAAAAGTAGATTGTCTTTATCTTCAGCTTTTGTATTTTGCTGATAGATTAGCTTACAAGCTCTTCCAGTCAAGACATGACCTTTTTTTTTCCTCTGTGCTTATTAAATGCAACAAATAATAAAAGTTCATGAACCCACAAAGATAATTCTGCTACAAGTAATTTTTTTTTTTTTTTTTTTAATGAATAAACAACTTTGTTCTAAATGGAGGGAGACTGATAACAGGAATTACACTCTGCACGTGAGGAAGCTTTGGACCAGTTTTAGGCATTTGATCCACTTACAGCAGTAACCTCTCTTGCCCCAAGCAAGGAGAACTATGATAAAAATTAAAAAACAACTTACTTGTTTCCAATTCCTGAATCTTTATTTTCATCTCCACCTCCCACCTTTGTTCTCTCTGAATTTCAAGGCTTCACATCTGGTCTTGTGTTAATTGCTCCTAAAAAAATCTCTTTATTGAAGGAAACACAAATCTTCTAATCTGCCATAGCTGCTAATTAAATTACAGCTGACTTTTGCTGTTATAGATTTGTGTTACAGAAATAAGTGTTTCCCTCTGATTTTATTCTCTCTTTTCAAAACAAAGCATGGATTAGTTCTTGCAGAAGCACATTTCAACTGCAAAATGTTATTGGAATTATTTTACATTAAAAATTACTTCTTTTAGGGGAAAAAGTCCTCAAAGTAAAGCTGTAGAGATGATTTGGAAAGGGATATAACAACTGAGTCACCTACAGCAGGTCACGTACAAAGAGAACAGGCACTTAGTGCATAGCTAGTGTCGTGTTCAAGTTTGTGAAATGTATTTTGGGGATGGCTATGAAGATTGGACCCTGGTTATTCTTGCCTGCACTGTGGGTAACAGCACTGTATGCTTCTCCATGTATACAGACTTCAAGACTGCAGAGCAGAGCTGTAATCTATCTCTGCAAACACCAACTGTCCCTGGCTGTTGACCAAGCGTGATTGTATATATCTATATATTCAAGATGTCCCTCAAATAGTAGGCTGGGCAAGTGGTAGTTCCACTGTGCATTTTTTACATGTACAAAATGTGTATGGGATGATGTAGCTTTTGTCCATGTTGGTGCTTTCTCAGCCCTGCTGAGATTCCAGGGCAATTTCTCATCCAAGCATGGAGTGCTAATGTAAAGACCACAGGTAGATATCACAGGGGCTGCTTTAAAGACTAGGATCAAGGAAAGAGGCAGCTACAGCCACATGTTTTATAATGAGTTGGTGCAACAAGACTTTCAATTTTTCATGTGTTAATTTAGGTCTCAAAGAACGGTTGTCCCACGGTTGTCTTCCTCTTTTTTTGTGGATGGCTTTTTGTTTGGTTGGGGTTTTTTTTTATTTGTTTGGGTTTTTATGTTGTGTTCATTTTGGTAACAGTTAAAACCTTTTCTTTTTATGGTTTCATGTACTCAGCTTTCTTCTGTTAGGGCTTCTGTTCCAAGTGAGATGCTTAGAGGCAAATCAATATTAGAATATTTATTTGAACTTTGAGGTCTGAGATGAGGAGAACTGTTAGTCTGATTACTAGTTGTTTTGCAAAATCAGAACCTGACATTGGTTTTACTTCTTGTTAATATTGATCTGTGGAAGCTTTTGTTTTTTTCCAAGCTGTGACCTGTAGTTTGAGCTGTATGCGGTCTGATAGCAGTTACCTACACTGTGTTTTCTATCACCATTTTCTGTTCACACATCTATTATTACTCAGGGAAAAGTCATCCCACCATTATAACAAAATTTGACCATGATTTTTTTCCTTTCTCTACAGGAATTATTGTTTTTAAATATATGTTTAACCCACTTACTTGGTGTATATAGTACATATTCCTTAAGTAGCTGTTTTGAACTTTGCCTTTCATCTCTAGTGATTGATATGAAATGAGGTGTAAGCTTTTCAAGTGAGCCTGAAGGTGTATGAAGGAAGAATCGCTAGTAAAGAGCTTGATCATTGCAGCGGTAGCAAGAATTCATTTCTCACATGGGAAAGGCACTACTGAGGTCAGTTAGAAAGGAGGAGTTTGTTGCAGCACATTAACTGCAGAGGGCAAGTTTGTTCCATATTATTTTGAGGAGGCCTCTTGATGAAGCTTCTTATTTCTTACTAGAGGACAAGCAGAAAATTTGTTTAGCTAAAATGGTCACTAGCAAGTAGCTCGTAATTTTGCTGCTTGTGTCCCTGAAATGCTGTGGAGTTGCTCTAGCCCTCAAATGCAAACTTCTATTTTGAAGAATCTAAGAATTATCTGTTAACAAAAATGTTATTGTATGAAGGGGGATAATGCTTCTTTCCATTATTTTACCAATTTTTCACCCAAGAGTCAGTTGCCAGCTAGGTTTTTCCTTTCACCTATCCCCTAATTGAGAAGTTATGTTGATTAGAAGTGCAGGAGAACCGAGGCAGGATCCTGCAGTAGGTTGCCTGCCAGTAAACAGTGAGCCATGTGGCACTGCTAATGAGCTGGTTTAGCTCTGACTTAAAGCTGAGGTTTTAAATGTATCTGGACCTTATGAAGATCTCATGGCAATGCAAGCGCCTTTTGAAAGACCTATGATATTAACCCTATATCCTAGCAATAGATTTCATTGCAAGTTTAATCCACAGCATATTCTGCCCATGCTTTCTAAGTTTCTCTTACAAAAAATTATCAAATTTTAGCCCAGAGGTATTCTTATTTTAGAGATGTGTTGATTTATCTCTCATTATATATCTTGGAAAAGTCTTCTGCGGCCTTTGGGATGAAAATCTCTGAGTATATAGAAAAAAAGATTTTGCTGTTGCTTTACGCGCATTCAACTCCCTTGACTTCAGCTGGCTTTAAACATCTACGCAACTTGCAACTGCTGGAAAAATGAGGGTTCGGATTTTTCATATGCACTAGTCTTCATTCCTTACATATCTGTACTCTGATTTTGTCATGCAGTTTGTCAGTAAAACGTATGCATAATTGCTTGCTTAATTGGCAAGCAAAGTTAATGGGACCACATGCACAAATGGTGTTGCTGTGGGTAAAAAATAAAAAGCCATTTGTATGCATCAGAGGAACTGGACACTAAATGAGGTACCTTATCATGTGCCAATATTGTACTCTCATTTGGATGCCTTACAGGTTCCAAATCAGATGCACAAAGTCCGGGAATCAGCTCTTTGCAGGTTGAACTTGAATATGTACTGCCCTATAGTCACAGGTGCTTGCCACGATGCACATTTATTTAGACTCAGAATAAAGTAAACAGGATGACTGAATGTGCTGAAAACATAATCTGAAAAATACTTAAATGAAAAATGAGATTTTAAAAAGCTGTTTTTGTCAACTTCCCTGGCAACTGGAATATGAAATGGTCTAACATCTACATTTATTAGATAAGATTAAGAGCAGAGTTTGAAATGAAATCAGTACAGATTTCAGAGGATAAAAAGATTATGATGAATGAAAAACAAAGCCAGAGATGCCAAGTAAATAAAATACTTTGAAAAAATAGAGCAAAAATTCACATTGCTATGGACTTTCTGCTAGGGAATTTTATCTTTAGCTGACTAATCGTATCCATTAATTACATTTAATGGTGGTGGCAAATGCACCATGTTATTTATTTTGAAGTTTAGCCCAACGTCAGTACGATTAAAGCAGCTGCAGGAGTCTTGGAGTAAATAATAGGGATGTAATCAGATTCTTGGGAAGCTTTTTCTTTATCTTCATTTATCTCAGTGTATTATCTGGTGCAGGTGAGAATTGAGGAGTCTGGAGAGAGAGTTATTAATCATAGTAGATAGAGATCATTATAATCCCGGTTAGGGTATGGGTTTTGCTGGTAAGCAATATGATCTAGTGGTAAAACATAGCATTGTGGTCAACAGGCCTGGGTATTGTCCCTGACTTGGTCGGTTGGGTGACCTTACTTCAGACATGCCACGTCTCCATGCCTCAGTTTCCTCCTCTGTATCATATGGGCTGTGACACTTGTCTCCACAACAAAACACAGTAGTAGAGGACCTTGTTGTCCAAGAGGTGGTTTTACATTTGTGAGAGAAAGCTGGGGAGGGAGGGGACCTTTACCTAATGAGGTAATTTTAAACAGACAAGAAGATAAAGTGATCCTTGAGAGTTTTCACTGGTTTTTGATAGTGCCATCAGACAACCCCCAGATTTGGGATAGGAGAGTAACCTGGTAGGAGAGCCCTGAACTTTGAGCTGAGCCTGGATAGCTTGGACTACAGCACAAAGTTTTGATTTGCTTATCCATTTCCCCTGAATTTTTTGTATAAATCTGTTTGCATTGCTAGGTTCTTGATTATGAAAGCCGACACCATCCTTTAACAAGCCATCATGGTCCCAGATTTGCAAACTATTGCATGTAGGGCTTCCTTATCAGGGCTCTAGTCCTGGGACTTGATCCTTGCAGAGCCCCGTCCTGCCACAGGCTTCCTACGTGCTGCAAACCAGTTGTGCTCTGTGTCTGCCATTCCTGTCTCTAAAATTGGGCACGTTATTATCCCCCCTTATTAAGGGGGGGTGTTAGGCTGACTAGATTGTGGGGTACAGGGATGTTACACAGAGGTTTCTGAAGTGATGTTTTGTTCTTGGATTATGAGCATAAGAGGACAGATGGATGGGTTTTATTACACATAAAGAGATTTTATGTTGATGTAGGTTATTTTTCTGCCTCTGGAGTATGCATGTCAGATATGCAAGCGAAGGGGCTGCAGAGAGCTCCGGTGGTGTGACATTCTGGGCAGTGGAAGGCAGACATATTATTACTGCTGGCAATGTATAATATTTGAAAGTAATGACTGACATTTATGTTGTAAGAGGTTTGAATTACAGTATTCACTTCCTTTCAGGGAACCCTGATGGCAATGACTGGATGTAACTATTATGATTATTGGGGGAGTGTAGTTTAAAAGTCCCTCACTGCTGTGATAACTGAAGTATAAAGGAAAAAAAAAAATAATTAAAAATTTAACAATAATAGTAATGTGACTTCTGTAATAAATGTCTTTTTGTCTAAAACCCTGAGTCATCACAGAAGGTTTAAGATGCTGATATTCACTGAAAGGATAAGGTAAAGGTCCCTTGTATCATACAGCAACCTGAGAAAGAGCAATTCTGTTTGCGCCTGGGAGCTGCATGTATCGTGAAGAATTCCATGCTTCTTTCCTGCTAGAAAAATTGTTTTCTGATCTGAGTGGACTGATTATTTTTGTGTGTGTGTTTACACATAAGTGAGACAGACCTTCCTCTCTATCTTTTTTGATACTTAGACAAGAGAAGAATTAAGGAGTTTCGGCGTAGTGTCTCTAGGCAGAGTTGGCAGGACTTATGCAGGGCTCCTAGGCCACATACCTTAAGAAAAAATTCTTCCTTAGCACAGAGGAGAAGCAGAGGACCTGAACTCTCTTTCCATGGTTGCCACAAAACTCAGAGTGGTCACCCTCATAGCTTGGTTAGTCACACGGTTGTAAGTGCCTCTGACTATAGTTCTCTTATGAATATATATATATTCATTTATACATATTCTGAGTGTGTATATATATTTAAGGAGCAGGTGCATCGTAAGAAGCTGGAGCTAAATCTTCTCTGCCAATATGATATCCTGCTGGCGGAAGATAATCTATTTATGGACCTTTCTTATGGTTGTTATGGCAACAGGACTGCAGCGAGTGGTCCGTTTTGTGGGGCAGCGTAGGGAAGGCGCCGTCCTCCCGGTGCTGCACCTCCTGCTTCCCCGCATCCCTTGTGGCCATCGGAAACGTTGGGGTCAAACACGTGAACCTGGCGTTCGACGCAGTTTTGGGCCTTCGGGCAGGGCTGCTGCTGAATATCTGACATGAGCTGCGTTTGAGTGGGATTTGTTTATATTCACACTTGAGGAATAGGAAATTTCATTTTATGTGCTCTCCTGAGATCCATCTCCAGCTTCTTATCACGGCCTCTCCTTCGACCACCAATTCGGAGATCTGTAACGACATACCTCTGTGCTCCTTCAATTCGATACCGGCCTTCTTGACACTACGCTCCACTCAGATATTTTCCTTCTGATAGCCCTTTCTGAATTTACTCATCCTTTGTACAGTTGCTTTCTGCTACCCATCCTTCTGGAAGACACTGGCCCAAAACGCAGTCACGCTCGCTTGGGTGCTGACCCTGGGACCACCAGACATACAAACACGAATTTCTGTAGCTTTGGTGAGAACAACATGGCCCTTGAAAGGAAGACCTCAGCTGCCTCACAAATCCTTTGTGTGGTCCCCCAGGTAGAAAGGGAAGAAGAGAAACTCTTCTGTGCTCCTCATGATGCAGTAAACCAGTCCTGTAAAGACTGAGGGCACTCGGTCCCTGGAAGAACTGGTCTCCAAAGGAAGCAAATGCTGAACACAGGCAGTAGCTTTGGCATTTAGACAAGAAAAGCGAGTCGCATATCCTTAAAGGGTTTTGTAAGGGCCCTGGCTGGCATTCATGTAGGCATGAAGAGGGGAGTGAGTGGCAGGTATGAAAGAAGAGAGCGCCAAACGACAAACCTTTGCACTGTTTTCGTAGCATTATTTTTAATGCAGGAAAACTCCAGAAAGCAAGCACTGTGCCTGCTGCATGGTTTTTAAGGAGCACACAGAGTGTTTCATGGCTGCCTTCCCATTGGGATGAATTCTGCTTTTTATACTTTCTTTTTGGTCATGTGCCTTATTATGGATATTTTCTAGTTCATTTCTCTTGCTAATAGCTACCAGATTACATCCAGTCAGAGAGCCAGCTCACAGCAGTCCTAGGTTTTAACGCTGAGTGACTGCGGAGCTGGGCATGGCTATTTTCTTATACAAATGACTCCTAGAGAGGGAGGATTTACTCTTGTAATGTGCTCAGAGGGGGAGAGAAAAGAACAAATCATCAAATAAGGACAGCAAATGTCCCTTCCATTTGATCCTGACACAGACTGGGGCATTCTTAGGGTTGAAATTTCCCCTTTAGATCTTTTTCTATGCCCATTGCCAGGATTTCTGATCATCCTCTTCATGGGTGGCAGCTGTGCATGCCAAAAAAAAAAATCTTTAGTGTAATTATTCACTACTTATGCATTCATGCCAAATGAATGCTGTGCCCATTCTTTCTGCTCCACTGTTATCCCTAGGCCTGTGTGACTGTTGAATTCAATGGGGAAAAAAAGATCAAAAATGGGATACTAGTTCTGCCTGGGACTTGGTGACATCTAAGCTTCCTTTTGCTCTTCTTTCCAAAAGCAGAGCAATTGCCTGCTCCTCCCTTTCCTACTCCTCCTCTCCTCAGTTTGGCTGCTTTCCTCTTCCCTATTTTGGAATGAAGATCAGACTGAGTCAGAGTAAAGTTTGTCAGATTCAGAGGAAAATAACTCACAACTGCCTGGGTCTGTTGTTGATCACTGCTGGCTAAATTTGGTTAGGGAATAGCTGGGACAGTGTATAGAGCAGATATATTGTAGGAGAGAGCTGTCGGCATTCAGATATACATCAGCTTTTGCTTCATGTCTGAGGTCAAATCAGAGTTCAAATTCAATAGCATTAAAAGTCTCATAAATCATCTTGCACAATTTCAGTATAAGCTGGCCTGAAATCTTTTAGTCACCTGTCTTAATAAGGTTCCTTTGGCTGTACAGATTCAGAAGATAAATAACATGTGGGGTTTGGATTGATGGTGGCATCGGATCACTGAATGGTTGTTTGTATCAAAGGCTGCAAGTCAAAACTTACTGAGATATTCAACAGGTTTCGAAGGTCCTGGCTTTGGCCCTTACCCAGAACTGAGAGCAGGCTTTTAGGTTTCTCGAACATGAGCTAGTGTATGGAGGTGTCCTGGGCTCCCAGAGGAGATCCCAGGGGCTGTTCTGGACTAACCCTGCAACTGGCAAATGGACATGGAACAGAGCTGCGAATACCCTGCATGGGAGTCACTAAAAATTCATTCAGTGCAAACAGACAATTCTAATGTGTCCACTGGAGGAGCACTTGACTCCTTTTTGTTCAACATTTCAATTAAAGTGCACTGTGACCTTCAGCCTTCTACAGAAGATCTGTGATGATTCTTAAAATGTGAAAAAAGTATGGATTATACAGACCAATGGCATTGGCAGGGGCTGCAGTAAGAAGTATAATTTGTTTTTTCATCTGCAGTCATATACAATTTCTAGTCTTTGACTTGAGCAAAATGTATAGCTTGTTGTCATGACAATCATTAAATGCCACTATTCATTTGGCTTTGCACCATTTTTCATTTTTGCACGTTAGCTGTACAACAGAGCTCATTATCGTCCTTTATCAGTAACTGCAGTCTAAACTGTGTCAGTTTTAGTTACTGCCCTTTATTTTACCAAGACATCCCAAATTGTACATATTTGTTCAACAACCTATAACAAAAGTCCTGTAAAATAGGACATGAGAGCAATGAAGTTCTATAGTCTAAAACTTGCTGATGGAGTTATCCAGGATGTCTAACAAAATCCAGCATGGAGATCACTGTCCTCCATACGTTCTACAGGAAGTTTTAAAAATCCTGAAGTGTATTAATTCCCCAGGCTATTTTTGACACTGGTGTGAATGGGCACCCTGTAATTGCAATGTTTTAAGAGCAGCAGGTGAAGTGCCACATGGTTCAACACAGAAAAGCTTCCCAGCGAAGTTTAATCCAATTAGAGGTCTGACACTATTCATGCATTTGCCACCACCAGCACGGGCTGCTCCAGTGAGCTCTGCCTCAGGCTTGCCTTGAAGATCTCTTAGACAGTCAAGGTCACAGTTGCCCAACTTTCTGCTGTGCTAAGCTGATATGAGCCTCCCCCCTCCCCGACCTAACTGCTCAGTTGTGCATGGACTTAAACTCTTTGCAGTCACCTTTAAAATCTCTGCCTGCGGCTGCTGGAGAGGTTGCCATTACCTCATCCTGGATGGATGCTGGCAGTAATGGTTGGTACACTACTACATTGCTGAACAGAAATAGCAGAACTTACTAGATGGAGTAACCTTTTATGTAGATCTAATTCTGTATAGCATAACGTGACTATATCTGCTATATGCTTTTTTGAAAGATTATGACGTTTTCAAGCAATTGTGTAAGCTCCAACAAACTGAGATGTATTTCTATTCAATGTGTCCCCAGTCTGGAATTTCAAATAATAGCTCTACTTGTAATTACAATGAGTCTCTATATATTCATTAAAAAAATTTCACTTCATAATTATTGGATTGAGCTTCTACCTACAGTACACTTTGTATGCCATGGTGATCTAGAAATAAATTGATAGAAATTAGGTGATTATCACTGGTGGTATTCATGAGACTTTCAAAGCAGATACATAATGAATAGGAATGTCATTTACTCACTCAGCTTCAAAACCTAAGAACTGTCTCCTCATTATTCTATTGACTCAGTAAGAGGGAAGAGCTATGTGAGGGAAGGAAAGGGAAAACTAAAGACAATCAAAGCATTTCGGAAGCATCTAGAGTCCCCAGACATACCAATTTAGGGATGGAGAGCCCAGAAGAGGAACAGGAGTGCTTAAGAGGTGATTTAGCAACGTTATCACAGCACACAGATTTACCTGGTTTAAAATTCAGCGCTATGTTTGCTGCTGTGCTTCTCATTAGGCCTTTAGGTTATCACTGGCTCTTCTGGTTAAGGACCAGACCTCGAAGACCGTAGAACAGGCACAGCCCCCCAGGGTGGTCCCCTGCGTCCGTGCGTGCAGAAGGTCTCAGGGCTGGCCCTGGGCGCAGGTGACAACCCTCTGCAGACTGCCTCTACTGACATTGGTCCTTCGCCCATCCAGCAAAAGATTTTGTTCCTAAGGGGTGCAATTGCTGTGGGCATAGGCCAGGTAAGTGCATGGTTTATCGCGGGTGAGGGGCAAGTTCTGTCTGGCTTTTAAAAACTGGAAATACTAACGAGTGAGCTGGCTATTTTTCAATTCTAATACTGCTACAGTTAAAATAAGACTGTATTTAAGACAAACAGTTTCTTAAATATTTATTTTAATATTAATGAAAGGAATAATTGGGAGAAGGTATTCAAAGGGGAAAGGTAATTAAGTATTAGGAATGAGGTGGGGAGTGGGAAGTGATTTCCCCCTGCAGTGGCAGCCCCAGAGGGCAGGTTGCTGCCACAACTGCTGAAACCGTGGGAGAGGGGTTAGATGAGAAGAGGAACAGTGTGTGTCAGGCCAAGTTAGTCCCCTGGAAGTATGAAGTATTGAAGTGACTGATTTTAGAGTTGCTGAATTAAGAAACAGCTTTAAGAATATAAAATCTTGTTTCCCATTTGCAAAACTTACCCTCCTAGCCAAAACGTTCCTCTGCACTGCCTCACTCTGTCAGTGGTACCCAGGCTCGCGAGGAGACGCCTCATCGGTGTTATCCCATGCTATTGCTCCCCTGATTGTTGGTGTTGATATGCTACATAAAAAACAACCAGTCTTTTAATAACCATAAGTGTTGTCTGTTCTTGGAGATGAGACTAAAACCTGGATGTATGTTTTGTATATCAAAGCACAATACAAAAGTTTGTATTAATTCTGAATGGGTACTGGGTGAAGTGCAATGCTGAGCAGCAAAGTATGCACCAATTCAACCATTTTGAAGTGGCTGGGAGCTAAGAGTGGTGTCTGCCAGCTCAGTGTTTTTCACAAGCATCCTTTTCAGTGTTGGTGTTTTGGCCTTGACCTGTTTCCCTTCCTACTTTGCCCAATTTTGAAGTTCCATTAGTCAAACACTGATAAAAATGCTGAGATTTGTAGCTATCTTCTGTCAGGTAATGGTTTTTTGCTATCTCCCTTTCTTTCCACTGTTGATTTCTGACTCTCATTTATCCAGGTATTTACTTTATTTTCTGAGTCCTAGCATCAATGTGAGAATGTCTGGGAGAAAATAAAGACAATAATTGTGCATTGCCATTACTTGTCTAAAATCCATTTAAAAACATTTTAAAAAGGAACTAGATATTTTACTGTGAAGTGTGTTTGTACACTGAAAAAACCGTTTCTGAAGGCATGTCTACTTCTAATAGTCTGTGCCTGAGTTAAAGTGAGGACAGGAACAATGCTGAGCACCTTTATTCATGTTGCTTACGCTCAGCTATCAGCAGGCTAGAGGTAAAAGGCTCTGACTGATGGTTTAAATTTTGTTGAAGTCTTGTTGCAGCTGCATGTGTTCATTTGGGGTCAAATGATGTTAATTTTCTTCTATTTTTTCATGTAAGTGACTTGCATTTATGAAGAAAAAAGTACTTCCTTTTGGAAAAAAAAATCCTTTGTTTTTGTGGTCAATGACTGTTCTCTTTCAGTGAGGGCTGACATGTCATTGCTGTCACAGACTGGATGAGATTTAATACCAGAGTTTAGGTTGTTGGTTATGTTACTTTCTGAAAACAAACAAAGAGAAAATAAGCCCTGTCACTCTGTGGACTTGTTTACAGCAAATAACAAAAGTACTGGAAATTCAAGGAGCGAAAGTGGTTTTTTTTGTCTATCATCATAAATTAAATATGAGTATAATTGCACCATTATTTCAGTGTAGCCAGATTCTCAGAAAGTTGCTGGGCTTATTTATGATTAGAAGTTGAATAAAAGCTTCCATCATATTGGAAATGTAACATTCCAAATGTACCATTTAAAAAATGAATACATCCATTATATCTGTGTAGAAAATCCAATGTGGCTCTTGTAAATGAAATATCTGCATGGGGATGGTTGGCTGGTTGTTTTTGCACAGAGCATCAATCTTAATGGGGTAGAATTCCAGTGTGAACCAATTCTGTCTAGTTAATATTCTTCTATGTTTTCTTGCAGAAAAGGGTTATTCTCAGTGTTCTAGCATTTAGACTTTAATAGTGATGCTATTTTAGTACCTGGGAATTGAATAGTGTTCCTTTAAATACTTCAGGAAATTTTATCAGACTTGCCTGTCTTCTTGTGTAGGAACTCCCAGATCCAGTAGAGCAGCAGAATAAGTAAGCAACCATGTTCAGAGATGTTTCCTTTGTTAAAAATACTGCCTTTTTGGGCAGGACCAGTTAGCCAAAATAAGGGATTTTATACTTCTAATTTTGTACCAGAGATTTTTGCTGGTTTTGTCCTCCTGAAGGAATTGGCTTTCTGCAAGAAATTAAGAGAAAATAGGGGCAGACTTTAGACAGTACCTAACCTTTATCTGGTTTTCCTGCAGTATGAAGTCCCAGGCTCAAACTGTGCCCTGTAATTCTACCCAAGAAGCCTTGCAGCTTTCTTCTCTTTTTGTGTATTTACATGAGCTGTCTCGCATTTCTCTGCACATCCCAGGATGCTGTTCCATAAGGCTCCCCCGCACAGATTGTCTGAAACTCAGGGAAGCCTTGTCTTTGCCAGGGGTTTGAGGCAGGAGACTTAATTGTCTTTATAGCTCTCTTCCACTTAAAGTGATGGGTATTTACACCTGCCAGTGCTCATGAAGTCTGTAACAGAAAGCCTCGTTATCTGGAACCATGATATGTTCATCGAGTTTCCTCCTTTTTCGTAATATATGTTTTATATATGAGACAAAGACAAAACATCTGTGAGCAGGGAATAGCCTGGCTCAGCGGTAGTGACCCTTGAGCTATATATATGCTCACAGTAACTCAGTTTCCCAGATATTCTGAGATCTTCTGGATGGAAAGCACTTTGTACAAATAAGCACCGCTCTGGGACTCAAGATTAGCAATCTGTAATCACAGAACAGAGGAGAGCAGCTGATAGAGCCGTCTGTCTCCTAGCATCTTGCTGCACTTTCAGTAAACTCTGTACACTTTGTTTTCCCATGCAGCACAGATTTAGATACTTTTAATTCTTTAAGGTTTGAAGAGTATTATCCTTCCTCTTGGCTGAAATGATTTGTCACTCAAATTATTTCAATTCAGACATGGACATAGCAGCAGAAATAATTGCACTGATGTCAACTCTTCCATTGCTCTGGACAGAAAGGAACTTAACAACTCATAAAATGTTTTCCTACTTGTTTTCAGGAAAGACGCTCTTAGACTCTCTAGAGAGATCACTTATTTCAAACACACGCATTAGCTGCAGTGAATTTATCACGCAGATACGAAGCTGCCCTTTTCCTTTCCAAAGAGCTTCTGTCTCCTCTGTTCCAGAACTTTTTGATGACTTGAACAGAGAAACAATTAAAAAACAAACAAACCTGACATTTTCTTATCAATTAAACTCCATGAACAAATAGGCAGCCTGTGTGGAAGCACTGTGGGCTGCTGTTACAAACCGTGCTTTCAGGTGTGCTTGTGACAATGCGTTCAGGTCAGTTGACCATTCTCTTCCAGGGTCTCTTTTGTGGTGGTGGTGGTGAAACATCAGCAAAGAAAGTAGACTAGACCAGTTGGGTAATAATGCAGTCCCAACTTGTCCCCACTTAGGGCAAAGATTCCAGAACTGGTCTTATGTTACCCAGGTGTTATTTTTACAGTTAAATCTGGCTTCTTCTGTGGATCTGATGTTTCCACTAGAAAGTTGGTAAACCTAGATGAAGTACATTAAATGGAGAGAAAATAGAGTTGGAGATTGATCCTACAACCTTCTAAGTTATGTCTTAGTTCATTTATGATACGTAAGCTGGGTAAACTGGATTATATGCTGAGGTGCCTGGCAATGCAACAGTGAACTTCTGCCAAGGTAGCTTAAAACCTTCTGTTTTCCCATTTCTTGAAATGGTATATTTGAACTCTAGAAAGAGTTTTTTCAGTGTTTTCCAAGTGATGCGGTGATTTGCAAGTGTGGACTATATCTTTACCAATTCGTAAGAGTGTATGTGACAATACAAAGGTGCGAGTTGCAGAAAACTGGCCTTATAAATTTATATTGCAGCTGGTTCTTGAGCTATAACCTCTTAAACTTCACCCCTTTCATTTTGTAGGAGCCCTTTTAGTTTGGCCTTTTCTGCTTGTCTGGGTAGGATATTAAAGTGTAAATATCACTGCACAGCCATGATTACATGGTGCTGCATGCATTCCCCTTTTGCAATGGGCAGAGGCTTTCAATTCAGATGTCATTCACAAATTGTGGCAGCAGTTCTGTGGCAGTGAGATGATACCCCTGCAATGAGACAAATATGAAAGGGAAAGATTTATTTTGTTCTTTTTTGGAAGCAAGGGACACTGGACACACACATTATTTTTCTCCTTACAACAGCAGCTGTTCTGACAGCCAAGAATTTTCTCCATCTCTCATCCTATTGAACAGCATATATATAAATTTTTTTTTTCCTGTCTTGAAAATTCCATTTATAGAGTGGCGGGCACAATTCTGCTTCCACTTATTATGGTCTAGCTGAGCTGATAGCAAATCACAAATCTTTAATGCACACTGGGAGGATATAGAACAAGGTACTTGTAATGGGTTCTTTATATCTATTAACCCAAAGGAAACCTTGTTGATAAATACCGATTTTGTGTAAGTTAGAGGAGAGAAACACATTGCTTGTCAGTGGAAGTGGCAGAAAATCAAAGCTTCTTGCTGCAGTTCAGAGCCAACATCTTAATGTGGGATCTCATATTCCGATTTTTACTCACATATGTGGTCATCTTTATTCCCGTGGAGTATCTGATGGAAGTAAGAGCTGCTGTAATCGGATCCTCTTACCCTTCCTGTTACTGGTCATGAATTTAATTGAAATTCTGGTCTTTTTAATAATTATTGAGAAATTATTTTTTTTTTCTTCCTTATTGCTGCTCCTAATGTGAAGATGATGTTCTTCATTTAAAAATTGAATTAAAAGAAAGTCTTTCTGGAGCATGTCTGAGTCAATCAGTTAAAACTATCCTTTCAAGCTGAGCAGAAGAAAATACACTGCTGGTAAAGGGTAAAGCTAGGTTCAGTACTGAAGAATTAAGCAACTTAAAGATTCTCAGTCAAGTGGAAGGATAAAGGGAAAAAAGATATTTGACCTCAAAAATATTGGCTGTCTAATGGTGTGGACCTCTATAAAACATCAAAATTAATTCCTGTTTTGTTGTGCTTCTGATTTCAAACTGAACAGTCAGAGGCATGACTGTTTCTGCCAAATGATGCAATGAATGGCAAGATGAGGTTATGGAAGACATCACGGAAATTACTCTGAAGCAGAACTTAACTGTGGGAAATAACTCGCTTGTTTAGTGGGTATTTATTATTTTTTAATGAAGTCTGCCTGAAATACAGATTAAACTTCAACGTTTGATAACCGGCTGCCTTGCTGAGAAGTCTGACGAGTAAGCAGGGAAAGACATTTGGAGACACGCTTACCTACCTTATGGGCAAGGTCAGCTTGTAGGCAGCGTATAAAGATAGCAAGGTCAAAGGGCCCCAAGGAGAATAGCTGCTTGGTACCCCTCATTTGACAATCAGTGGAGATTTAGTTCTCTGAGGATAAATCTGCACCATGTGATGCATCTCAATGCAGAGATAACTGAGCTGTAAAGTTGTAAATATTCTAGCACTGATGCCAGAATTTATGGAACTGTGGCGGCATAAAGTTAATTTACCTTGGGAAGGAGAATGAACATTTCTCCGTAGAGTTACGTGAATACACACAATAGTATGGGGATATCTTTAAGGGTCTATATATATGCATAGGTATGAACTATTCCCACCCTCTATAAAAAAAACCATCAAAACGTATCTGTGTTCTTAAAAATGTAATTAATGTAATTTTTGGTTGAAAGAAAATTCAGTACTGTCATTTGCCTGTGGTCCACCTCTCCTACTGTCTGAATTTTCATTTTAACAAAAGCTTATGTCACATGAAAAACAGGCTGACAGCGACAGTGTTACTGCTAAGAAATTTTGGAAATTCAGCAAAAAAAAGAGCAACAGCAAATAGAATTAAAAATGAAATTATATTTATTGTCTGAAGGGTGACCAGTGATGTCATGCTGATTGAGTGATGATGTATAGAAGAAAGTGGATGTGAGCTTAGGCTTGGCCTAGGAAAATGTGTTGCCTTCAACTGACTGCAAAGCTAAAGAAGTTCATGCTGGGGCGATGTATCAATATGGGTCTTTCAGTCCTGAGGGACTCCAGAGCAGGGAATGGGAAGAATCAGACTGTTTTCTCCTAAACCTGCCAGAGAGTCTCTGCAAATGTCACTATGTGCAACCACAGTTTATACTGACCAAAGGCAATGATGTTGGTACGTGTTGGCCTGGTCTCCTTGGCTTTATTTTCTCAAGCTGCAGAACAAGCACGTGGATGCTTCTCTTGTTATTAAGTCTTTGGGCCAGAGCTGCAAGAAAGCATAAAGAAGTGCCGCTTACTTTGCCAGGTTTTGGCACAGAGGTCTTGAAAGTCTGTTAAGAGAAGGACCGTTCCCTAGCGCTCTCAGTGGTTTCTATTCCTGTTTCATGTGTACTATGTTGCTGTAAACACACCTGGAAGGAAGAGGGAATGTGTGTCTTTGGAGGGGAGAAGTGGGCAAAAGAGGGTAAGGGAGAAAGAAAGAAAGAAAATATATATTAGAAAGCCTAAGTTCTTGGGTGTATTAGGTACTGCTGGAAAGAGGTGTGGCAGAGAGTACCCAAAGTCATCTGTTGCTGGCCCGACATGAAGTGCCACACTGCACCTGAATTATCTCACCCTGATCAATGGACTCTAATACACCCCTCTCTGCAATTGAACTGGGAATTACACAGTCCCCTGAGGATGGAACAAAGTGTGTAATCAAGTAAGGCCCAATGTAAATGCAAATCATGAGCCTTAATTAACAGGAACTGCACAGCAGTTGTTAAGTGCTGCAAGAACATGTACACGATTCGTAGGTCCCCTGCAGCTCTGTCTTTTGATAATTAGATTTCTTAGAGAAAAGAAGGAATTTCAGGAGGCAGCGTGTGCTGGGGAAGGGGAACAGCCCTGACTCGCTTGTCTCACCCTGTAATATCCTGAGCATAATCACACGGCAGAGCCAGCCGTCCCTTCCAGCAGCTCTCACCAGCCCCTCGTCATTCCCGAGCTCTGGCCCGGCAGGAACTCAGCCTTTCAAACAGCACCTGGTGTGCAAGGCAGAAAGAAGGCAGAGGTGTTATTAAAGTATGTGTGTAATTTTTTTAAAGGCTTTTTATGTTGTCTGCAGCTGTGTAATTGCCAGCTTTCATGTAGGCTGGAGAGGGCTGTACCTCCACTATGTAGCATTTAAAATTCCTATTCAACGGGAAGCTTCAAAAGACCCAGAAACGCAACTGTGAGAGCAGCTAGTCCCCACCAAAAGCCACCTCAAATTACCCTTCAGAGCGGTTAGTTTCTTGTAATTATTAGAGCTGTCCTTGTATTTTTGTTTTAAAAAGCTTTTAGGAATCTCATAAAGGGGTTCCATACCAAAGAACAATGCTGCAAGATCAGCTCTTGGGCTTTTAATGCAATGACATATAATTGGAGCCCAAATGTCACTGTGGATTGATGCTCTGGGCTGTCTGTGTGGCTGAGTTAGAAGGGAAGAATGATGAGGTATTGCTGGAATTCACTCCTCTTCATGGAGCACAGCCATCATCTGCAGTCAGGCGTCAGTGGTGATATTTGCTTTTAAAAAGGCCAGGCAGGGATTAGGACACAAGGAAGCCAGATGCTTTCTAAGCTGAGAAGAGTCACAATTGAGGTGTGAGTCTTTTTTTTTTTTTTTTTTTTCTCCTCCATGTCTTCATTCTTTCTCAGGCTCTTGTTCTCCCTTTTTCCTGCTCTCCTGCTTTCTCTAACTTGATTAAATGATTGGATTAAACAGGCCATCGTTTTTAAAGCCTTCATTTTATTTTGAGGATTCTCTCACATTATGGAATTTGGAACTTTTGGTACAGAAAAAAAAATGTACTGGCTTGTTAGGAACAGGAATTACAATATTAATGATGGTAGAGAATTGAACAATGCTACTTTTATTCTTGTGGAGCTCCTTCTATGTTACCTTCTGTGATGTGCTTTGAAAATATTGACAGCGTTCCTCTAAGACAGCTAAACACGAGCCTCATATTACTGAGATGAAGCGACTTAACCAAGTCACCAAGTCAGCCGAGCAAACGACCATTGCAATCTTTTTTTCCTCAGCCTGTAGTTTTAACCTCTCTTCTCATGTGCTCTGACTGCCTGGCTCTTCTCAACAGCATAATTAAAGGTCTCTGCTTCTAAAATGCAGCTTTTTGTGGCTTTCTGTAGATATATTTTAATTATTATCTTTTTCTTCTCAGTAAAGGGCCAGATTAAGACTCAGACTATGGAATTTCTAGCTGTCTTTTTCATGCTTGAATACTTCTGAATTCATAACGCTGTTGGGAAACAGTGCCAATATTACTCTGATGTTAAGTCTGTCTCATCCTCCTGTACGATTTGCCATCTTTTCAGCCAAAAAAGAAGCTGCTTTTGCCTCCTCAGCTTGTGACTGTGTGTATTTGTATGGAGCTGGGTCAGTCACCTGCAGTAATCAGAGCGAAGTACACTAGAAAGCACTGACACCTAGTGCTTTGGGTAAAACAAGTTAATTCTTTGCACCTTAGGCTTTGGAAAATATTTTGTCTGAAGTGGTATTTGTCTTGAGTGGTTTACTCACTAAAACCTCCCCGGTTTAGAGAATAGTTGTACAAAGGTGAGCAAAGAAGAGCAGCAGAGATGAGATGAGAGGGACCGTGTTAACTCCTGATTGGAAAAAGCAAATATCACCCAAAATGAGATGCTGCCATACTCCACATCTCACAGTAGCCTGTGATGATTCTGTTAATACATTAGTGAGGTGGCTGTTGTTGCAGGATTGCTTTCTAAAACTCTGTTTCTTCCTTTTTTTTTTTTTTTTTTCCTGTTGTTGTTTGTGAGTCCTGTCTGAGACATACCTGGGCTTTAGATCGACATTCTGATGGATCCTGTCTCTTTATGTCATTGACATATTTGGTTTTCTTCCCTCATTCACTTTAAAGATGAAACCCAAGATTTGTTTTTAAGGGCAATCATTGTAAGAACTTGTGAAGCAGCTACAAGCTGGGGGTTTATATTTTATATATTCATAAGTCTGTTAGGAAACAGAGGCAATATTACTCTAGTGTTAACTCTCTCTCATCCTCCTGTAAGATTTGCCATCTTTTCTGCTAAAAAAGAAGCTGCTTTTGCCTCCTCAGCTTGTAACAGTGTGTGTATTTGTATGCAGCTGGGTTATATATATATTTATTTATATATGTATTTATAGCACTGGAAAATTGCCTTCCTTTCCTATGTGCACTCCATTCAGAGAGCATTTCACTGTGTCTCTTAGAAGGCGTCCTTTCACCTCTTACACTTTTCTTCGCTTCTCGATGAAGTCCCTTTTGCTAGTGCTTGTCCCTTTCAGCGACTGTGTCTGCACAGCCTGTTCCTCCCTGGGCAGCCCAGCCGAACCTCCCTCCGTGGGTATGAGTAAGCTGTAATGGCACTTCCCAGAGCTGGATTGTTCAGCTCTAGATAAAGATCCTCTTACTTCTCGCTTGAAAGATCATGAGATCAGTCCTCGCTCTGAGCAAGATAAAACCCATCGCATCTCTGTAAGTGCAGCGTCTGAATGCTGGGTGGGATGAATATGAGTGAATGCAGCCTGCGCTGCAGACACATGGTTTTAAGTTGCTTCTCTGTTTCTTGAGGGTCCGCTTCTTGATATGTTGGAATCAAGCTGTAACTAGACTTGTGCTAGTTGGGGATGGGACCCAACTGGGAATCTGAAATGCTGAGTGTATATTTACTACTATTTCCTGACTAGGTGCTATGCCATGTATTTATTTTTTGCTTTTTAAACTGCTGTACAGACGAACTTTCATCACCACCTATGCCATGTGGCACAGGTAGAGAAACTGAGGCAAAAGTTGTTCAAGTGATTGGTCAAAAGCCAAAGAAAGAGCCTGTGTGACTAAATGTAAGTGATCAGAGCTCCCCACTAGGAATCAAACCCATTAGTTTACTCTGCTTGTTGCTGAATTCACACTAAGATATGTAGCAGAACTTTACGTGGAATCGTGTGTTGAAAAGTGCCAATAGCAAGTTGCATTACTCACATACTTCTCAAGTATAATATTAAAGGGTCAGAGAATGAAGTGCTTAGTCAGGAAAAGTCTCCACTGGCATTTAGTGGAATTTTGCCTGAAGAAAAGACTAAGAGAGGACCACAGGACAGGGTTTGGCAACAGGTATGATTTTTATTGGAGAAGTGGGTGTGACACTGTGGGAGCTGAACTGGATCCTTCTGCAGCATGCAAATGGCATTAATCATGGTAACAAAAAGCCATAGCATTGACTAATTTGAAATATCCTGCCCACTGGCCCCATGGTATACCATGTAATGGGTCTAGTGCCGTCAGATAATGACTGTGATGAATATAGTGTTTAATATTTTACTTGCTGAGCTTTTTAAGAGATTTATAATGAATTCACTTCCTGC
This sequence comes from Buteo buteo, assembly GCF_964188355.1. Classification (NCBI taxonomy): domain Eukaryota; kingdom Metazoa; phylum Chordata; class Aves; order Accipitriformes; family Accipitridae; genus Buteo; species Buteo buteo. The sequence continues at coordinate 71,454,773 of NC_134172.1, forward strand.
CCTAGGAGTTAACAATCTATACAGGTATGATTATGCAGATGAAGCATCATCAGATATATACTGATTTATCCAATTCTGTTGGGTAGATGGAATGGTATAGTTCTAGGACAGGTGAACTTAAACAGACTACTCTGAATTAACAAGAAATGTATTGGCAACCTTTGGGTTTTTTTAGGTGTATAGACCATTTTTGAATATCTAGCAGCAGTGGAAATTGTTTATAATGCTAAAGATGCTGAAATCAGCTTGCTGAATTTCATCCTACACCCTCCCTAGATTGGAGTCTTTTTGATATATGACTCATTCAGCAGCCCTCAACATTCAATCTCCTCTGTTGTTTTTTTTTGTTTGTTTTAAATCTTCTAATTGTAAATCCAACTTCTAACTCTGAAATATGTGGTTGCTTTCTTGTCTACTTCTTGTTCAAGGGAAAATTGCTGTTCATGAATCTGGGCTACCAAGTGAGTGGTGGTTCAGACTCCTGTCACTTGTAAGCTTCATTATATTGACTCTCATCTGGATGTAATCCATTTTACTCTTGCAATGCTAGTTATTGGTGCTGCTTGGCTTTAGATTACATGGTATTTTAATACTAAGAAATGTAGTTGTGGACAGCAGGTTTTAAAAAATTATCTTTTAGATAAAACAACTAAAACTCTTATGAGATGGGCTTCTCATAGGTTTCCTGGGTGCTCTGAGTGACTTCATTTGCTCCTGTCTCATTTTTTAAAAACTTTCTTTTGGGGTTTTAGGTGCAGAATTATTTCTCCAATAATTATGTATATGCTGATCTATTTTGTCCCATTCAATTGCCAACATGAATGGCTAGTTAGTTCCTTGACTAGCATGTACACACTAGGTAATCCTTTCTCACCTGTTGCAAGAGGGAGTTTGATTTTCAAAAGCATTTTTTACACTATGCCTCAGGTGCCGTATTGTGAAGAAAGATTTACAATTATCTCCTGAAATCTGTGTGTATGTTCAGGTGATTGAATCTTTGGGGAACACAAGATTCAGCGAATGTACAGCTTGATTTGTGCACAGTGGTTGGAGCTGTGTCTGGAAACCAGCGCACATCTCTTCAAAGAAACAGTTCAGTCCACTCCAACTCACCCAGCCACCATCTAGACACAAGTTGTCCTAGCTAAGCTGGGTTTGGGTTCCCTCTGTAGGCTACACAGAGAACTTAAGTCTCCACAGGGTGATCCATGTACCTGTCTTAGGAAAAGATGAATTACCCTTCCAATGTACCTGTTTTTCTTTTTTTAATGTAGAGGGAGCTTAGGCTCACTGCCAAGCCTGGATGAGATGTCTAACTCGTCGATGGCTGAAGATCAGTAAGATGTAGCCAGGCCTTGACTCTGAAGCTGAGGGCCTTGTAAAAAAGTGCCCAAAACACTTTTCTCTCAACTCAGCTGGAGGAACAGAGTGAAAAGAGAGAAGGAGGGGAAAAAAAGAAAAAGAAAGAACAATATGTGCATGGGTCAAATCAGGCTTCTGCTTTACTGCAGAGGTCTAATGGTCTGTAAGATGAAAAGCCTGTCTGAGGCTGGCAGTTAAATGAGTGTTGATGGATATGAAGTGCTCATAAATTCTATGAAGTGGTCTGGGCAAACTGATGAAAAAGTTTCTAATGATGAATTCAAATGTTTCCCACTTTGGAAATCCTGTTTTTCACTACCAAATCTGATGATTTGTTGTGTGCTGGTACATAGAAGGTATAGTTTAGAGGGGATTTTTGAAGCCTGTAGATCTGAATGAAAAAGGCACCTTAGACTTTCTGCTTTTGAGAGACTTCCAATAGCTGAGAATTTGTCTTGGCATAATTTCTTCTCTTTTCTGTGGAGCAGTGGTTACAACTGGAACTGAGTATATTTGGCTAGAAGGGGTTGCAAATGAAATACCGACTGGACCATCCTAGTCCTCAGCAGTGTGTCCCCATGTTTCCAGGTACCTGCTGAATGTCCTAAGGCCAGGCAGAGGCAGAAGCCCATCAGCAGTCACTACCGATTAGTCTTTCTCCTGTCAAAACAGCCTGAGGGAAGGCTAGAAAGAACAAACCTAATGTGTGCTGGTGCTATAGTAATGAACCAAGACACAATAATAAATAATCAAGCTCACAATGTATCAAGGCATTGGCAGACTTGAGTTTACTATTTGCTTGTCTAGGGCTGTCTTGCATTTTGTGGATGCTTACAAAAAAATGTGTAATTGATGGCAGGGCTTAGCCCCTTCCTTTTTTTTTTTTTTTAACCATAGTTAAATACAAATCAAGCATTGAGTCTATGCAATGTATTATTTTTTTTAAAATTACTAAAACATAAGGAACAAAGACTATGGAAGCTTCTGATGACCTCAAAGAGGTGCAAGGTATGTACAACCCACCATCAGGAATGTGTTTCTGTTGAGGGCGATGGTTTAAAACCACAGTTGCATTCTCAAAGAATAGAGTTATGAGCCCAGCTGGAGTATAAAAGGTAATGAAACCTTTGAGGGAATAGCACATGGAAGGCATAAGTGAAGTGATTTGGTATGAACTATGAAAAATAAGTCTGAATTATTAATGAAGCTTTAACTTTGTTGGGTTCCCATTCCTGTTAAAACAAGTAATTGAAGGACACTGTAGTTGCTTGTGGAAATAGAAGTCTGATTATTAACAAATGAATCCTCTTTGTTATTACTCTCATACTTGTAAAAAAAAAAAAAAAAAAAAAAAGAGGTGTAGGCAAAGAAGAAAAATATATCAGACCTGTGTCTCATATATTGCATTTATTGAAACCTCATCTCTGCGGGTACAGCAAACAGCTCCATCTTTCAAATGAAATATGCTCCTGTGGCTGTGCAGCTGATCGGTATTCATCAAACAGCGAAGGAATGTAGCTCGTATACAGAAAAGTGCACCCTGGCTTCTTAGATCATCTCAGACAGCTATTGGGCTGAGCTAAGTCTTTAAATTCATGTTTGCTTTGGAGTTTGTTTTATGGGTGCCACTGGACACCCAGAACAGAGTCACAGTCTTAACATCTCATTTGTCTGGAGTTGGGGGTATGGTTGTGTGACCAAGAGGTCTCTTTGACTTCTGTGCTCTTACTGTAGGATTGTACTGTGAAGTGTTGTGATGCATTTCAGGAATTTATGAAAATATCATTCCATTTTCTCTAGCTAAAGCCATACTGTCTGTCTTTTTTTTGGGGGTGAGGGGGCTTTTGGCTCTATGCTGAAATGGCCTTTCACTTTCTTGTTTTTCTTTTTTCTGAAACCAGATTGCACTACATTTTAAAAATAATCTTTTGAAGGAGCATATGAAAGGAAAAGAGATGAGACTGTGCAGAGAATTCTGCGAGGAACAGTGCTCATTCCCATTCAGAATTACAATGAGGAAACGTCTTCAATACAGCTAATGATGTATAGCAAAGAAAAAAGCCAATGTCTCCCCTTACCAAACCCTTTAAACGCAGACAAGCCCCTTCTAATTTACAGGTGCTTTTGTCAGAAAATCATGTATTTTAGGAAAGGTCACTGTCTGGACTTCAGAAGTTGTGGTTATTCCTTAGTTATAAGTGACATCCAGCCGTTTTCCCTATACCCTGAGGTACCAGCATGACTAAGGGAGGAGAAGGGGGACTGGCGAGACAGACAAGCAGCTCTTTCTTTTTACATCAAGCGTTCCTGCATGTGCTTCCTATAAGTTGTCACAACCAAAAACCCTAAAGCCTCAGCTCTCGTGAGCAGCCGTGCACAGTCCGTCGTGTCCCAGAAAGTGTTCGGAGCCTCTCAGGGCCACGTCTTTTGGCACGGAGTTAATGGTGAGGCGATGGAGCTGCGGCAGCTCGGTGGCAGCGAGGCGATTGCGCTCGGGGGCTGCCGAGTGCGAGTGACACAAGGCTCTGCTTTTTGGCTGGTGGATTTTAGGCTAATTCTCGGATGTGAAGGATCAGAAAAATGGCAGCCAATATACAAAACTGGTTAATTGCCAGAGTACAGGCTGTAACTTCATGTAATCTAACCCTCTCCAGGGGTTGGGTTTGAATAAAATAAGAACTGATGACTCATCCTTACATCTCAAACTCTGAATGAACCTAAGCATGAAATTAAAACATGAGTAGCTTTTTCCCCTAGTTTAATTATTTCCATATTTCTCTGTAAACCCGGATTCCTACCCAGATTGGAAGTGGAGATTCTCTTAACATAGCAAAAACTGTGCTCACAATCCAGCTGGAAGCAGAAAATTCATAAAACTTGATAAGAAAGTCTGTTCTCAGGGGAATTCTGTTCCATTTATGTAGGTGCCAGTGTCCATTTTCCTCTTCCATATGTAACTCCATTGTTATAAGTGTTTAATCCCAGAAGTGCTGAAAAGTTGATTTATTTTTTTTTTAAAGGACTGGGTCATTTAGTGCCCCTGCTTTTAACAAATAAGGCAAATGTATTTATTTAAATACCATAGGCACAGTGAGACAGTTGAAATGCAGATGGAGGGACCTCAAGCAGTGCATACATGGGACACCATGGTTAATTGTGCGTGTTTCAGAACAAAGAGCTTACATCGTAGCCGTGATGAATAACTTCATCTTGTAATGAGCCTAAGCTAATTCTGAGGCCTGCCTGGAAAAGATGAGTATTTGAAACCTAAGCTTTTCAGACGTGCCTGGATTTCAACGTGTTTGAACTCTCCATCTTCATGGTACAATGAGTTTGTCACTGGGTTGAGTTCGATGCAAAAAAAAATGCTATTCCAGACCACTGCAAATTATTTTTGCTTTGGAAAGGGAACAGCCACAATGAGCCAGTCTTTAGAAAGGCAGGATGAAAACTCCAGACATTGAGGAAATTTTTGGAAGTGTTTCTTGTGATCTGTGGTAGGAGTACACTGTATTTTGCACGGAATAGGTCTGTGTAATAAAAGAGTGAGGTCTTTCATAGTACGTTACCAGAAATATAATGTCATTTTGAATTTGATTTATGAAAGCAATAAAATGTTGCATTAGGGATATTTTATCATTTCAAGTCATGAATATAATGCATCAATGCCAACATAGAATGGGTTTATCATAATATTTCTTGCAGTGTTGTGTTGGAAAGTATATGATTTAGTTCCTGACATACCATAGAAAGATTTCGACAGCAGGAGGCTGCAGTGGATTTTGTATCAAATCTTCACTAAAGAAACAAAATTTGTAAACTTTAACTACAGCTTGTTTAACCTAGGTGCTATTCTGTTTACTTGGAAGCCTAATGAAGGTCTTATTGATTATGCTTGTCACTTTGCTGGTCAAATTATGCTTTTCAAATTGTGTGCTCCACTTTGGGGTTCTTTTTGTTTTGTGAAACGTTGATGAGGGCCGGTGAAAAATATTTCCTTACCATTTTCTTTTGATATTTTGCAGGCTCAATTAATTAATTTCTCTTTCAGTGGAGTTTCCAAACCTGCTTGAGATTGACAGCTTATGGTTATGAGTGATTTTTGTAGTTAAAATGGATAAATGTAGCTACTAAAATCACATGGATTATTATACTTGATATTATTAGAAGCTGATTAGGATTTGCCCATCATTTTTAATAATGTAGTGCTGCAAAAATCTCCAATCCCATCTCAAGAGTTATTCAAGCAATATTTCTTTTGATTTCATTGACTGTGTTTTCTTGATGAGTTTTGATTAAGGAACTTGGGAATTAACTTCAGTGATTGCAGTGTGGAAGTATTACAGAAGTACTAGCTGCTTTTCTGGCCTCTTCCCTCTTATACCTTGATAGGGTATGCATCTGTTAATACTGCAGCTGTGATCTGTCATATAATTATTTGGAATTAAATAAGTTTGCTGTGAATGGAAGCCATCCACGCAATTACTGAGTACAGTGTAATCTTCAGGGGATGATTAGACTAAAAGCACAGTTTTACTGTCTCCCTGTTTCTTGCTGCTGTTCTTGACTTCTTTCCTTTCCTTTGCCAGTAATGTTCTAAGTCTGAACTTCTTGCTGCCCTAAATTCCTACCTCCACTATGTCCTGGATGGAGATTTAGTTGTGTCTAAGGACATTGCCAATGAGTATTAGTGCCTAATTGAAAACTCTTGCCTTTCTCGACACACTTCATGTTGCCCCTTCTGTTACAGGCATGCTGTAGGGATGCAGCCACATCCTTCTCTAGGCTCTCCTTTTATCCCCGAATTACCCTGGCCATAGTGCTTTTCTATATAGCTTGTGATTTTATTTTTTTTTGCCTGTACTCCTCCACTCTGCTGTAAGTTTTATACAAGAACCTTCTCCTCTACAATTTCTAACATGCAGGGTAGTTCCTTTCCATTGAAATGCCTTCCTGGCACTGCTTTTGCTTCCAAATCTCATTTGAAAATCTCTTTTATTAACTGTTTCACTTCCTTTTCTTTCTTTCTCCCTCTCACCCTCTTTTCTATTATTATGCTGACTTTGTAACTCTATCATTTAAGCATGAAGAGCATTTTAAGTAGAATTTTATGAAAGACATTCCTTGACATCCCTATAAAAAAATGCAGCTTCCAAACAAGATTTGTGATCTTTGTTATGCCATATCATATACACTGCATCTAGATTTAAATTAAAACTATGAACATCAAAATGAACAAGAGCCAGAAAGTGCCAGAGGGAAAGAATGGAAACCCAGCATTGAGAGGAAAGTGTGAATTTTATAATGAGAGCAAAACTTTATCCCTGTGAACATATTTGTTATTCCTCCTCCAGCTTTGCCCAATTTAATAAAGTCTTGGAGAACTTTCAACCCTGCACAACTCCTGATTTTTAATGAAAACTGATGGAATAGATTAGAGATCTATGCGCTTGTAATCTCTTTCATAAAGTGAATAGTTTTCTACACATCAGAAATCGCTCCTGCATAAAAATGCCTATGCAAGGCAATTTTTAAAGAAATCCCCATAATGTTTATTCTTGTTTTATTGGACGCTAAATCTAATACTCTCTGGATGTTCTTGGATTCATATTTACACTGGAAAACAGAGATTGTCAAGGCATCTATCTTCATTTTCTGACTACCATTGACTTGCTGTGGGTGAGTCACTGTCATGTTCCCCTGCTATGAGAACAGCATTACCTCTCCGTGCTGTGTAGTTTGCATCTCTAGTACTGAGATACTACTCAGCTATCATACAGCACGCTGCAGCCAGGGATGCTCGGGTCTGTGAAGCACTTTGAGCTCCACAGATTTCAAATGGGTCCTTGGTACCAAGCTACTAGCATCTCTTTTGCAAACGCCTGTTGGTTTGAAGAGGACAGGGAAGTCAGACTGTGGTTTAGTCAGTGGTAAATGTGTATAAACCTATTTTCCCCACTTGTAGATTGGGAAAAGTAGTGTTTATTTATTCCTCGCTGCCCCATCAGGGCTGCTTAGTGATGCCCGTGCGAAGAGCCCTGGCCCCATGCAGCCCTGCCTGTTCCTACCGAAATTTCCCTGCTGCGCTCTGGGCTCCACAGACTCCCCAAATACCTCTCTCCTTTCCTGCCCTTGAGGCTTTGAAGCTCCAGGGCCACCTCCCTTTGCTGCAGGCTGCACGGCAGCCCCCCGCTATCCCTGTGCTGTTATGCACATTGCATCTACCTGCAGCAAGGCTTTGCCTTAGCTGGTGTACAGCAAATCTGCACGCGTGTGCTGAAAAGCACTGGAGTCGCTGCTCCTGCAGAAGCCCGGGGTTAGAAATGGGCCATACGCAGCGTTTCCAGCCTCCCTATTTCCACTTCTGTTACTTCTGACAGCTCCAACATCCCAAAGGGCAGCTGTAGTGTGAATGTGGCTGTGTCTTGACAGTTTCCCAATACGTACAGCAAATTTCTGTCTTTTGTGAAATCTTACTCTGGTTGTAGGCTTAAAAATATATATTGAGTCAACTGACCTTAGCGTAGGCTGAACTCCTGCGATGTCTCCATGAGGTTCTGCTCTGCACGGGCATTCAAACTTGGCTATTTGTGGAGGACTTTCTCAGCACATGAAGGCAAGGTTTCATTGGGAAAGGTGACTTCCCAGATGAACCATCTCCAGTAACGTGTCTCTGCTCATTGCTGCTGTCGGCACCCGAAGCCCCCAGAAGGCTGGAGGTGAGTTCCCATCTCTGGTGGGGTCAGTGGGAGTTCTGTCTTTGACTTCATCATCTTTTGTGGAGAAGGACACTTGGCTATTGTAGTAATGACAAAATACATGTCAGAGGCCCTGTTTCATCTCCTTTGTATCTAAGATGGCATATGTATCCTCACCAGCATGATGACTCCTGGAACAAGTTGTTACACAGAGTGAGGATGGCAGGCTGAAACCTTCCATCATTTTACACTGTCTGATATCGGTGCTCATGGCTGGCCATCAAGTTTAATTGAAAGCAGTTGGCACATTCCTAAATAAAATATTAAAGCTTAAGGCTGAGAGGCAGAAGCACGTAAGTGATGTATGAAAATGTTGATTGCCAATTTCCATGTTCCAGGTGTGATTCATGGGGATGCTGCCTGGGAAGCATTTATATCCAACCGTAACAAACATAAACAGAATGACACAGTTTATTAAGCCAGAGGCAAATGTAAATGATGAAAGGCTGCTGTGCAAAACTGCATTAAACATGTCCCATTACATGATGTAAACCACATTTTGTAGCTGTTCAAACATAATGCTCCTTTCATTCCTCTAATTCCTTGGTGATTTGAATTTCTGTATTTTATGAGACAGGAAAATAATGAAATATGAATTACACTTGTGCCTGCTAACGTTCTGTTATCAATATAAAAATAAGAAATAAAATAATGACACTGGGAGGAATGTAGATCTCTAAATATCTATTGTCAGGAAAGGAGAACCATTTTGCACCCAGAGCTGAATGAGTGGGACTAACCACAGCTTCCTGCTTGTAGATGGCAATCACACACACGGGCCTCTCAGGACTGAGGTACAAATGTGGGCAGAGAGGGTAAAACTGAAGAGCAGAAGGCTGGGACACTGGGCCGTCAAAAATATACCTCAAACTAAACCCTTGCTCTACTGCATTGCAGGTTTTTGTATTCTGAGGTAGTTTCATTGCTTGCAGTAAGAGAAGAGGAAAGGAGGCTGTTACCAGATACTAGTTCAGATGACAAGATTGATCGTGCAGTTGTGTTTTAAGAAGTGCGGAAGAGATATCTTTGAACCCCTAGGGATGCATGTAGTTTCAATAACATAAACTGTTAATCACCCACCATGAGCCCAGCTATTGTTTTCCTGGGGTGGACAGGGCAGCCCAGCGGAGTTTGCCGTGTAAGATCAGTGCTTAGGGGTTTCTTTCTAAACACTCTTGCTGTTGAAAGTCCCTGGACCTGTTTTGGCATGCACCAGCTCACAATTTCTTGGTGGACACATGCGATACCAAATGGAGAGCATGACTTGGTGCTGTTCTCTGTGGGCTGCCAGGCCAGTCCTACCTGATAGTTAATGCCATAAACACAGGAATGTGAGAAATGCTCTGAGTGCCTTGGTTTTTAGCAGAGTAATTTCAGTCTTCTAAGTGAACTCTTTTGCAGAGAGGATTCATCTTCCCTAATACAAGGGAATTTAAATGTATTTAACAATTCACTGAGCTTCCACTGATGTTGCGTGAAGGGCATGCATTACCTTGTTCCACAAACCTTGCTTTCTTAATTTTTTTTTTCCCCAGTTTATGGAGATCTGACAATTTGGGGTCAGATTTTTTTCAAAATTTCATATATTATTCTGAATGCAGAAATCATCCCTGTAGCGTGCACCCACTGGTGCCAGTGGGCCTGGTAAGGGTGGGGTTGATGGACACCTGGGTTCATCCCTGCAAAAGGGAGTGAGGGGTGGTTTGTCTTTCTCTACTGCCTTGCTCTCTTCTTGTAGGCAGCTGGCAGTACTGTTGTAGAAAGTAGAACAGTCTTGTGCCATTACCTTGTTGTTTCTCATTTTTTATGCATATCTGAATTGCAGTCATTACAAGATGCAGAGGAACAGAAACCTCTAAAAGTATGAAGGAAGCCTTTAGTAGGTGGGTTTGTTCTGACTTGCTGTTTAAAAATGGAGTTGGGAAGGAAATTGATTTCCCATCCTGAAAAAAAAAAATTTTCATTGTGGCATAAAAAAATGTTTGAGCAGTGCTGTAGGGTTGAAGCTGAAAGCCTTTCACAACTTTGATGGAGACCTGCCTGCTTGGCAAAAGGCAGCTTCCTAGAGTGTGGGCACTCATTTAGCTTGATCCAGAGAGGAAAGGAATCTAGATCTGGGTTCCAGACACCCCTGGCCAGCAGAGCAAACATTTCCCACTCCCAGGTTTCTCTGAAAGTCCTCCCAGGGTCTAAAATGTTTCCAGATGAAATGTTTTTAAAAATTCATACATTACTCTGGTTTTTTTTTTTTTGAGAAATTGGCATTTTCTGACAGCATTTTTTCTTCCAGATAGGCTGAAGACAATCAAATTCTGTTGTCTAGCCACAGAGGAGAGAGACTTATTTTGAAGAAAGATATATTACTTCTGCAGTGAAAAGTATTCCCATTTATTCTACAGTAGTTATTGTACTCTCATATCCCAGTTCTTGTTAGTGTGCATTCAGTGGAAACTATCAGCCAGTTTCAGTGATAAACTACTGATTTCAAAACATACACAGTGCATGGTAAAAGCAACATAAAACATAATTCATAGCTCCAATTAAAAATATTTACAGTACTCTATTTCCTCCACAAATTTTAAACACAGCTTTTTCATCTTCTTAGAATTCTGGTTTGCTTAAATTTGTTCACAATTTGCAATTCACAAATGTGAGGAATAGCAATGTTGTCTAGAATGTGATAAAAGGGATGTGGAGGCATCGCAGGTCACCACTACTCATTTGCCCAAATCTATTCTTACCCCGTGCTCTTATTTTTCAAGCATTTGAGCTCTTTTTCTAGGTAAACACTGCCAGATGCGGTGGGAAGGACCTGTCCTACCCAGGAATGTGCTTGCTGGTTACCAGAGTCCTGCTTGCTTTCTTCATGCATGAGAGCCTTATTTAGAGTTCACGAACGGCAGAGGGGAACAGGGTGCATCTATCTCTCCCTTTTGTAGGAAGCCCTACTGGGTCTCATGACAAAATGGCTTTTAAAGAGAATTGTCTCAGAAATGGAAAAATAAAGTGCATTACTGACAAAGGTACTACAGCCTTAAAGAAGACTGCTACGTTCATGGTACTTGCAGCCCATGTTTTAAACCGAGACTATTTTCTCAAGGATGAATAGTAGGGGGTCTTTTCTCTGAAGTGTCCCACTCTGCTAAGGAGCAGGTATTCTCAGCCACTCAGGAGTCCTGACCTGAGCAGAAAGGTGGCCAACGAGATTTCAGATTCACACACCCGTGCATTTTAAGAGTTGTTCTTTTAAGGTTTCAATCCAAAAGGTCAGAAATGTTTCCAAGAAGAGCTAACCTGAAGAGGTTTTCATAACTTTGGATGATACAAATTGTAATAGACATTTCCTAGGATTTTTAGCAACAGCTAAATGAACCCAAAGGCAATGCTTCTTACAGCATTTTGGCTACATCTGGATCAGACTTAGAAAAGAAACTTCCTTTCACTTTAATCCCCTTATGTTTTATGGTTGCAAATCCTTTTCAGGCCCTTTTAAGGGTAAGTGGTCTTCCTCTAGAAATAATTGCACTTTAACACAGTGTGAAACATTGGCTTACCCTTGTCCTTTCCTAAGCCGGTCCCTCTTACTACGTGAGTCGCACGCATGGGTATTTCATTCATGGTTGTGCAGCACCTCTCCTGGCACCTGCCTCGCTCGGCTTTGTGGGACTGGGGAGCATCTCGGAGGAGAGGCAGTGAGACCAGCTGCAGGACAATTTTGCTCCCTCTGTGACTTCTTTGCTATCTTTGCCTATGAGATGTAATGAGGGGTCCAGGAGATGTTATGCTTGGAGAAATTTTCAGGAGCTGATTTTGCTCGGCTTCTTTTTCAGTGAGTATTTTTATGCACCTCCCATTATAGTCATTAGACTTGTGTGGCTGTGCAACCCCTACATGCTCCACATTTGTGTTTTCCTCCTACCTTTTTAAAAATAGATACTTCAACGTTCTGCAGCATCACATTTGTTGCTGTGGAGACGATTGTGATGTTGCCAATAGAGATATGTCTTCACTGACAACCTCTGAAGAAGGACAGAAACACGAAGATGCAGTGTGGCTTTATTTCTCTTCTGCTGCCCATTTCCTAATAACCCTGTTCTGACATTCCCTCTTCCCTGTGCTTCTGTATGCTGCATCCTGAACTTTAGCTGATGCACGAATCACTCTTCTTTCTTAACCTGGGCTATATTTTGGCATAAATGCATACATATAGTGGATGCAAATTGCCTATAATTAGGGGTAGAACACAGTACTGGTGTAATAATTTGTTGATTCTTGCCACAGTCCCAATCTTAGCCGCCTACCAACACCTTTTGGGCTGTAATTCTGTAGGGATAATTCACCAAAAGTACATGCATGGAGAAATTGTCTAATATTCCGGGAAAATGAAAGCCATTTCCTAGTTCTTTGCGTGGGCAATCCCAAAGAAAAGTGACAGGTTGGAGGGAGGGAAGAGAAAAAGAGATGGGCAGAGTGACAAGCCATTATTGCTCACGCTGCTTATGCTGAATGTCTGGCAAAAATATAAACGTTCCCCACCCTGCTGCTACCCCATGGTGTTTCTAAAGAAAATTGGTGGGCTTGTGAGAACAGGTTTGACTTGAAAGATGAAAAGAAAGCCAGGAGAGAGCAAGCTTTGGATCTGCAGGGTGCAGGTAGGGTATGTGTAGGGCTATGTTGGGGGTTCTTCTGCAGAGGGCCAGGGGCAAGTTCTCTCCCATGGTGGAAAGATTTATGTTTTGGTGATGCTGTAACACAGTGCCATGGTCAATGTCAAATCAAAGTTCTCTGAAATGGAAAAATCCAGCTCTATTGAGTAGTCCAGACCCTGTGTAACAGTCCGTGCAGTTTTTAGTTTGTACAAAGTTTTGTAGAAAATTCCCAAACTGTGTAAACAAATGAGCTGTATTTGCCACTGGGGAAAATTAGTACAGCGGTAATTTTTCCTGGCAGTCTGAGAGTCCACATCAGAAGTGGTTTGTGCTGTGATGGTAATTGGGTTTCAGCTGATTGCAGCAAAACTATGAATCAACTGCAGCCCATTTTTAATAATGAAGAACTGAAACATAATCAGAAATATATTCACAGCGCTACAGCTTTCAGGGATTATATGCAGCAACTGGTGCCTGCAGCCTCTCTTTGGGCTCATATTCTCTCTCTTGCCTTTTTTTTTTTTGGTTTAAGCATAAGAAAAAAAATCCAATATTTAAAGCAGTTGATTTGGCATGAGATGGAACAGAATGCAAGAATTAATATTGCTCTTTTCTGTGCTCCAGTGCAGTCTTATTTCTGATGCCCTGTTGGAGGAGAGCTTACTTTCCCTGCTCCTATCCCAGGCCAAAGTAATCAGCAGGCATCACCGGTAGCACAGAATTTGGCAAGCCATGATGTGGTCTTGAAATCACTTTTGAAAATGGTGCAGTAACCTTGAGTTCTAATAATGGAAAACTGTATTTTACCTCTCTTGACTAAAGGAAGATACTGTGTAGTATTAACAGAAGGATAAGTTACTATGGTGATGGAAGCTATATAAATAGATGGAAATAAATATATGTATAGTGCCTTTCAGGTATGATCTGACAAGAAGATTGTGACCTGTTTCCATGGGACTTTATAGAGTGTGTTCACATTGATACTTTATGAAAGTTAGAAGTGATACGTGAGAGACCTTGTTTTCTATCAGAAAAACACTGCAAGGGCTTTGGTAGAACAGCACCTACTGTATCTCAAATTTCTCCCATATTTGCTGCAGGCCTTGCACCCCCTCACCTCCAGTTCTGAGGGCTGTGGTTATAGTATTAACAATTCCCCCATCTGTCCTTATTCTTCTGCCTGTAGACACTGCGCTTTGCTCAGGTCAGCTCGGCTGAACGGGGTTCTTCCCTCTGCGACCTTCTTCCTGCCTTAGTGCAGACAAAGCTCAAACCGCAATAAATTTCTGGTCTCTGTCCTTCTTGGTTCCTGCTATTTTTTTAGTTTTGACTCTGCCGTATGATGTTCTTTGGCTCAGGATGCAAAATTGTCTCGGCTATAAGGAGGATATGATACACTACCACCAAGAGATGGAAAGGCAGTGGGTATTTCTGATACAGAGGCTCCCGCAGAAGAGCGAGGCCATGCCAAAGCCCTGTGTAAAACCATGTTCTGGGCTGCAGCTGGATTTGTAACTACAGCTTTGCAGACTCTCAGGGGCTCTGGGCGTAGCTTACTTGAACAGGCCAAATAAACGACATGAAAATGGCAGTGGGGGAGAACACGTGATTTCCCCCCACACACTCCGCAGGACCCTTGTCTGGATGCTTAGGTTTCAAGGTAGACAAACATTTTTCAGGGGAGGAAGTATTCAGTTGCTTCCCCTGCTTTTCTCCACCTGTCCCTTCTTCCAGGTCACTGGATCATTTTCAGCTAACCCTCAGTATTGTTTTGCTTTTCTCCTCCCATATGCCCACCTATAGGCTAAGGTAGCTTGGCCAGTTGGACTCTTTCTGTCCCTTATCTTTATCTGTAAAATGCCAAAGTGAGTTATAGGAAGGATTTAGGCAGCACTGATGGTAATGTGATGATTACTTAGATTAATTCTAAAGCCTTTTTGGCTTTCAGAATTTTGCTCATGACTCATGTCTGTTCACAAGATATGATTATAGAAGTTTTTGGAGCAATGGCATGTGTGCAGCTTTGGAAGGCCCCCTGTGTTGATTTAAAGGAGACCTCTCAAATGAGAAGGTAAAAGTTAAGCCTCAGATGAGACATCAGGACTTGATTTTTCTACCAGCTGGTATTTATTTGTCTGCATCTGCCATTCCTCAGAAAAAGCTACTGGCAGCAAGAGCTGTGCTGTGTCTTCATGATGCATGCAGGGGAATCTGCTCCCTGTGTTGGTTCTGCAGTGCTGAGAAGGTGGAAAACTTGCTTTTGTCAATAAAATGAAAAGATATGACTCAAAGAGCAAAACAGGAGCTGAGTAAGGCTGTTCAGCTCTGCCACTGTCAGAGTAAGATTTAAAGTGAGCTGTGAAAGAGCAGTGAGCAACTGCTGTGCATTTGCAGCACTCTTGCACCCCAGTCCTCTGCCACTCACCCCACTTGCCTGCTTGGTTTTGCACAGCTCCCCATGGCAAAAACAACCACAGGTCACTTTTCCAAAAAGTGGATGGCTGAAAAGGGTCACATCAGCTCCCAAAGTGGCTGAACTCCAGCCCTGCTGATCCAAGTCCGACACACCATCTAAGGGCACATATTTATCTGTGCATATAATCCATGTTTTATTTCCCCATTCAGAGTTTTTTGTTCTCTCAGAAATGCTCCTAGTGTGCTGTGCAACCGATGTTTTATTTGTGTACTTCGGTGTCACTGAAGGTACCTTCTGCCTTAGCTGGGTAGCTGGTGGCATCAGCTATCTTTCTACTCACACCCAGCTATTCTGGAATTGCCAGCAGAGCTCGATTTTCACATCTCGCTTCCTGCCAGTGTCTGACTCCTGATAGATGCACTATTTGCACCCAGTTTCACGCAAGACTCCCGAATGCCAGATGGGTTCTCACCAGCCCCATGCTGAACCTTGGCAAACTGTTTCACGAACCCAAGGTAAGATTTTTGATTTAAGACAGAAGGCGACACCAGGCATTCAGATTTCTTTTTCAATAGTACAGAGCGTGATTTGATAAAAGGTGTTTATTCAATTGTGCATGCAGCTGGTGTGATTATGCACTTGGACTGGTCAACAGTCGGTGTTTTGTCTACCTTGTAGCTTCTTTGGCCTGAGCCAATTAACTGATCTATTCCTGCACCGGCAGTCATTGGGCATATGAATCAGATGCATATTTGCGTTTCCTAAATTTAGCATATGCATCTATGTATTCAGGCTGTGTGCACAGTTTGGGCATATTTTCATTTGCATTTTAGCACATTTAGCTGAGGGAGGTTGAGATCATTTTGAGTTGAGCAGGACCTCTAGTGGACCACAATGTCAAAACACTGGTATTTCCGTACTCTTCAACCACCCTTGGAGGGCTTGCTTGCAAGTAAAGGCTTCTCCAGTTATGCAAATAAAGTTAAAGAAGTCCATGAAAATATCCTTATTACATGGAGGTTTATAAATCAGGTACCCTCGTGGAAGGCTACTCTGGTGTAGTCATATCAGTTTGAATCCACAAACCAACTTAACCTCTATAGTTTCCCCTGTAAGCAGCCTTTAAATATCTCTAATATTGTGTTTCTGAAATATCTATCAGTAGTTTGTTCCCATGTCTTCCATTAAATGTACTTACTCAATATTAAATGGATTATATATTATATAGCCATCAAGCATTCTCCCATAGAGTCATTCTCATGTTTGGGAGGTCCGGACCAACACAATGCTGTACCTGTATTGATGAACCCTGCTGCACGCACATTGCTTTTTCTTGCCATACGATTTTGGTGTTCCCATCCCTGCTGGGGTCCCAGGGCCACAACCCCACTGTTCATTGCTGCAGTCCTGTGTGATTGAGCAGAATTTGGCCTTTGTGCTGTAAGCACAAGGGATGCTCAGGAGAAAAGCATAACAGGGTGGGAGCAGTCAAATCCTGGAGCTCTTATCTCATATTTCCATTTTTACAAATTTTTTTCTCAGTATATGATTTCATTTGCAATCCTGAGAGTAAAAGAAAGCTCATAGGGGTCTGGGTTGTTTTTGAGGAAATTAATACCTGATTTCATCCCCATTCGCTGCTGTGGAAGCTATTTAACCAAAGGTAGAATAAATGGCAATGTTTGGGTTCCTCAGGAATTTACTCCACTAAAGCAAAAGCTAGCCTTTCGGGTTTAGTTCCAAATTAGAGCAAAGCAAGTTATGTTACCACTGTTGGCTTTTGATGCTCATTGTGTTCCTCTGTTTTATTCCCTGACAGAAGGAACTAAGGAGTGGCAGGGTGTTTGGCACACGTCTAGGAGGTTGGGAAGCATCACTCTATCCTACACTACTGAGGCACTAGACCTTAAAGAAGATGCTAATGAAGCTTGAAATCACATTTGCATTGCAAATGATACAATTTGTTCTGCCTTTATACAGAATTAATTTGAACTGTTTGTTGTTTTGTTCCAATTGTGCAGCTGAATAATGCTGCGGCTTTAGGTGGCTCAGCACTGTAAAGATCTTATTCATAAACAAGGCAGGGTAAATTAAAAGTTTGCTATGTTGGGCAGATTGTCTGTTCAACTTTCTGACGTTCATTCGTTAGCTATCTTCAAATTACCAAGCAGCAGAGGAGTCCTGTTCTCCCTTGAAGTCTGAAGTATTGATGCTGATTTGTTGAGTTACAGGCAGATATTTAATTACAACTACTTTAGATGGTTACCTAAAGGGTTAAACCACCTCCTAAAGTGGTTTCATCAGCTCTTTTGAGTAAACAGAACATAGGAAAGTGAGAGTTTTATTTAGTAACTGATTAACAGCAAGTAAAGTGGCAGGCCTTAGAGGAAACTAGCGTGGCGTTCGTAGCAACCCTTTGGAGGCTGCCTAATTGCTTTGGCCACCTCAGCAAGAGTTTTTGAAGACCTTTTTTGTCACAATAGCAGATAGCCAGGTCTATATTTAGTTAGTCCAGTGTGAAGAAAAGAGTCCTTCCACATCCAGTGACCTTGTTACAAGCGTCTGTCTGACTGGGAATTGCATGTCCCCATCACCTGGCTGAGCCTACGAATCTAAGAGCAAAGCTTCGATGTGTTGGAGAGCCACGAGAGGTGTGCTCAGGTATGTCTAAGAGCTGCGTGACCACAGCATCTCTCCAGGGTCCCACACTGGGTGGTTACAAGGTCATGGGCAAACAGGCAGTTTCACCTCGGCAGCTATGTCCACTGCGGAGGTGTTTCCTTGCGTGGCTGAGGACTGGGATGACGGAGCGGTGCCCACGTCAGCATCACCTCGCTGCAGATTTCAGGCTGTAGTCCCCCACGAGAGCTGCATGCAGCTCGTGAATCCCAGGCTGCGTATCATGGCTGTGCTACTTTAGCGTATCCCGTCCAGGCTTAGTCCAGTTCACTTGAAGGGTGGACTGCTGTAATTAGAATGTAATTTCTTTGTACGTGAGTCCAGAGGCAGGGAAAGCCCTGCAAACTGGCTTCTAAACCCTTCTTGCCCTTGTGTGGCAGGAGGTGAATATTGTGAGGCAGAGGCATTTGAGCAGGTTTTCCCTCATGCGGTGCATAGACAAAGCAGCTCCTGTCTGGTTCTTCTCAAATATTTTAAGTTCTTGAAAAAAAAAAAGTTTTTCTGGCCACGTAGAAAAACTAAGGGTGATTTTTGTGTCATTTCACCTTACGCTGCTGAAAAGGTAGCAAGTCTTGGAAACATGACTGCTCTTCTGCATAGTGAAATCTCAGGTGAGTGTGGGTGAAAAGACAGCTTGGAAACCCAGGATCAAATCCTGATCCTGTTGCTTTTATTTCAGAACATATTTGAAGTCTGAAGATCATTGTTCTAGGCCTACAGTATTTATGCATCTGTTTGGATGCAGTATTTGTGTGGCAGTGGCGAAATCTGTAGCTGAAGCCCTTTATGGATAGTTTACTGCCCAAACAGCAGTGGTAAGTATAAGAGGCCTGGTCAGAAGAAGAGAACAAAACCGAGACTTGGTGTGTAACTGGTGCTCAAGGATCCCTCTGAATCAGAGAGAGGTGATTCTCCCCACTGGTAGATGTAGAAGGCACATTTTAATCAGATTTGGTTGCCTCTGTCTTATACAGATTAGACTTCTCCTAGACAGTAGTCTTGTATCCTTTGATCAAAGCCAGATGAGCGCCAGAAGGACAAAGCCTAAACAGCTTATTACCAGGTTGGGTATAGTTCTAACAGATGTTAAACCACTACAAGTTCAGGTTTAGTCCAAGGTCATGTTCCTTGGCCAAAGCAGCCTTGTTCTGGAACAGTCAGAAAAACTGGAGCTGGTTTTTATCACCTAGGCAAACACTTAAGGCTCATTAGTGCAGATACTTGTGGGTCTCTTGTTTTAATTCAGCAAAACAGTCTTAGTCTCAGAGTTGAATTTTAAAAGGTTACTCATGATGATTTAGGAGCCAGTTCCCATTTTTACTGGTAGTGAATGTAACTACGTGAGGCATATTCCATGGACTTTCAAAAAAGGGGTGGAAGTTTAGATCCTAAAATAGTGACAGCTCCACCTACCTTCTGCATCTCACCTTTTGCAATGGGCTAGAGATGTCTTTGGATATGAGAAAGGTACAGCTGCAACTCTCTCCCCGTGGGCACTCACTGCAGGCAGTCGTTCTCACAGCCACCAGAAGAGTGGGTCCTTAGTCAAGCCAGAAGAAAAGCATCTCTGGTGATGCTCACAAGTCAGCATCTGGCCTACTGAGAAGGTTACCTTGTGTTTTGCTGTGATTAGAGCTAAGCTGACAATATCAGGCTTTGTATGTGTCTGGAGGGTTGTGGAGGGTTTTTTTGGTTTTTGACTTGTGGGGGGTTTTTTTGCTTTTAATTGTTTTACTTATATGTTTGCTTTAAAGTTAGAGTTCTGTGCTGCCTCCAGCCTGACATGAGAAATACCTTAAGGTTTTACTGTGATACAATTGAATACCAGTGTGATAAAGTACCTAAATGTTTGAAAAAAAGTTTTCAAAAGGGTGGAAAGAAAATAGGCATTTCATCTACTTATGCAGTAGGTAGATGATTGTCACGGTTTAACCCCAGCCAGCAACCAAGCCCCACACAGCCACTCGCTTACTCCTCCCCAGTGGGATGGGGGAGAGAATTAGAAGGGTAAAAGTGAGAAAGCTCATGGGTTGAGATAGACAGTTTAATAGGCAAAGCAAAAGCCACGCACACAAGCACAGCAAAACAAGGCAGGTGTTCAGCCATCTCCGGGAAAGCAGGGCTCCATCACGCGTGATGGTGACTTGGGAAGACAAAACACCATCACTCCAAATGTCCCCCCCTTTCTTCTTCTTGCCCCAGCTTTATATGCTGAGCATGATGTCCTATGGTCTGGAATATCCCTTGGGTCAGTTGGGGTCAGCTGTCCCGGCTGGTCCCCTCCCGACTCCTTGTGCCCCCCCAGCCTCCTCGCTGGTGGGGGGGTGAGAGAAGCAGAACAGCCCTTGACTCTGTGCAAGCACTGCTCAGCAGTAACAAAAACATCCCTGTGTTATCAATACTGTTTTCAGCACAAATCCAAAACATAGCCCCATACTAGCTACTGTGAAGAAAATTAACTCTATCCCAGCCAAAACCAGCACAATGATATACAGAGATTCGGATATTGGTAGCCTTCACATTGGATGTCCAGATACCATTTGACAGTTTGAGATAAGATTTTACATACTACAAAGTTTCAAGCAGACATATATGCATACTGAGATTTTTTGCTGCATGCACATAAGAAAGTGGGGGGGTTGTGTGAGGCTTTTTTTTTTATTACTTTTTCACACTAAACAAGTTTTGCATGTTCTTGAAGAAGAGACCTATTTAAATTTCTCTGTGGTGGATTACAGCTTTTTTTCTCAATGAAAAACATTAAATAAAAAAACTTAACACAAAGTAAAGAATTACAGTACTCTAAAATGAATTTACTTTGATTCAGCATAAAAGAAAGATCATTAGCTTATCTTCTTAAATATTATATTTGGACAAGGGATAATCTCATTTATTTTTGTGTTATACCTGCAATAACTTTAGTCCACCTTTTAAGTGCCATTTTATATTCTCCTCATAATTTCAGGTATCTTCATCCATTTGCACATGTAACAAGAATATATCCTTAGACAGTGACCTTCCTAAATGTGGTGCATATCTGGTTCAATTGGCATTTCCCATAATTTCTGAAGAGATTTTTGGATAAGTGTAGAGTGGTTCAGCTTCATCTGCGTACAGAGACGTATCTTTTTTTGGCTCTCTGCAAACAGAGGCTTCAGAACAGTCACATCTACAAATTATTTAACTTTCAAATGCTCATTAAATCTTTGGCTCCTTCTGCAGGCTGTGCAAGTGCCACGTACAAAATTCTGGAAGCGAGGTAGGAGGAGGAAGAGGATAAAAATTGCTTTTCGTTCACACTGTTACACCCTGCAATGCATTACTGTCTGGTCATGCACTGTCACTCATGTGAATTGTCCTGTGCAGTGCCCAGGGAGTGCTGTAGCATGTAACAGTACCCCATGATTAAGTTCATAACAAAGCTTCACTAGCAGAAAGATTGGGCAACGCTAACGAGGAATTCTCATTCAACTTCATAAGTTTTGTTTGCATCAGAGCAGTCTGAAAGGAGGCTGATGCCTTAATACACTTCTGCGCCTCACGTGGCTGAAGCAGGGAGAATTAGTGCAGTGTCTGATTTAAACCACAATTTTCACTGTCTAAATCTTTTTTTATTCCCGCTGCATAGTTTTAGCAAGAAAAGCGAGTGAAAAATTGCTGTCATAAAAGACTCATCTGCTTTCCATTATACTGACATTTAAGGATTGCACACATTAAAATGCTCCTATGCGCTACAGAGAGCGACAGAAAAAACAGGAGGTTGAAATTTATAACAAATGGGAGATTTTGTAATTCAGCCGCCCTGGGGTGGGCGTGGAACCAAGACTGGGAAATGATAAAGATCTCTCTGCACCTAACCCTTCCAATCCCTCCCTATATCTGCATGTCAGGGAATTAAATTGCCAGTGCACAGGAAAATATTTTCTCAAAACAGCCTTTACCCTCTATCTTCTTCAGATAAAAAAAAAGAATTAGTGATATTTTCAGCCCAAAGTCAGTGCGTTGTATTCCCTGCAGGCATAACCCTAAAGTCAGTGATTTAATGTGATCTGGTTTATCTGTATGGCTTTTGGTCTGTATTGGAATGCAATTGTTAAGAAGCTTTTTCTGTGAATTGGGAAAGCCAATTCCTCCTTTCCTTCTGGGCAGCTTCCAGCCACTGATATCTTTTGGTTTCTCACAAGTTGGGGAGCAGCATTTTTTGTGAGCGAGATTTCTAAAAATACTGGTTGTTTTATAAGTGAGTGGCAGACAAACAGCTCTGTATTCCTTTCCATGGCAGAGCTGAGGGGTGTCTCTCTGGGTACAGGAACATTAGCATGGAGTAAAATGTGGTCTTAAAAAACAGATATCTTCAGATGACCCCACAAAACCACAAGGAAATTTTGAAAACCTTGTTTTTATAACAACATCTCGGATCCATCTTGGCATTCGAACCACATAGTGCAAGTCCAGGCCTGAGAGTTTTGATTGCAATTCTGAGTGATTTTCTTCCAGATATTTTTCTCAAAGTTTCAGATAATCCTAAAACATCGAAAACTTATTTTTAAAAAAACTTCTTATGGTCAAAACACAGGATGTAAAAGCACCAACACTAGGCTTCTGTCTCTTATTCTCCAGCTACCACTTCTGTATCAAATTTATTCAGTTTACAAGTCAAACCCAGATTTTTTCCATCTCTATGACTTCCTGCTCAGCCTGTTTCTTGTAACTCAAGCTGCGTTTGCTCTGTTTCGTGTAACACCCCTGCCAGCAGTGAACCTGGGCTGGGGCTGTGCCTGGCTTGGGGGTGCTGCTGCCTGAAAGTGAAGAGAAATGCTTGCTTTCCTACTAGTATATCACTTGTCTTTCCAAATAGAGTAAAACCTTAGCTTTCTTAGTAAAGTATATGTTTTATCTTGAAAGGGAAAGTAAAAAGAGACACTAACAGGTTTTATAGGATTCCGCTTGCACTGTTTTTTCTGACCCTTAGAAATCTTCAGCATCAATCTAGCTTTGTATCAAATCCTGATCTTTGCTCTTTGGTAGTTACCCAACCACAGGTTGCGAAAAAGATGTGTTATTGCTTTGTAGCAAAGCACAAAATAACTAAAAACCCCCATTTTAAAGAAAGTATTTCAGCTTCTCATAGAAATACAGCTGTGTGGTTCTGATTTCCAGCTTCCATCTACTTTTCAGGGTTGAACATCCCTATCCATGCTAAGGCACATTGCAGTAAATAAATGAATTGTTTTAGTTTCTCTGAAGACAGTCACTCATTGACCCATAAAAACCTACATCCAAGGGCTGAGTGGAGCTGATTCACCATCTAAGTAACTTCAAGTAATGTACAGTATAAAGTAGAAATTAGGCAACGTTCTGCACAGCAGTATCAAATATCAAATCCCAGCCTACATTTCTGTGGGTGAACTTTTGCATCTGCAAATGATGATGCTCCAATTTATCACCCTGTATAAATGATGGGTTCAAACACATACCACTGAATTTATGGCTCTGAAAGCCTTAACAGTGGGTAGCGGGAGGAAGTGGAGGAAGGGAAAGGAAGATGCTCACAGGGAATAAAAGTGAAAGGCATGAACACTTTCACTGAACCACAAATTGTTGGCCCTTTGTGTCTTGCTGATGCATTAACAATCAATACCAGCTTTCTCCTTATGGCCTGTATTGCTCTATGCTGTTGCCTGTTGCTTTGCTCGCCCTGTTTTCTGAGGCTGCACAACAGGAGCTCCTGGGAAGGACGTGGGGAACCAGAATCAGAACTGAGCCACAGGATGAGTTATGGCAATCTAGAAGAGGGTGAATGGCAAGCTGTAACTTTTTCATTGTAAACAAAAAAACCAAACCAAAACAAAACCAAAAACAACCAACCCCCAAACCCAACAACTAGTCCTATTTCATCAAAGCATTTATCATATGCCTCTCATTATACACGCAGGTAGGTTTGCTGGCTTCAGTATATCCTTGTGTTTAATATTTTAAGCGCATACCTAACTTGGATGTATCTGGGCACAATAGGACAAGAAGTGAAAATCTCTTTGGAGTATCTTTACTGTCATTAATCTTTATAAACAGCATAATAAGACCTTATACTTACATAGATAAATGGAGAAAATCAGACAGGAAAAAAGCACGTTGCTAGGTGTGCTACCAAAAAAAAAAAGTATTGTTTTTCTAGTTTGGGGTGAGTCCAGGTAAAACTTGGTATGTACATCAGTGTTTAAACTGCACAGGAGTTCAAGGGTCTTAATTCTATGTCTGGGATTAATATCAGTGAATTAATGCAGTGCATGCCTGATGTGGGATGAGAGGTGTAGATTTAAACTATTTTGTGCTTGAAGAGGTATTCAGTGAAGGAAGTGCTACTTTAACCATTTGACAGAGACTGTGCTAGTGGGTTTTTGCAGGTTTAATGAGTTTCTCCAGCGAGAATGTTCTCAACGTTTTCTGAACCCTGACTTTCCCTCTAGAAGACTTTCTCTCTGGGGACTGTCAGAGGGAAAACGAGGAGCTGTCCTGGCATTTGTTAATGAAACACTACGGCACTTTTGCGAGTGGGGTCGTTTGCAAATCCCCTGTTTTACAGGTTGCGTTTGTTGCCCAGAATTGCCCAGAACATCTGTTTCTGAGCTCTGAATGGGTTTGCTTCCCAGCAAAGCAAGATGTTTTGGAAATTGTTTACCTTCCTCAGATTATTCTCTCTTTCCCTACCAAGTAATGCTTGCTGCATCACTGCAGTAGACATTGCTTGTTCTAAATGAGTTAGTTCTGGAGGCAGGATAAGACTCTCTTCTGGCCTTTTTGCTATAACAGCTTCATCCTGTATCCCTGTCATCACAGGGCTCAATATTGGTAATCTAATGTAGCCTGTATATAAAATTCAAATATATAGGGAAATTATATAACTCTGAAACACAGGACATCAGTTTTCAGGGTTTCAGACATGGGATGGCTTGGAATAAATAACATTAATGTTCTCCACAGAAAGGTATTTTTAGTATTTTATTTATGTTTTTATCCACACCATCAAGGTTAAAAAGTAATTTTTATAGGAAAACTATCCTATGTTTAAGGTTTGAAGGTACCTGAAGGTTTCACAGTAAGTAATAGCGTGCATATTGCTACTGCTATTTAAATAGTAATTGCCAAGATTTATTGCAGAAATGTAAATGTTAAAGGCCAAATTTGTCCTGTCTCATACCATGCAAGTCTCATTAAATCTGTGATCAGAATCTGACCCAATAAAAAGACTTTGGTCCAGTGATCCTAGCCACAGCCTTTAAGACAATTAACTTGGCTCAGCATTCTGATTTGATCTTAAACAGGAATCATATTCCTTTGAAAAGGATTTACTGCGTCCATTTGAATCAATAACGCTGTTAAAAGAAGAGTGGGAAAGAAAACTGAAAACACGATATGAGGTAAATCAATGAAAAAAGATAGCAAATTTTATAGAAAAAAATAGGAGGCAGAATTGACAGTCAAAATATTAGCCAAGGACTCAGTTCTGGTGCAGAGATGGATAGTGTAAGTATTTAATCAAAGCAGCTGAAAATCTCCTGCAAGACATAGATCACAGTCAAGTCTGAGAGGAGGCAGTGAGGGGAAGGAAATCTCTTGACAGCTTCTGAATGCCTTTAAGTGCACTGTATGCTATCAGTCTCGCTGCTTAAAATATTTATAAAATGTGATACTGAAAGTCTGAGAAGAGAGTCTCCTGCGGCAGATAGACACGTCTTCTTTTGGATCCTGTCTCGCCAGTGGAAGAGGTGGCAGTCCCTGGGCCTTGTCATTGCCTCTTGCTGCCGGTCCTGTCCCCGTCGCTCCCCGCTGAGCCCTGGGCAAAAGGCTCCCGGGCAGCATCAGCCGGTCAAGCTTGTGCAGCCCATGCGATGGGCTCACCTGGCTGGCCCCATCTGAAGCACACGGATTGCTTCACCCGGGCATCAGCAAGGGGGAAAAGCGAAAAAGGGAGGGACAGAAGGAAAAACACTCCTAGGAGACAGCAACAGGCAGCTCAGGTGTGTCTACACAGAGGGATAATCGTGGTTAGAGGTACAACTTAAAAAGGAGGACATGTGGTTTAGTGATGCCAGTGTGGGACTCTGCCTTTAGCTCTGCTGCTGACAACTAGATGGGCAAATTATTTCACCCAGCAGTGAAATTCTCCTGTTCCTTGAAAATGTTAGTAATAATCGTACTAGTGCATGGAGTTGTTTAAACTGTGGATGAAAAGCCTCATATATGAGCAGTGAGATGGCGTTATTTTTTATTATTAATAATTACATGCCAGAGTGATCACTTGCCATCAGTTATTACTAACAGCCCTTTGGACCCGAAGTCCTTTTCCATGTGAATGCCTGCTCTGCGAGGTTCTGCTGTAATGAAGCAAATCTTGGCAACTTGCTGCACTCTCTTGCCAAACTCCAGCTCATAGGCAAGAGGCACCAAACAGGATAAAACCTTCAAGATTTGGTTCAGTAAGAAAGTTTTGCAATTCCCCAGCCCCATGCATCCAAAGGCTTCGCAGCGCTTGAGTTTGAAAAACCTCTGGATTTGATTTTCTTAGCTTATAATTCTGAGCACGTTGGAGGGGCAGGGAACCATGAGTGGACTGTGTGTGGAGCCCGGCTGGCGGCAACGGCCTCTTCATTAGGAGAAGAGGGATGTGAAACGTCTCAGAGTACTTAAATCCAATTAACTGATTAGCTTGAGGTAAAATCCTAGCAAACATAAGGCTGTTTGATGTCTCGAAGTCAAAGACTGCCAGCTGTCTTCTGTTTGGAATACAAAGTGTCTTGGGGGTTTTGGTGTAGTTTTGGGGATGGCTGAGGAGGAACTCGGGTGTTCAGCCCGGCCAGGGCACCACGTGCTCTGGATCGTGTCCAGGGAAACTGCTGCACTAGAAGTGACAGCAGATCTGTGGGCGCTGGCTGCCCACCTTGCTGGTGACTTGTGTGCCTGAGGGGGGCTACGTAAGTCGAGGGAGCTCAAAGAGCCTTCTCTTGTGTTTAGAAGAAAAAAGTTGGAAAGAGAAAACAAGTCTAGTTGGACTTCGTGTTTGACTATGTCACAGACCTCTCATTTGACTCCAGATTGGAACAGTGTAGTTCCAGGGTATAAGGTGTTAAATTAAAGCTGCAAAGGTTATAATTCTGATCTTTGTTTTCTTTTTTTTTTTTTAAACACCTGAGGTTTTGACTTCACAACAATTTCATCCAGCTCAGCTGTTTTGCAGTTCAAAATGCCCCTACACAAATGTTTGTGTTCGCCTGTGTATTATTAGTAAAAACTGTTGCTCTTTTTGATACACAATTAGGGATAGACATTAATATGATAGGACTAAATTCTCTCTTTAATGATAAATATCACATCTCCTGTTAACTTCAAGAGAGTTGCTTGTGAGCCTCTGGATGAGGTCTACAGCATGGAATTAGTGGAATTATGGAATAGTAAGCAAAGGATCATTTTTACAGTATTAATTTTACCTGAGTAGAAAACTGATCAAATTCAGGTGTTTCTGACAGTTTTTTCAATCACCTGTTTTGTTTCCCTACTCTGTTTTCAGTTTTTTCCCATTTCTTCTATCAGACTGCACCGTGTCGTTAGTACGGAAAATATCTTCAATGTCGTCAGTGCCCTGTATTGCTGCTGTGCATCATGTCAGGATGAGGGCACCTGCAGCCTGCTGTGCGCATCTTTGCTTCATCCCTGCTTTCTTAGGGAGCTAAAATAAAGCCGCCTTCCTTTCATCAGAGGAACACTTGCCATCGTGTGAACTCTTGAAAAGGCAGCAAGAAAAGGCAACAGCTAACTTCTGTGGACGGTGGTTTTCCAATTAGTCAGAGAGCGTACGACGGCAGGCTATGCAACGCAGTCCCGTGGGTGAAAAAGGAGATACTAATGGTTTTTCCCTGCAGCAGTTTCACTGTCCGAGGGGAGCGTGGGGACGGGAGGGCAGGGCAGGGCGCGGGTGTTCCTGCAGAGCCCTCGGTGGGACCAGTCCCCCCGCTCCCTTCCTCGATGCTCGCACGGACCGACACCAGCCAGGCAATACCCACCCACCCCGTGCCATGGCCTGAAATCCTCCGTACGGCTGCAGCTCTCCCTGAGGCTGGTACTATTTTTTTATTTTTTTTTTATGAAGACCAAATTAATTCAGATATATA
The DNA here is from genome assembly GCF_964188355.1 of Buteo buteo. Lineage (NCBI taxonomy): Eukaryota > Metazoa > Chordata > Aves > Accipitriformes > Accipitridae > Buteo > Buteo buteo. Next base: position 71,482,803 of record NC_134172.1, read on the forward strand.
AAAAGAATGGAAATAGGTACAAATATGCCAATTTATGCATTTAGCACTCCCCCCAGCATTTTTGGTTTTAGTCGTCTTCTGTCCCACACCCCTTCTGGCAACTCACGGTTGTAATGTTTCATTAATAGTTCAAATGTGTGGTGAATTCTTCCACTAGAATGGTCTCACAAATTCTCATCTGGTTCTTCCTAGGCACAACTGGTTTTTAAGTGCAGTGTATGGGTTTATCCTTACTTAACCACCTATCTCACAATTTTTGATCTCTGAAGGTCGAGATTTTAATATTAAGTATGATTATAAACCCTTGGTTTTATGAGGGTTCGAAAACCCCCAAGTATTTGTTGCCTTAATGTTCATTGCATTGAGATCTACAACTTCCTAACAGCCTATGACAAAATGCATGCTTGGAAATGGTAATTAGAGGCACAATTTTATTTTATGAGCCACATGAATTCAGATGTCTGTGCTTACACCAACCCCTGAGTCATGGAACAGTGAAGGGTTGGTGATAGCCTCTGATTAATCCCAGCCGGGCTGCGAGCCAGCAGCAACCTGAGGCTGGAAACTCCATCTGCAATTTCCAGGCGGCTCAGCTTTGGGGGTCTGTTATTCCTAGGCAGAAGGCAAAGCAATCCATTGATTGCATACTGGTCTGGGGTCCTTTGTGGTTTTACGTTCCCAGATAAAATACTGTCCAAGTACGGATATTATTTAAACAGTTTTTAAGCAGAAAAAGAGGTGTGCTGGGTTTTTTTCTTTTTTTTTTTTTCCCTAATCTGCCTCGCAAATGAGAAATTCTGGAGATCACAGTCCTTTTTGAAGATCAGCTCACTTCTGATACCTAAGAATGTTGCTCGACCAGTTCCTCCAAAACTGGTTCTTTCATAAAACTATTTCCAGAATCTTTTTTCACCTTGAATCCTGGTAAGATGTTTCAGGCAGCTGCATTTTAATCTTTAGCATTAATTAATTTGGTAAAGTATAAAGTAGCAGAAACATGGATGACAATATTAATGAAAGTAATAAAAACAGATTAATGACTAAATCCAAAGAAACAGAACCCTAGCCTCCCTGCAGACATGGATATTAATGAGATTTCCTTTGTTTCTCTCTGAGGGTGGGTAGTTTCTCCCACCCCACTAATCTCTGCAAGTGGCAAAGAGTTTGTTTACTTTGTGCCTGGCTCCAGTTAGAGCCACGGGCAGAACTGGTAAATACAGTGAAATACTATTAGAAACACGAATTTCTGACCTGACAGTAAATGTGACAAATCAGTAATCTTAATGGATTTTTTTTTTTTTTTTCTTGAGGTGACCAAAGAGGAGGGAGAGGCAGCTTTGCTTTTGGGTATTCATGCAAACTGAAGCTCCGAGATTGCTTTGTTTGGGTAGGAAAGAGAGGCATACAGTTTTCCAGCATCTATCCAACTTATGAGGGGAATTTAAATATATGGAAATGGACAAAGGGAAGGAGGTGAATTAGGGAGATTCTGCCACACCAGATGCTGGCTTGTCTGCTGAAATAAATAGGACCAACGAGTGTCTTGAGGGCAAATTAAATAGAATCTCAAGCTAGCAATGCATGTAAACAGCTACTGGGTATTTGGAACTTTGTTTTTTCCTAATGTCTCATAGTTTGTGCTGAGTACACCTTTCCCTCATGTGATTTCAACAGGCAAAACAGAGAAAAGTCACAGCCTCTTACAGTGATGGTGGGGCATAACATCTCAATGTTGGTCTGCCCAGAGCCTTTGTTCAGGGAAAGAAAGCGATGATGGACTGAATATTAGAAAACCACTGTAGTGTACGTTTCTGTGTCCGTGCCTGCGTCCTGCTTAGGGAAGCAGGGAAGGTTGATTTGCAGATTCCTTCTCTTAATGACTTGTGATCCTGCAGCAAACTCAATTTGTATCCATAATGAAACCTTATAATGTTAGTGGCAGTATTAATATCAGTGTAATTAATAATACTATTTATATCATCAAGAGACAGTCAGTAATTATGCAGAAGGATTGATATCTAACAGCAGATTAACCTCCTCTCACTAAGCAACGGCTTGAACTTGTTTTCACCCAAGAAACTCATTAAAGGAGATGCTCAGAAGCATTGCCGTGGGGGGAGAGAGCTGCTGCAGGGGAGCAACAGAAATCTGGTCATCATCAATTGCAGCACTGCGAAGTGGGCAAAGTCTTAGGCCAAGGTTTCCATAATTGAAGTTAAACAAAGTTACGCTTCTAAATAAAGCTCTGTCATACCTCTGAAAGGGGACCTGGCTCTCAGGAGTAAATCAGTGTGACCAGCACATTTGTATTGAAAACAGCTCTTTCCATTTGAGTTTGTCTGTAGCTGGATCACTCCTCAGTTATCTCATATGTAAGTCAAGTCCCTTCCCTCGCTTGTAGGAAATAGTAGGTACCATGGTAAAGAAAAAATGCCATTTATAAAACCAAGAACAGAAGAGGTTCAGTCATTCCCAGCAAAGATATTTCTCCTGATGAGGTGGACTCTACAAGGGTGAAAAGTGTGTGAACTTTTTTGATTTATTTTTTTTTATTTCATTACTAATTTATGATACTTGTTTAAAGAAGCCTCAAACATTTTAACTTGTTAAATTCCTTCACTTTGTGGCTTTGGTTTTTTTTGGTTTTGTTTTTTTTTTTATCAGGTCCTTTCTACCTAGATGACTGGAGAACTGGTAGGGTGATGAAGCAAGAAATACTGTACAAATAACTGCTGATCCATGGTGAGGATGGCAACTTTTTTCAAACTATTTGAAGCTCTTTGGTTTTTCTTAGTGCTACTTTAATTCAGACTTCTGAGGAACTCTGAAGCATAAGAGATCTTTGTTAAAATTCATTACTTCTTTCCCTTTATTTAAAGAAGGAGAAAAAAGAGTCTGAATCAGACTGCTGATGAGTTATATGGGAAGGTCAGAATTGATAGCAGCTGTAAAGAAGAACAAAACAGCTTTAAAACCTCATCCCTTTCTGGTGATAAATAAAGAACATGATCTCAATTATTTTTCTCTTCTATGGACCTGTTTCAAGTGAAGGTTTTTTGCTATATGCAGTTTCTCCTCTGAAGAAAAAGTACATCGGTAATAAAAAATAGTCCTTCCTTTGGGTAAGCTTTAATCCATGAATTCTGACAACCCAGCAATCAAGGCTTGTTTCTTCATCCACAGGCTTACGGTTTGTACCACACAAAGGGTTGTACATGTGCAGTGCACAGCCAGAACGATGTCCCACACCCGTTTGCTGTATAAAAATGATGTTGCGGTAAGAAGACAACGGGGTTCCTAATGAGAGGTTGGAAAGCTGTCAAAACGGCTGCTGAGTCAGCTTTTGCTAGGAGCTGGCTTTCCAAAGACTGCTTAAACTACTTCAGATAATTTATGTTGTTGAAATTTCTTTCAGTCAGTGAAAACTAGAGGTGTCAGATGTTTCACCACTGACAGCCAGCCGTGCCCTACCTCGGTCTTTCCAGCAACCAGCAGTGTAAATTAAAAGGTAATGGGCTTTGGGTTAGATAGTCATGGTGGAGGCAGTATCCGAAACGTGTCACAGCTTGATTCGGACTATTGTGGAGATGTCTAGTAGGGCTAGATCAGTGCTCAGAGCTCTATGGATAATAGCCTCGTACAAAGGCAGAGAGAGAGATGAAAATCCCATTGTATCCCTTCTGGTACTACATGTTCTCTGATTTTTTTACTGAACGTATCAAATGTTATGGTAACATAACTGCTCTCTGACTCTGCAGCTTCGGGAGGGAGGGGGGAAGTGGGAGGAGAGAGAAAAGCTGTCCTTAAAATCAAGAGATTGAATTGTAAGTAGAATAATGGGATATAATATCCAGATACTCACTCTAGAGCTCTTGAACAGCCAGCAGATAATCCCATTACAGGGACACGCAGGGGCATATCTGGAGCGAGAACACTACAAGCCAAATTGAGCCCCGATACAACCAGAGGCAGCAAATTTGTGCCTGAAGCCCGGAGCCTCCCTAGACCTTTCAAGAGGATGACGGTCCCTCGCTCTGTGGTGTTAACCTCCGCCCGGCTCCGGGAAGGACTGACAGGCGCACCAGCAGCGGGAGGCAGGTTGTCCCATCCTTGACCCAACTCTTGGGGCTGTCACAGAGCTCCAAGTGCTTCCCAAGGACTGGCGGCAGCTCTCGGCCCCTGCTGCTGCCTCTGCCTCGCAAGAGCCTGTTCAAGTAGCGCTCGATTTGATCTGAGGGTTTCAATTTTCAAGGAAAATAGGCTGCTCTTCTGTAGCTGGAAAGAAATGAGTTTGCAGCATGACTAGTACCCAGCGCAGGATCAGACTCTTGCTGCTTTTCATCCTGAGAGAATGAGCTTAGGCTTGTTCGGACATACAGGCACAATTCTGGGAATATCAACGTCAAGCTGGGCTTTCTTCTAGCCAGAAAACAAAGATGTACTTGAGTTCCAGTCTATTTATTGAAGCTGAAAAACAATATAGCTCACATTTTCCTTCCTTCTTTAATGTTTAATGTTTTATATTCACATCTTGGAGCATCTTTTCTCTCTCCTCTCAGGCCTTAGTTTCACATTCTCCTGGGCAGCTGGTAGCCACCACTTAATCCTTGTTCACCTCCCTCCAGATGAGGGTATTGGCCCTGCAGCTGGGAAGGATCACAGACAGCCTGCACTAACTGCTAGGTGAAGCTAGGCAGGAATTAACCTGAGGCTTTCTTCAACAAGCAGATGGTTTTTTTGAAAAAAAAAAGGTGAGTGTGCAGATGATACTGCAGAAACTTGTGTTTCTGGTATCCAGCCTTGCAAGGCTCCCTCTGACCTGAACCATGTGGTGTGGGTTTCAGTCTGCGCTGCTTTTAGCTGGACATCAGCCACCCACCTTCTCTCCAAAGGGGCAACCCAGCACCTTCATGGGGTCCAGGACGGGGACAGAATTTGTCGGCTAACGCCGCCAGCAAAGGCCACGGTGCATCCTCTGGTGATGCTGGGGCTTGGCATGTGGGAGCCCCTCCACAGCGGCGGTCAGCTGAGGGCTGGTCCAAGCCCTCTCTGGTCAAAGGGAACATTTAGCTCGTGCTGGCGGGTACGGATCCAGCCTCGACTCCTTAGCACTCAGCAAGAGAAAAACACCTGCTCATTCCTGCAGGTAAGTGCAAGTCTGACTCACCAAATAATTAACGTGGCCACGTAAGAGAAGAACATGCACAATAAACGGCTGAGGTTTAATAGCAGGCATGACATTTGAGCCTACAATTAATGAGCTCCCAGTCTACAGCAAGCCCGTCCTCTGTCACTGAAGATTTGACTTCAAATTATTTGGCCTTTCAGCAGAAGCCCGTGGATTCCCCCAGTGACCATAATGCGCTGAAAAAAACCACGGGTTTTACACGTGCTCTCATACGAGGGAGGAAAAGCACTGCAGACTTCCACATAAATTAATTTTTCATGTAAAAGCCCTAGAACAATGAGTCTTCAACATGCATATATAAATAATTAGTGCGGTTTTAAGTTGGCTGGTTTCTTTTTAATTGACTGTATGTATGTATTTATTGACTTTGAAAATGATGCCAAACTTTTCTGCTAGATCAAAGCAGCTAACTTTCCCTCTTGCAACCGTTTCCATGTGCTGAGTTTATTCCCTAAATTACAGAAGGAAAAGGCTCCCCTCTTGTGGCTGCGAAGGAAAATGACATTTTCTGCACTGTGTTCTCCACTTCCTTAGTTACAGAGAAAGGTAAATAAGTTATAAAACACCAGTCCTCTTCCACTTACACCACAGCATGGAGCTTTGCCACTTGTGGTGTGCTGTAGCAGTGTTTTAGCAGTTTCTTCAGTAGCTGCTGTGTTTGCTTCAGGGCAAAGGGAAATATTTGGGGGAAAGTGTTTTAAGTTATTTACATTCTAACTAAAAGTCATCATCTATATCAGCAGTCAGGAACATTAGATTTAAAGAATGGATTTAAAGCTGGTTTGTGTTTGTACTTTTTAGATATACTTTCTTAGTAAATGTTGATATTTTTATGTGTTGGATTGATTTTGCTCTATAAAGTCTGCTCTTGGAGAGAAGACCTTATAGATAAATGCTTAAACCGTACTGCAACTCAGCAGGCATTCATTCAGATTATCAGGTTTTCTATTTTTATTATGTTAGAAATGCTGAAAAGCATATATTGTTTACAGGATGGCTGATTTTGTTTCCAGTTGGTTTGAAACTGCTTTTGAATAAAACGTGAAATTTAATTTAAGAGTCACAAAAGCAGCAGCTTAAAATTGTTAGTTAAAAGCTGTCTTTAAATATTTTGGATGCATCAGAAAGAAAAGCAGTAAGTTTACACAGGCATGTTGGACAATTAAAATGAATGCATTTATCAACAAAGGGAAGTTTTTCTCAAAATCAGTAAACTGAAGCACTTGTTTCTCATCAATGTGTCTGCCAAAGTTTTGGAGCTAACAAGACTTAACCTCTCACACCTCATTTGTATGTATAAATTGGAAGAAGAAAACAAACTTTCTTGCTTTTTCAACTCTTAGCTGGTTTCTCAATATTGAATGACCTACTCATTGAACACAGATATATTGAAATTCAAATATACTGAATTTTCTTTTCTTTGTATTTCTACAGAAGAAACAATTACTACCCAAAGTAGGGCTCATTTACTTATTTAGCTGTCCAACTTCTTGGAGAATAACTTCTTTCAGGCCACTTGCTTGACTTTCTTTACAAAACCAGCAGCAATGATGTGCTGCTATATATAAATATATAAGTATATAAATAATTTATATAAAATTTTAAATAGCTGATATTAAATTTATGCCTCAATATAAGTTATTTCAGTTATACTTTTAAAATTTGTTTATTTTTGAAAGAAAGACACATGTTAAATAAACTGCTTTTTTTTTTTTTTTCTTAAAACTGTATTTCATCTATTGTAGAGACCCTTAAATTCCAGGAAATAATTTGATCCTGGGATTTGAACTGGACCTACAAGAAAACAGTAAAAGTTTTAGATTCAAGGCTATGATCTTGGACAACTCTCAAAAGGAAATATAGAGAAGTGTAGCTCAGGAAAAAGGCAGCCTGAAATTAGAACTGTTGTTAATACAAATATAATAGAACAGATTTAGATTTTAGTTTTAACCCTGGTGCTATTTTTAGACTATAAAGAAGCTAAAACGGGAAGTCTTTCATGTAATAAAAAGCCAAATATAAACAGTTCCTTTTTGATTTCTAAAGTAGAATTTTCTGTTGTGGAAGACTTATGTTATGATTTTTAAATTTGCTGCATCTCTATTATTATTATTATTATCATTATTATTATTTTAATAATAATGAATTATCTTTAAAACAAGATGCATTTGGCCCAATACTTTGGCACATATAGTAGAACTGTTCATTTTTAATTATTAGTCTGTGGCACTAAACCCTGTCATTTTCCCTGTTGAGTAGATCTATTCAAACAGACCTGAAAATGGGTTGGAAATGGAATTGATCTATGAGTTAGGGCAAGAACAGAAGTCACAGCACTTGTACGAGTATCAGTTCTCATATCTGATGAGAATACAGGTTGCTCTATTTTTGTGTCCCATCTTTGGCAACACTCTGCACAGTACCATTTTGTACCATAGTACCGTGGATATCATTTTGACTTTCATTGGTGTCTTTCTGGAGCTGAGGTACTTTCGCAGGGCAGTGCCACTGGGGAGCTGAGCCTTCCTGTTCATTTACAAAACAGAAAAAAATCTGCAGCTTTTGGAGCTGGAAATACCCCCAAATTTATACGATGTGTTTAGTGCGCATGCATTATGCATGTCCTTAGCTACACTGAGGGCTTCTCAGGAGATGCAGCTATAACCACAGTGGAGCCGACTATTTATTCTTCCCCCTGATAAACAAATATATTCCAGAGGAGGCAATTTCAGCCTGCTGCCTTTGGACTCTCAGCCTGATCTGAGCAAACACTCCACGTGGAGTGAAGGACACTTGAGGGCTCTGTGCGGTTTGCAGCTCACCACGGAGAGCTGCAAAGTTCCCCTGTTAATCCCCTGCCGTCCAGATTAAGAGCTTTTCAGATCCTTTGCAGATTTTCTTTTTTTTTTTTAAGCAGCAACTTGTAGGGTTCTCTAATCGCCACTGAAAATAGAAAGCAGCCTTTGGTGATGTGAGAAGTTAAAATGAGGGCCATGCGCTTTCCTTGCTCTGTGCAGGGAAGAGCTGATTCGGAGACAACCCTTGCAGAGCAGATCCCTCACCACCCATTCCTGCTGCTCAGCACCCACTGCAAAAGCTTTCTGGGGGGTAAACTGATGTATTTAAACCTTCCAGCTTGGAATGTTGGTCTATACCATTTCCATAAGTTAGTGGATTCTGAAGAAACTTCCAGACAATTGATATGCAAGGATGCGAGAGGTGACGGCGGCTGCATAAATCACCTTCGTCCCTCTCCATCGTGTCCTGCCTACGCCTTGCTCTCGCTTTGGCCCAGCGGTGCTGCTCCCAGCACTCATCAGGCCTTAGCACGAGCCGTGTGTTAGCCAAAACCTGAGCAGGAGTTGGGCGAAAGGACACCGAGGTGCTGGTGACTGCAATGAAACCGCAGGGAGGCCTGGAGCTGGCATGGTTTGTGGAGTCCTGCTTTTTATTTTTTTTTTATTAAGCCTCTTAATGCTTTCTAAAGGGTAAAAACTATGCGTGCTTGCTATCTCATTATTGTGCATAAAATAACTAGGGCTCCTCCGGGTGAAATGAGCTTCAGAAATACATGCTTCTTTTCTGTTCTACATTTAAGCAATAATAATTTATGAATCTAATTAGGCTATGGTTTGCAAGAATGATGAATATTCACATTCTAAATAGCTGAGAAATATTAAAAATGTATGACAGCTTTATTTGTTCCAGCTCTGAGGATTATGGGTGAACATTTTCCTGAATGTGCTGAGCTTTCTCAGCATCATTCAAGTGCTGCACTAGGAAAAAAAGGATGTTCAGCCTGCTGCAGGGCTGCACCTGCCAGGCAGACCTGCGTGCAGTGCCCTGCAAATGCAGTCCATTGTGCCTGGCGCAAAAATAGCAGCGACACAATTGCAGCACTGTGGCTTTTAGGATCTCTGTGACAAACTTGTTTCCTTGCCATAGTTAATATCCAAGTCATTTTCTAGAAGTTAAGGATAATGTTTTCCTAATAACCTTCCCCTATTTCTTATCTTACCGGTAACTTTGGAATTTGTGTATTTGAGCTGGAAGGATTTGATAACTCCTTTTGCATTTCACCTTTAATTTTATACTTTTTGCTCTGGATTCCTCTCCAATAATGAAAGCAGATGATCAGCAGTCTTGCTGCCCTTAAATAAGGTGTTTAATTTACAGATTCTAAGTTGCCTACAGAGCTTCACATTGTAGGGAAAGTATGTAATTTATTTTTTTGATCTCCTTCTAATTACTTTCTATATGTTACTTTGGTAGCACAAGGTTACAGTATTTGATTTGCTGGTGTTGCAGCAATCTTTACACAAGACCAAAACATGATTTTACCATCTAAATGACCAGTCAAGACTAAATTAATACCATCAGCTGAACACTGATCTGTTGGAGAGCCCATCAGATGAGAATTTAATTTGAAATGCATGTTTGTATTGGGCTTTTTTTTTGTTTGTGGTGATTTTCTTTTGTGTGCTTTTTTTGTTGATATCAATATAAGTATCAGGCTCAAGGAACTGAGAAAGAGAGATAGAAACATCTTCTGTAGTCTATTGTTCTGTAGGGATTAATCTTTTTTTTTTTTTTTTACATTCGTGTTGAGTTTGGGGCACAGCTCACACTGAGGTTATGTTATCTATCATGCTGAATTACCAAGTAGTGTGTCTGTAGTCAGCCAGGATGTAAAAGTCTCTATGTCATGATGCAGGTTTCTTTGAATTGGATTTGGTTTCCAGAAATTACTTATGTACATACAAAAGGAGAACAAACATTTCTGCCTTGCAGCTCATAGGCTGGGCAGTACAGAATCAGCACCCCGGGAACCCTGAGCCCACTATTTATGAATGAAAATTAGGTCAGACAACCTAGAATTCAGCATTTATAAATTTCAGATACCTTCAACTAAAAAGTTGACAGTCATGGAAACTACCTATCTGCAACTTGAAAACAGGAAAAAAAAACCAATTTCATTTTACCCTGTTGTTTTCTATGTTTATTGTACATGGGCCTGAGGTTCTGGGTAAATTTATGAAAATTTTCTATTTTACTGGCTTTGTCCATCTTATGAACCACTTTCTCACACAACAGCAATTTCCTCACACTATGACAGCTTGACTTCAACACTCTGGTAGAGATGCAGAAGTGTTCTCGTTAGAAACTGCCTTTCCAGTGTGACACAACTGGTAGCAAGCCCTTTGCATGACAAACCTTGGTTTATAGGGTCTCAAACTGGAGCAAGATGCCTCCTCCAAAAGGGTTGAGCAATCTCTGAAAAACGTGTCATGTTGGACAAATCATGTTGACACCAAGTCCTGAGCTGATCAGGTCCCTCTTGGCTGGTCGACACTGGCTGGTTAGTGTCTATGAAAGGACAGGCTCCAATTTGATTAATTTTTCACCTAACTGGATCAGACAGACAAAATGGGAGCTTGAGGAAGGGTCATTATCCCTGTTCCATGGACTGGGAAATGGAAGACAGTTCCTAATTGAAAGTCACACAATAGATGCGTGGGTGCCAGATGCTATAGATGCCAGAGATGGGATTTAAATCCAGACGTCCTGAGTGCCAGCTCAGTGCACTAAATTCATATTTATCCATCCTCTCAAAAATCCAAGAAGGCTTTCCAATTGATTCAGTATTTAGAAAATTTTTGCTGCCATAAAGTGATACTTCAGAGAACCCTACAATTTACTAATGTAAAAGACTATTTTTACTACCCCTTTCATCTCCTTTAGGAATGAATGAGTTTAGCCTTCTACGAGGTAAGAAAGTAACAATTAGAGCAACTTTTCAGAAGTGGATGTTACAGCACATGTCTGAAGTGACTTGTCAATAACACCCGAGAAGTCTGTGTTAGAAGAAATAATTCTGATTCCACTCTGTACTGCAGTGATTTTCAGGTCTCCTTCATTAATATTTTGTTCCTCGGTTTTCCTCTGTTCTTTGATGCATTTTTTAACTTTGCAGATCATTAAAATTGTATTGTTTTCAGATTGATAAAAACACTTCCTTGTGCCAGAATAAATGGAGCATCTCTGGTGGATACAGTTGAACTGATTTACAGCAAAGGAATCCAATTTAACAAGGAAGCCACTACCTTAAAAAAAAAAAATAGAGGAAAAAAAGAAATCTGTAATTCTGAAGACTGCAAGTTTTGGAGCATAAATGGCAATGGAAGTTTATGGAGCCTTTTGGATTAAACCAAAGGCTAGCTCTATTAAACCAAATGGAGCATTCCTAATCTGACATGTTGACAAGGACACCCTTGCCTATTCCAAAAGGGAGTTTCAAATGAATCCAGATTTATCTTATGTTCCCAACAGGGGCTGGGCTGGCTCCAAAGGAAGTTATCCAGGCCAAAAATAAACAAGATACACATGAAGGAGTTTGTGCCACCAGGAAACATTCCAGGGAATATGCGGAGAAGAGAAGGAAAGCCAGCAGAATCACAGCTTAAGGTATCTTTCCTCCCTCCTCATTATGTCCTATCTCTATTTCTTCAGAGAATGTAAATCAAAGTTTCTTCTCCACGAGACCCCTTGCCCTTCTATTCACTTTTCTCATCATTGCTTCCCCAAGAAGATGGCTCCACGTGCTGCTTCTCCCCAACACTCAACTCCTCCCTGTCCTGCAGTTGCAAGGAAGCAGCTACAGAGATGCTCAGTGCTGATCCTGCATCTGCTAACATTCATAGTCCGTTACTGACTTCTGCAAGAGCTGGCTGGAGCCGAATACCCATGCTTTTCCCAGGAATGTGTGTACATAATTTCAATTATGTAATTCTAAAAAGGAAATTTAGCCTTTTCCAACTGCTTTTACTGTGGCAGACACGTAGTCACAGTAATTGCAAATATCAGGACAAGCACCTTTGGCATTTACATTTTGTCAAACTGGGACCAACCTTTTAATTTGCTAAGAGACCCCAGGAGAGCTGTCCTGGTGGCATACATTGTTCACTGTACCATGTCTGACCAGAGTCTGACATGGGCTTTATAATTTGCTGGAGCAGAGTCACTAAATTGCATGCTGCTATGAGATATATAACCCCACGAGACACAGAACAGTTCCTTAATACAATAGCCTTCGAAGAGGCATGAGCTCAAATACCACTGCAGAGAACAAAGCTTCCCAGTGTTAGATATGATATTAGAAGTTCTACCTCATGAAACATTATAGACTCCATTTTCAAAGGAAATCCAAGTTTGTGCCTGTAACAATAGCGTGTTCAGAACTTCCTGCCAGTGAAAAAGTCTGTCTAGCTACTCAGAGACAAGCATCGGTGCACGCAAAAAGGAAGGTTGTGGAGTGTCTACTTTACAAATGCAACTCTAGGGTTTTAGAAGTGCAAGCTATACACATGCAGGATGGAGACAGTTATAACAAGTCTGGCAGTGAGGGTTAGGGTATAAAATATGAGTCTCAGAAGGTTGTTTTATAGCCTGAACTGTAGATTTTGCAGCAGCCTTAGTATTCTGTTAGCTGTATTTTGGAAATCAGAAATCTGTTCCAGAGACGTGTGTTGCCTTCCATGTAGTATTAACATATAAATTTTATGTGTGAATCTCTCGTCATCAAAATGACAGCAGTCCTGTTTGTCCATGATTCGTGTCATTTACTATCCCCAGTGATAACTGGGTGACAATAGTCATATTCTTGTAGAGTTTGATACTTGAAGGAAATATGCCAACAGAATTAAATGTGAAAAACAGATTACTGGTGTCACTTGCAGCAGTGAAAACTTTTGCAACGAGGTGATGTAGTATATTGCTACAGTATAGAAGATTGTTGAAACACTGCACATAAAACAGGTAAGTGATGATCAATGATTGTATTTATGTATTCACCACAGAGTTGCATTGACTTTAATAGCAGTTGTATGTACACAGCCAAGGAAGAGTTTTTATCATTATATATATAAATAGATATATTTATAGATCTCTATCTATATGAATAGATAGATGTGTGTGCATTTATGTATAGAACCACACAAAACCACAGCTGTTTGGTCTTGTCCTTTTGCTATAATGTTTAATAAGTCTGGTAGAGATTTATTCTAATAACATTACAGTATATTGACTACATGTATCAAGGCTTTTTTGTTTGGGTTTTTTGTAGGTACAAGGAAGGTAATAGGTAACTGGGTTTTGGGGTTCAAGCAGATGCAAAAATGTGAGGCTGGCCAGATCAAGACTTCAGCTTGAGAAGTGCAAAATATAGAGCTGGATCACCCCAGCAGTTCTAGCGCAATGATTGTGCTCTTCTATGTCTGTAAGATTTCTTTTGACTTACTTTTGGTCTTGGCAAGATGCTCACATTTGAGGCTTTGGCTCTCCTTCTAAGGAGGAATATTTAGGGCAATACGGACACTTGAATCTCCCAGTCCTCCTGATAAAATTATGGGCAAGTTCCATTAAGTGATACTGGAGAGGTTTGTTTTTAAAATCACAGAACTAGGTCGTGCACGTGGGACTCGGGCTGGGTATCCCGGAGGGGAGTAAGGAACCCGTGTGCCTGGGTAAGCGAGCTCCCTGCCGGACTGGAGATGGGGTGATACCACCCCTACACCACTGTCCACAGCCCGGGGTTTACGAACTGCCGCTAGCTTTGGCCAGCGACCCGTTAGCCTCTCCCTGGGGAGGCTGGGGAGGGAAGATGACTCAGAGGGGTGTCTGAATCATCGGGGCTTCCCCTGGGCGAGGCTGGACTTGGGCACGCCGCCCTGCCGCATGTCTGGGCAGGGGGGATGGATGGGGAAGGAACTTCTAGCTCTGCAGACCTGCAGCCCCAGGAGCAATCTCTCTCCTGAAGGACTTTATACCTGTAGTGTAGCCACAGGTGAGAAACGGGATCGAGGTGACACGTGGCATGTGTAAAAGTCATTCCTAAGACTTTTTTGGTGTGTATTTGCTTTCAGGGTCTGTTTTCAGTTCACCGGGGCTACAAACTATGGCAGCTTTGCTGCAAAGTCTGCAATAATGTGAAAACAGAAATAAGTGGTGAGTGGCTGTTGCAAACTACACTGGCCTCCTGGCATTTTCTGCTGTTTTCCACCCACCCTTGAAACTCATATCTGGCCCAAAATGGAACTGTGAGCTGTACCACATGCTCTAAATGAAGTGCTAATTAAATACTTCTACTTAATGTAGACAACATTTCTTTGCAAAGACTGTAATGTATTGCAGATGTCGTGAATTCCCTTAGAGAATGATGAAGGGAGCAACGTACACATTGCATCCCTCTCTAGGCGGTAGGGATGTAACCCGGGTGGTTATGACTGATAAGGCCTAATGTTGAAACAGCACTTGTCTGATCCAAATTCCCACACGCGTTCTCTCACAGTGACTTTGGTATCAGGTATGCTGCAGGTGCTTCCATCTGGATGCACGCTTTGACATATGGGAGGTAAATGGTGGAGCCGTAGAGCTTGACAGGTACTCAGCATCTGTCCTGGTTTCGGCTGGAACGAAGTTAATTTTCTTCCTAGTAGCTGGTATAGCGCTGTGTTTTGGATTTAGGATGAGAATAATGTTGATAACACACTGCTGTTTTAGTTGTTGCTAAACAGTGTTTATACTAAGTCAAGGACTTCTCAGCTTCTCATACTGCCCTGCCAGCAGAGGCTGGGAGTGCACAAGAAGTTGGGAGGGGACACAGCAAGGACAGCTGACCCAAACGAGCCAAAGGGGTGTTCCATACCATATGATGTCCTGCCCAGTATATAAACTGGCAAAGCTGGCCAGGGAACACCGCAGCTCGGGGATTGGTTGGGCATCAGTCAGCAGGTGGTGAGCAATTGTATTGTGCATCACTTGTTTTGTATATTCTATTATTATTATTTTTTGTTCCTTTCTTGTCCTATCAAACTGTCTTTATCTCAACCTGTGAGTTTTACTCCCCGCCGCCAATTCTCTCCCCCATCCCACTGGGGGGGTGGAGGGAGGGCAAGTGAGCAAGCAGCTCTGTTGTGCTTAGTTGCCAGCTGGGGTTAAATCACTACAGAGTCGAAAAGAAAATGGGTAAGAACTGGCAGATGTTGCAGAAAAGGACCTAAATCTCTCTGGGTGGAGGCCCCAGCCATGCTAGAGGAGCTGGCAAGTGGTGTCTGGCTCAGGCTGTCCCAGTGCAGGACAGAGCTCCACAGCAGAGAAACTGAAAGGCTTTGGGTTTAGCACATGCACTAAAGTCCTTCCTGGCAACAGGAGAAAGGCTGAAAATCCAGGTCCAGAACAGTTGGAAGGCTCTGCTAAAGTTATTGCTGTTGAAATCATGGTCAATCTTTAGGTTTCAGGGTCAGCAGCCATCAAGCTCAGAAGAGCCAGATCACCCCGCTTTTGGGATAAGCTTATGCTGTTAACGGACCATATGTTCAAGTCCTTTTCCAAGTCCAGACTTGCCCATGAGCAGCTTGCTTTCATGCAAGCTCTGGCGCAAGTTCAACCCAGCTCTAGCTCTGTCTTGAGGGAAGAGTTTGAGCAAAATGGGTGTCTTTGTACAGACCCAGGCTCTCATCAGTGCAGCCTGGGTGGATTAGACAAAAGCAGGGCTGTGCGTATAGGGGTTCAGTTTTCCAGCATGAATCCCAAACTTGGATTGAAACACTTTGTCTGTATACCAGACCCAAATGACCACCAGGCCAATAGCTAGCCAAATGGACAGAAACTTGCATGTCACGGAGCTTGTCCCCACGTGCCTGTGCTCATCACACGCATGGCCCCTGTCTGTGGGCAGGCTCTGAGATCAAGTCCTCTTGGGTCACCTTTTGGGGGAGGAGGTTTTTCTCATAATCCACAGGACTAGAAATCCAGACTGTCCTTTCTCTGACAGTTCAAACCCTTGGGTATCTGAGGGACTACTTGTGAGACATTGGCACTTTGTCTAAGCTCAGGCTTCAGGGATGGGTCAGAGAGAGGCCCCCCCTGCATGCAGCGGGGCAGGAAAGGGAGTTTTTGGAGTATTTCAGCTGCGATGGTCTGAATACACCCCACCCACAAACAAAGCAAATATGACAGAAAGAACGAACTAGGAAATCCAGTTTTCATGCAGTAATGGTTACTTACAGGGCTGGGAAAGATCTCTGATACTCCAGTGTCAGGATGGGGTAAAGAGCCTGATTAGGCAGAGATTCCAGCTGGGAGTGGAAGGACTGAGCCAGGATTCCTGGCTTTAACTAGTTTGTGCTAACGAGCCTTCTTAGTGGCTTGCCTACTGATATACCAGTTTGCTCTTCAAAACAGATGGTACACCCTATCTTGTTGAGATCAAATAACTAACGTGTGTTAGTTCAGGTGAAATAATATTTATGTAGGACTTCCTGGCCAGCAGATCAATGCTGCCATAGTGCCTGCGTTTTGGGGTGTCAGTGATGATTAATTAAATCTTACATTAACACTGGATATGCGTAAGTTTGGAAGTGGAAACTGGAGAAGGAGCTCAGCACTGAAGAGTTAACAGGTGGGGAAAAAAAAGTCTAGTTCTTTCTGTTTTCATTCTGACACATTTTGCTTTGAACTGTGGCCAACGAGAACCACCTCTGCCCTGATCCAATGGTACCTCCTCACTGCACTCATGGAGCTTTTCTCTCCAGGACCGTGTCCTGCACGTCTCCCCACCAGAAATAAAACTGGGTATTCACAGATCCCTAACTGCAAATTGAACTCCCTCTCTTTTTCTTTTGAAGATTGCAGGCTTGTAAAGATCTGAAGCTGGTTTAGCAACTGTTTTCTGCAGCAGGATTGTGCTTATTGTACAATGTTAACAGTTGTTTTTCTTAAAAGAGAGCAGCCAACGTGTTACCTTGCTGGTGGAAGGACCAATGCAGACTACACTGTACTGAGTTTCTGCCTGCGGTGCCCGAAGTCTGCAGGCAAAATTGAGTCAAAGGGTGCCAAAAAGTATGTCTGGTCACCTTGGCAGCGCTGCTCCATCACCCTCCACACGCTGTCCCTGGCCTGTCCCCACCTCCGTAGCTCTTCCACACCAGGCAGTTGCATCTCGGCTATCTCCATCACCGCTTTCACCTTCTCATTCCCAGGTACCGCGTGTCCTTGTGCCGTTGACAGCAGGCAGTGGAAGGCACGGACACCCTGGCACCCCAATGCCGGGACCAAACCAACCTCTGGCAGCCCCACGCTTGGGGCACGGGGAGCAAATTGCTCCTTTGCAGGAGATCTGGGGATGAGCCAATCTCGAGCTGGACAGTTTCTAAACAAATTACTTGCAAAGTGCCCGGTGGCTCTAAGTGCAGAATTAAGGGTACAGCCACCGTAATCAGTATTTGGGATAGCACAATTGCTTTATTATTCAACTCTTGTGGGTGAGAAGGAAATTTCAAGGTGGGATTCGAGCACGCAGAGGGGTCGGATTTGCTTTGGTAGCTGCAGTAGGCACTAGCATGAGCCCACAGGGAGCTGTGGTTTTGCTGTCTGAAGATACTCTGGGAGACACCAATCAAAAGCAGAGAAAATATTCACTTTCAGAGTGATACAGCAATTAATTAGCACTATCTTTGTTCTTCTTTTACTGGGTCTGATAACAGTGACGGCTGAAAAATACAGAGATAGCTTCAAAGAATTTCTTTATAACAAGAAATACGCGGCATCTTACTGTGTAAAGAGTATGAAAGCTGCTCCTGTAAAAATTCATAGATTATTTCCACATTTCTTTCAAGATGGTTCTGCAGTGTTGTGAGTGCTTTTCAGGGTTGGATGCTCTCTTGGGAGAAAAAGGAGGTAGGTATCCAAGATGATGCAGAAATAAGAAAAAGGGGGAAGAGAAAGCAGATGGCTAGGTGGAGAGCTTTCCTTAATAAGGTATTACACATTGAGGATGTGAATTCAACTGCCTGTTGCTATTTATCATGACCACATAAAATTCAGAGTACTTTGCTATTTAAATAGTTATAGATTCAGAGATGAGTCATGAAGCAGAGCTGATATTTTATCCGTGGCTATGTTGGTGAATGGTTTTCTACTGCAAGGATCTTATTTCCATTCTCTCTACTTTAACGGTATCTCTGTTCTCAGATTATTTTGTAGTAGATAAATGGGACCAAATGAATAAAACTAATGCTTCTGGGGCTATCTATTATTACAGACTTAATTATTTTCTTTTAAAAAACACACTGCTACACAGGATTGCAGAGATATTCCAAGTTCTCTCTCTCCAGAGAGAATTAATCGAGAAAGAGAGAATTACCTTCTGGCTTTGCTTCTGTAGGAAACTTTGAGGGGGATTTTTTGCTGCTGTTGGTGAGCAGGTCTCTGAGTCAAGTCTCATTTTGCACATCTTTTTGCCAAGAGACAATGTGTCATTTGTATGATAGGCACTGCAAGCATCCTGCACAAGGGAGTGAGTGTTTGGGAGTGCAGGGGAGCATATCCAGTGGCGTGAACTTAAAAACCAGAAGAATCCTGCAAAGTTCAATTCTGTATGTGGAAATGGATACAATTTTCAATTTTTCAAGTTTAATTCTCTTAGTATTTCTGGGTATGGCAAGCTAGGATAGGCTGAAATTTGTACAATAAATAGGATCATTCACATGAAATGTATTTTGATACAAAATGTTCTCTCTTGCCCTGAAGACAACCAGCTACTCAAGCAGCCCCTCCACCGCTGAAATAATTTGTAATAGTGTGGTGGTAGTTTTCTCTTCCCCCGAAAGTAGAGTTAAGTTTGAGAGAAGACAGATCCTTGTCCCAAGGAAAGTATTGCTGATGTTCAAGTCAGGGACCCCAAACAGAGGCTGCTTTCGGAAGATGCATGTTGAGGATTGTTAATACTGGAGAGGGAACTGACTCATCACATCATCAATTCTGCTCCTCTGCCAGTACAGCACAAAACATCTTTTATCATTACCCTCTCTCTTTCTTCTTCATTTCTTTTTTAAAAGAGTTTAAAACTGTTCAGTGTTCTTGCCTTCCCCTTTTCCAGCCGGTTGCTGTTCTCTGGCTGGTGGTTACAATCTGGGGTGATGGACCTCCCATTTGCCCTGTGCAGGAGGACTCTTCCCATCCAGGCATTCCCAAGGACAAGCCAGAGGATGAATTTCTTGGCTTACGCTTTCACTCCCAGCACCGAGTTGCACACATACCCCTTAGCTGTAAGAAAACTAAGCTTTCCCATCTGAGTCCTTTTTTCTTTTTGCTTGCCTTAATCCCTCCTTTCTCTTTGTTGCGGAAAGCACTGTTTATCTTAATGGGGACAGCAAGAACACTCTGGCCACATAATTGCCATGAAGGCTACAGCGTGGTCCAGACGGTACCAGTTTGCAATGATATTTTTCTGGAGCATGCCAACAGCAAGGGGCTGCTGTGAGAGCTGAAATTGCTGCTTTTTTCTGTTCACATCTGCATTTGATTTTCAATCAAGAGTTGGTTGGTGAAAAGCCAACTAATCTACAGTGCTTAGGGGGTTTTTTGTTTGTTTTTAAGGGGCTGGTTTGAGCCAAGTTTAGTACCACAGAACTAGTTTTTAATAGATTTTTTTTTTCCCCTGAATTATGAGTACTTTTGGATACAGAATATTTCAAATGGATCTTATGGGAAAATTATTATTCACCATTATTCCTTTGTATTAGTATCTCATGTATGGCTGTTATGAATGGCCAAGACCTTTCTGTGCCAGGTGTGTTATGGCACACAACAAAATGGCAAATCACATACCCAGGCCCTCACGGTGTCAGGGATGCTACTGGGGAGATGGGTGCCTCCAGCTTCGTGCTCTGAAGCCAGGGAATCAGAAAAGTTTGACTTTTGTGAGAACTAGAGGAGGAATTACCACAGGTTTTGCATGAAACTTTGGGCATTTTCTTTAGGCTGGTGTCACATCCTCTTCCATTTGCTGCTGTTGTGGCAGAGGAAGAATTGGTTTTGTATTGAAGAAACATGAAAAGTCACTGTTTAATCAGAAACTTCAAAAGAGCTGGAAAAGGATCCATTTGTGATTCAACCATCTTAAGCTTTGGGGGACAAATCTGGTACCAGAAAGAGGAAAAGGTCTTGGATCACAGAGTTTTCACTTTTTTTATGGAAATTTTTCTGTGAATTACAATAACTGAAAGCACTGACCTGTAACTAACACAGTCTACAACAGGACTTCTAGTACTGCTCACTGTCCTTTATTTATCCAAGGCTCTGTTTGACACATAACACACTTTTAACAGCATTTTTTAAGCTGAACATACAGTTACTGTTGAAAGGTGCTGAACTAATAACCTTCTGAAACTAAATTTGCCTCTTAATGTGGGGGACATTGGTTGGGGGCACTGGCTGGATGAGGAAGAGAGCAAATTAATCATACTGACAGAGAAAAATATAAAAGGTAAAAGCAACTAATACAACACAACAGTAGTACTGTGAACCATTAACACTCACATCGCAGTGCTTTGTACCTGTATTTTAATGTGTGCTAGTGCAAAATCAGTGTAAAAATCTACCTTGGTCAGCCCGTTTGTATATTATACCCTCTGTGACCACACCAGCATGGCACTGAAAACTGAAGGCACTTCACGGAGTCCCAGAAAATACATTGCCAAGACCTCTGAGCCCGTGCAAACATTGTAGTGTGACACAATGTATTAGGAATGAGGCAGTGTTAGGGAGCTGGGGGCTGTTCCCATGTGCCCTGACATCCTTCTGGGCCTGGTACCTATTGCAGCGTCTTTTCCATAGGAGGAATTTAACCTCTCAGCCTGTAGAAGTTATACTCTTTTTTTTTTTTTTTAATTGTTTTATACATAATTTCTATAGCTGATGATTTTTTTGGCTAAAGATATAGGCCTTAGTGATAATAATCCACGAGTCCCACCCTTCCTCTGCCTTCCTCTGCTAGCAGGTGTGATGTGCTTTCTGCAATAGTTTTGGCTTCTTAGAGAACCTGTTTAAATAGTTGAAAATACTAAACGACTGTGTGTTATAAGGCAAAGTACGATCTTCAGTAGTCTATGCTTTCTTCTGCTATACGACAAAAGCTTGAAAGGTCCCTTAATAATGGATAGAGCTAAAATCTATCATTCTTTTCTGGTTAGTTGTCTTTTAGCTATCAAAGATACCAGCTGCAGTATCTGTATGGAAAACCTGCTAATTTCTCACCCACCTTCAGCTTTCTCGGTCAGTCCCAGTGGACTGGATGTTTAAAAATATGTAAGAGCTGGAGGCTGACTATGCGGCTGCAGTGTTTTTGTTAAGCCAGCCAACTGATGGAAGTTGGCAGCCTTGTTTGTACGGGGTGTTATATACAGAGCGGAGCGGGATGTGCCAGTCGGTGCTGCTAACAGCAGGGGCTCTGTATGCATGCTTGGGGCTGACACCGTCCTGCAGAGTGACAGGCTCTTCTCTGCTTTATGTGGAAAGCAGAACACAGAGAATTTTAAATCTCTACCTATTTCAGTCTTTGGGGGACATTTTTAGGGAGCTTGGATAGCTTGATCTGCCTTCTGCAGTGTACATAGTGCCATCTATTGCTGTCTTCCCGGTGGCGCCTAAAAATCTTCCTCTTTATATGGTTTGTGCTTATGTCCAGTATATTTGCCTGCATATCTGACCTAGGCACCAATGCAGGATGAGCAATTTTAGGTTTTTAATTGAAATTTCTTTCCTTCCTCCGTGCTTGGCCTTCAGAAAATGGTTTTCTTTTTTTTTTTTTTTTTTTTGGAAGGAAGGAAGGAAAAGCATTGAACTTCTGTTTACCTCATTTTGTTTGAACAGAGCCCTGTGTGTTAACCCTCCTCCACACAATGAAACTCTGTACAGTGAAAATTGGCTAAGTGGGTCCTTATTCAGGATCATTCATCACCATGGCACGGCCTCGTGCATACATGGCAGATTTACATCAGTGAAACCGAGGAAGAAAAACAAAAGGCCCATGATCTGAAGGAAGGGCTGGCATTATTTATGAAGTGCCAGTAGTGTGCTGAGGACTAGATGAAGATCTAATCAGCCTCACTCTGCAAAGGTGCTGGTGGCAGGGTGACACGCCACCGAACGCTGCAGCGAGAAGGACAATGTGTTCGGCAACTCGGGGCTCCTTAAAGGTATGTCATGGTGTACATTTGCACATTAGATTCTCCCCTTTGGACGATGGGGCATGCGTATGGGAAGTAAGTCTAATGGTGAGTACAGGCAGTAAAATTAGTTGAAGAAAATAGTGTTCCTGTTGCGCTCGCTTATTTGAAGCCAGGAAGCCACAGTGAGAGTTTCATCTCCCACTTCGCTCATTTTGTCCAAGCAAAAGAAATGCCAACAAATATCAGAGGGGACGCAGAAAGTGCTGCTTGGAGTCAGCAATTCATCCTCCTTGTGGGGCTCAAATATATACCTTCCCTTGTGTGTCTCTGCTGTATGTCAGTGAGGGACCAGCAGCAGCTCTGAAGTTGTTACCCAGGAGCCCAAACCCATAAGAAGCCAGGCTCAGGCCAACTTAGGAGCATCCTTAGGATGCTGCTGGCCTAGGTGCAGGGTGTGCAGAGTCAGCTGGCACCAGCTGCTTGTTCACAAATTCTCAGCTTTTTCATAGCAATGGCAAACCTTTCTCCACAGCCAATAGCCAGGCCATGAGGAAGCCTTCTCCCACTCCCTGTGTCCTGGTGGTTTTTGTTAAAAGAGAAATTGCATCTCTTGGCGCTGGTCGAGACGAGAGTTGTTCTGGTTTCTGAGGCGTTGCTTTTTGGTGAGTGTCTCCAGCTGCTGCACTCCCCTTCACTCAGGGCACTGACTCATGCTTTTTGCCATCACAATAAGTCTGTTTTCATAAACAAAATTAAGTGCACTGTGTTTATTCATTAGGGAGATTTGAAGTCTCTCAGCAACCAAGAAATATGCTTCGTGGGATGAACTTCTCTCCCTCTTCCCCTTTTTCTCTTTTAACAGCTAAGGGAAAAAAATGGTTTGAGAAAACGCTGGCCCGATGCTATCAGAGGGCTGGTTCTGTGCCTGCTGATGTGCAATACCACGACTGAGGAGACGATATTGACTGTTCAGCTGGGGTTTGTACATCTCAGAGACTCAGTGCTCTAGAGAGGGATATTTAAAATTGCACAAAGATGAACAGGAAAACATGGGACAGGTTAATGAACTAGGCTTTGAACAACACTCCAGATAACCACAGCACAGACGAGGGGACCCAGCTTGACAGCCAGAGAGGGAAGCTTGTCTGGCACGTGGATGGCTCTGGCACCTTATGGATGGTTTTGGGCAGGATTGGTCCTGGTCCTGGGCAAAGCCAAGCATGGCAAGTTGCCCAGTGCCTGTGCCAGAGCCCTGATGACACAGCCAGCTCTGCTGCTGTTCTCCCTGTTGTGTCCGTCTCGCCCCCAGCCTTCTCCTCTCCTTCCCAGAGTGGGAACACAGCTGGACCCAGCCCCTTATCCTAAGTGGGACAAAATTCAGTTTGCCTACAGTGCTGATAGGTTTTAAGCTGGATCCGCAACAAAGTGAGAGGCTTGGGCAGCCCCATCATGCCAAGAGTCCCCATTTTTGGGTGTCACTCCTCCCTGCTGCAAAGGCTCCTGTAATTGCTGCCATCTGGGATTACTGATGCATTGGTGACATTGATGTTTCTTCATTAAGGACTGGACTAATTCCTGCAATATAGTTTGAGAGAAAAGAAAAATCTTCCTATGGTTAAGCCTGAAATAAAATGAAATCAGATGGAAACCATATGCGTGAGTTCATGGCAACCGGATGGATAAAATTTTGCAACTGAAACAACCCCTGTGCTCTCACTTAGGACAAGTGTAAAGGCAAGTAGCAACCGAGAGATGGCATTAAGGATGTGAAGAGACAGAATCTAAACTAATAACTAAGCCCCTGTAATTCATACAAGTTTTAACTGAAGCATCCATATCTAGAGATTCTTCACCTTGGTCAGCTGCAGTACTGCAGAGGGAGAAGTGCAAAGTGCCAAGTTATGGAGCATTTTTAAGGCAGATAAATTCTAATGAGAGCTAAAGAAAATGGACTGGATCAGAATCAGCAAGTCTGTGTAACGACACATCAGCTCATATCAGCTTACCAACACAGATTTACTCCCTAATGTACGTTGCTTGATACTGTATGTTTTCCAGCATGTCAGTGTGATGGGTACCCTTTGAAATTTGGTTTATGTTATGGAACCCAAATCAGAGACTTGCAAAACATCTCCCATACTGAGTGCATGCTTCCATTTGGCTAGCTGTCACCATGCAGAAGAGAATTCAGAAGAAATAAGTAATCCCCAAGCCAATGGGTAGCAGTGAGGGAAGCAGTTCAACCAACCAGGTATAATGTCAATATACACAGACTGTAATCCCAGCCTCTAAAATAGCAAGATCTGGGTTTGAACATTGATTAATAAAACCATGTTATTACAGGGTGAAAAATATACTTTGAATTTCTACTCATAACAACTACTCAGTGACTTCTTTATTAGTATGCAAATTTTGTACCTATTGAAGAGGAAATAAATGTGGAATTTGCTGTCTTTGCAGCAAATGCAGAAGGTATTTTGGCCATTCTTGAAATCCCACTTTCCACCACATACCATAAATGAAGTGAATACCTTTCACTTGTGCTTTAGAGGGATCCATAAATCAGAAACAAAGGACAGCAGAATAACAGGGTGGTGTTTCTGCTTCTAGAGCACCAGCTACCCTGTGCCAACAGCAACAATGTCAATGTGATCTGCGGTTTCCATGCCAGATGATTCTATGGGACTTGAGTGTGGCGGTTGCTTACCTTCCAGTGAGCCAGCCCTCATTTGCCAGCACCCAGTCTTCCTCAGGGGTCATTCCTCAGTAAGAAATGCTGGCAGCCACCTCAAACTTCATGAATTTGGGGGAGCGGGAGCATGGATATTGATCTGGGCTCAGACTTCTGATAACTGGATTTTGTCCCCAGTTATCATTGTAGTTGCTGGAGCTGGGACTTTGGATGAGTCCCTTCCCCATGCCTCAGTTTCACCATCTGTCCAAACAAGGTTATAGTATTTCCTTGAGAAATTTGTGCTGTGTGGGTGAGAAAACACTGGATAAAACCAAGGAATTTTGTAATTTTTAAATGTTTAAATTTTGGAATGTTTTGATTTTTCTGTGATTGACAGCGAACTCAGGGGGTCTTCTGGCGTAGGTTCCCACGTGGAAAACTGGATACACTGGTATGTGTAGGAGTTTATTGGCTAGAAAAGCACCATGTCTTCAAAAGTGTAACCAGATGGACTGTCCTGTTAAGTAATCACAAACACGCGACTGTGCATAATCGTTCAAAGGATAGCTCTTAACCTGCAGCCATTCTCTCCTTGGTGTGTCTACAAATACTATTTCAGTACTCTTCTATTTCTGTTGCTCTTGGATCCTTCGCCACTGAAAAATGCTCTGGGTAAAGTGATGGCCAGGCTGAATGGGTAAGTCTAATTTTCAGCTCCTGCCAGGTCAGCCTCCGGCTCTGATTTCTTATAAAACACCTGACAGATGAATCTTATGCAGAAGTGAATTGGCCTTTTCATCACCTTCAGGCCGTTCTGCTCCTCAACCCCTACCTCCTCCTGAGAGACAGAGCCAGCGAGTCGCTATCAGGTGCTGCTCTTTGCAGACTAGAGCTGTGTGGGTCTCGAAGGACCCTAACACCTTTTCTAAGAAGTCCTGGCTTTTTTCAAATCTGCTTATTTCAGAAACTAAAGAAACCCCACAAACATAGAAGAGACCTCATCAAACACATGATGGGCTCCAGATCCACAAATGGGTCTGCATCTCTGTTAGGGGTAGGTTCAAAGGTTTTGACCAGCCAAAGCTTCTGGGTGTAACTCCATGCCTTGGAGTGTCAGCCTCTAAAAAGTCACATTCAAGCTCAACTGTATGTGTCACATATTTGAACCAAAATTTGTCAGCCAGGTTTAGAGCAGGGAGAAGCCTCATGGTTATTTCTGTCACTGCATTTTTCTCCTACTGAGTCACGAAGCTTATCAGGCACTGTTTCTGGAAAAAAAAAACCCAACCACAGCCCAAAACACCCTTGTCCTCAGACTTTCTTTTCATCCACCAAATCATTTTTATTACTCTAAGTTCTCCTGATGGAGATCTCACTATGAGAAGAAAGATAAAGAAAAATAAAACAGCTAAGCCTTCATTGTTAGTCTTATTTTAGAGGGCTTCATGTTGGCCAGCAAGATCTGGGTTTGTCTGATATAACTTTAGGAAAATGGATTAGTCCTGGACTGTAACCAGCACAAATTGGATCTTGTTTAGATGTAGTTCCTTAGTTATAAAACATACATGCTTAGCTTAATCTGTCCCTAAAGAATGAAGGAATAATTAAAGCAATGGTTAATTGTTGCCAAACCCACACCCTGTAGTGTGAACCAGAGAAACGGTAGGGGCTGTGGTCAGAGAGCATCAATTCGTGTAGGGTACAACAGCTCCATCCTTGCTCTGGTTTCTTACCACCTCTGGTACCACGTACCACCATCTGCTGTTCGCCAGGTAGGCTTGCTGTGGTTTTCCCAGCTGTGAAATGGGGCGATTAGCTCTTGGAGACTAAAATGGGAGTGTGCTGTGTCGAGGAATGAAGAAAAAGGCTGGGAAGTCACATAGCCATCGCAGCAGCTGTGCAAACACTGGTTTAATACAGAGCTGCTGCAAATAATAGAAAAGGTGTCATCTGTGATCCTCATCTGCTGGCTGGTGCATGAAACGTGGTGGCAGAGATCGGCCCAGCAAAACTCCCTGCTTTCTTATGAGGGAACTAAGCAGCGCAAGGTGAACCAAGCTGCGTGGAAGACTGGAAAACCAAACTTTTCCAGACAACAGTTTTCACAATCATGAAGCGCTTCCTAGTCTTGGCATAGCCTTGCCAGAACTGGGGAGAGATGGCTGGGTGGCCCCGGAGGGGAGGGCGGGGGTGTCTGCCTGTGTCTTGGTTTCGGGCCAGCCAAATCGCCCCATGCTTGGAAAAGTGCGTGGACGCGTCTGTCCGTCTGTCTTTTCGCTGAGGGGGGGTAACCGTTTCGCCTAGCAGTGCTTCTTGCTGTCTTCTGCTGTCAGAGCGGGGAGGATGAGGGTGGGCAGCAAACCGCTCTGCCAGCAAACGCAGCCCCATCGCAGGCCAACGGTGCAACGGGCAAGGATGCGGCCGGCGAGGGTGCGATGGGTGAGGGTGCAGCATGGGATGGTGCACCGGGGTCTGCTGCCAGCAGGGCCCCTGCCTCCCCCTCCCCTGACTGCCGAACCCCCTCCGGGACGTGTTTTCCATGGCCAGGACATTTAACCTCCCTCTGGTACTGCAGGTCTGGGGAGGGCTCCCACGGGGACCGTGGGGAGCGTTGCAGGATCGGTGCGGCAGCGCTGAGCGCGCCTCCCCTGCAGATGGCAGTGATATTCTGTGCTGCAGCAAAACCTTTGGTGTATTTCCCCATACTTTTTTTTTTCTTACTAAGGGGAAAAAAAAAAAAAAAATCCCAACCCTCCATGCAGACTAAAGAGCAAATTTTATATAAACTTTGCTTTGGCCCCAGCCTGCAGCCTCAAGGGAGCAGTGCCATTGTGAGACAACGTATTACATAGCCCATTCCCATATAAAAGCCTAGAAAATGTAAGATATGTGGGCATGGTTCAATTACATTTATTCCTTCCATTTATTTCACATGTTATATATCCTTTTTGAAGGTAAATGAAGCCAAAACAGTTTCTTGCAAAAGCCCTGTATACCTAGCCAGTACAAATCCTGATTTATAGAACTGTTTGAGTTTAGAACTGGGAAAAAGAAAAAACGTAAGGAAAGAAAGGCACTCCTGCACTAATGGTAGGCTGAGCTAGTCCCTGGAGACTTCAACTCAAAAAAGAAAGGTCTCGCCCCACCTTTTCCTTTAGTGAAGCCTAACATGAAAAAGCTTAGAAATTAAACATCTGTTGGGCTTAGATTTCAGTGGCTTGCTCGTGCTGATATAATCAGGCAGCTGAGAAGGCTTCTGTGATACTACTCGTCTTTCAATAAGGGTATGTATATAAAGGGTCTGTGAAAAATTTACTCAGGCCAACTTAAACCTTCAGGACTCTTCGTCTCACCAGTGATCTAGCAATACCAAGTATTTGATATAAGAGTGTCCACAGGGAGCAGGTCAAAGCTGAGACCTTAGTACCACTCTAAGGAAAAATAACCAGCCAGTCAATGAAGCTTCACTGTAACTGAATTATGGCCAGTGACATAGAAAATACTTAAATTCTCATCACTGTCATGTTCACGTGCTCTTACCTAGCACGGTGTAGAGCTAGTATGGCCAATCTGTCACGCTTTGTGGAGCCCAACAGCTGTGCTGCTGTTGAGGTCCCTGTACCACACCTGAGCAGATTGCTGTGCTGCTGGCTGGAGACATTAGAAATGCCTGTGCTGTGAAGCCACTTTATAAATAAGCCTGGAAAGCTTTGGGAATTAACAGTAATGCTCCAGGGCTCTCATGCTAAGTAAATGTCACTAACGAGGCCCCATTTCCCATACATGTTTTTCTTATGCTGGAAACCCTTTAATTTTAATTTGGGCTAGGGAAAGTTTGCTGGTAGTTGCAGTAACCCTGCAACGTACAGTCATCCTTCCTGCACACACCTCCAGAGAAGGGGTGAAAACTCAGTCCAGCGCCTTCATTTGCCATGCCGCATATATGCAGTCACCACCACTGTCTTCTCATCCTTCCCAGCCAGTTTGTAGTTTTTCTTTCAGCTAGATGCAGGTATGTGTTTTGGTTTATAAAGAGCGGTGTTATAGCAAGTGGCTTCAGGTGCTGTAGTACAGATTAGGGCAAACTTTGCAACAAATCAGGCAATAAGATGTGAGGAGATCTGTTGTCATAAGGTTGGATGGGACACACACGTGTATTTCTAGAACTCTGATGGCTTTTTATGCCTCTAGTTCATCTGGTGTGAAAGGTTAAGGCACATGGGTTTGAGACAATTTCCGACCTTGCAAAAAAAAAAAAAAAAATAAAAAAAAAAATTGAAGCAGCGGGGGAGCATGTAGCTGGCAAAAAAGTCATTGATATTATCTGTCAAAACTAATATGAATCAAACGTGACTCCTTCTATCCTTATTCCTAGGCTATCATTAAAGGCCTGCCACAAAATCATAGCATTCATCTCTGTTCTGCTCTGCAGGGACAGAGGCTGTAATATTTTCCCCTCGGCCGTGCTGCTTGCTACCACGCCGGCGGCTCCCACCAAGGGCCAGGAGGGCACGTCGGTGCAGGCAGTCACTGCAGCTTTGCTGGAGGGAGGTTTCCGAAACCTGGTGTCCTAATCCACTCTGAACCTTCAGCAGTATTTTGGACCGGGCATTTTCTCAGTTGCTGCTCTCAGCTAGAGGTGGTGGACGGACTGGACTGCTCCCGGGGGGACTTCTGAGTCATATTTCCTCCGCAATTTTGCTGCTGGAGGAGAGGGCTCGGGGCAGCGGTGGGGGTCCCTGCACGGGGCCGGCACTGATCCGGCTGTGTCTCACCTCTGCCAGAGGCAGAGAGCCAGCATACATCTACTGTCAAGCCCAGAGGTCCGAGGAGTTAAGCTGCCGTTTCTTACTCCTGGTTTCTTACTATCTGGAGCCCAGGGTGCAGCCTAGCCCTTAGAGCAGTTAAAATCACCTGGAAACAACTTCCTTAATTGCATACACTCCCATAGGTGTGCATAAATGCTGCAGTTGGGCAAAGAAGGTTTATTATGCTTTTAGCTTGGTTTCTGAAGGAAACAAGGCTGGTATGGTGAATGCTGGCTGCTTGCTCCCCATCCCTGGCCTGAAAGTCCATTTCATCCCAAATCCCTGAGCAGAGCTGAGCTCTCACAGGTAGTTAGACAGCTAATAGCCTGCAGTGCTCAAAAAAATAAATCCTTTTTTTACTATTTATATTTCTCTATATCCGAGTGGCAGCTAGAGAATGTTTTTATTTTGCATGCCTGCCTGCCTTGCTCTGGTCTGCCTCTGTGCTCTCCTGCTTGATTTCAGCTATGATGTCGGTCCTACCGTCTCCTGAATAAAGAGGCACCTTTGTGCTGCAGTCACCTCTGGTGCCTGGTTTTGGGCAATTCATGTGCCGTGCAGCTCCTGCCAGCCTCTCCTGCCTCCCCCTTCCCCTGGGCTTTTAGGTTAAGTGGTTCCTCACAACCTCAGCAATTTTGCTGTGCCAGCAGTCTTGCCCATTGGTTTAGCAGGAGCTCAGATCCTGTGCTGCGGTCTTCCCTTCCCTAAATAAAAATAATTCAAGCCCCTCTACAACATGAGGTCACTGAGACGGTAGCTGCTCGCAGGAGCAGACGGTCCAACTACGGAGGTGACCAGGGTTAGGGGAGAGGAGGACAGTTTTGGGTGGGAGCTCATCTTTCCTGCAGAGCTCCCTTAGCAGCAGCCCAGTTGAGCGTGGCCACCTGAGCAAGCCAGTGATGATGTATTTAGAAAAGAATCTGGTATGAAGTTGAAAGGCAGCTTCTTACATTGAGTAAATTACATTTGTACTTAAAAAAAAAAAAAAAAAAAAGAACTTGTAAATCGCATATTTACACAATGGAGCACGCGAGCAAGCAAGTTCTCATACGAAACCCAGATGTTCATTAGAAACATGAATTTTTCTTCCTTGCTGCTACCATGAAAAGTAAAACTGGGAAAAAAGACAGCTATGTTGAAGGGATATAAAGGAGTGAGTTAAGTCTACAAAATCCAGGAAATTTCCCGTTAAGACTAAAAATCTGGGGTACTGTTGTAGTTTTTTAATTTGGACCCAAGATATAAATTAAAGCCAGAGTATCAAGTCAGGTGCTCAAGTTCTCAGCCCTTAGCTGTGGAATTTCCAGGTTAAGTTAAGTTACTTAAATTTTCCTGTTGCTGAATAAAGCTAAAATCCTGTGTGCCATATATTTGCTCATCATAAAATGTTCTCTCCTAGCCAGTAACAGCTTCTTTGTTGGCGAAGCCTGTCTGGTTTATGAGCTTCCCAGCCTTTGTACAGTGTACTGGGAGTTAAGAACTTCCACATGGCGCTTGCTCTGAGGCTTTTGTGAATAAGCAAAGCAAAGCGCTTGCTCTATGTCCAACAAATGTATCAAATATGGTTTGAATTCTCTGTTTTTAAATGCAAAGGATAATATTGATTTTGTTAAGGTAAATGTCTTTAATTGTATGCTATATAAACTCAACTCTTACTGAGACATAATGGGCTCTGGGCATTCTTCCAGCATAGCAGTACGAAAATGTATCTTTTAGTGTCTCCAGTAGAGAAATGCAGAATTAAGATTTAGATGAATAAAAATTAAATGGAGTACATTCCCAGTCTCTAAAAAGCATATACTGATGCAGAAGGACATTTACACAGATGGACTTTAATGCTATATTAAGGTCAAAACTCTGGAGTACCTGTTGATGTGGATTGTTTAGTGCTTTTTATTGGGATGGTGCTGGTGGGAATAGGGAATTAAATGAGGGAAAATAGACAATAAGAGAAAATGGAGAAGTTGTTAATAAAATTGTCACTGTATGAATCAATCTATCTATCATCTCACGTACAGAAAGTGAATGGGATCTTGATGCAAAGGGCTACTGGGCATCTCATGAACAAAGAAGTACTCTGTACTCTGAAATCCTTATGCACGTCCGTCCCATTTGTGAGTATTTAGGAGGGTGATGAGGACAAGGACACTATCATCAAGTGGGTGACTCACCCACTTGATACTAGTTTATCAAAGGCAATAAAGGTATTTAAGAATAGACCAAACACTCATGCAGCAGATGATATCCTTTCATTTATTGCTAAACTACCATAGTACAGGCAATATATAAAAATATTTTACAGATAGCAAAAAAACCATTACACTGGAGTTTAACAATGTTGTTGTAGGAATGTGAATGATATAAACCCCTTTTCAATTCTAAAAGTTAGGCTTTTGAACAAACAGTTTGATTAAAAGGACATCTGTTATGATGATTTGAGTGACAATTGCTCACTCGTGTATGTATTAACATACGGTTTTACCTGAACATACAGGGTAGGGATTCAGCAAGGAGGGCTGGACTTCAGGAAGGGGGAGGATCACTTTGTAATTACACACACTCATACGCACACACACTCACAAATATGGAAGTCCCAATTAGGCCACCGTTATTAAGACTGAACTGTACCTTGATTCTCTATTCCCAGGTCTCACCACACTACTTGTGTAGTAAGGTACTCATCAGCATCAGTAAAAAAATGGCAGTTTAATCCTGGAATAACTGATTATTCCAACAACACATCTGTGGATTTCTGGGCTATTACAAACACATAAATCATTATTCATTTTTGTGACCCAGTCATTCTAGAACTTTCTACCCAATTTTGCTATTTTATCAGCATTATTGAAAAGAAACTCAAAATACTAACTTTTCCCTAGATAACCACTCATTTGCAGCCTGTATGATCTTTTACAGTACCAGCACCTTCATTTGAAATTAATTGCAATGTGGGTCAGGTACCAATTTTTTCTTTTGTACCCCAGGAACAATGAAAATGGCTAAACAAATCTTAAACTGACCATAGTAGATTAGATACTGACTGGTAGTTAAACAAATTACTATCAGCTATCACCTGCTGCAGTTATCAAGTAGCAGACATTAAAAAAAGACAGATGTCAATCTTATGTCAAACATTCAAAAAGGTGGATTATTCATTCTGAACTGAGATGAATAAAGAAAGAATTATAACTTTCCACATGTGATGGCAGATAGATGACTTACATGTACAGGTAAGAAATCACTGAAATGTAAACGATGAGGAAAACAGTTGATTCCTGGAGAATTTGCAATTCACCCAGTCTAAACCCAACGTTGATGTCTCTTCCTATTGCACAGGAATACATAATATAAATAACAAACACAGAATTGCAGATAATCTGGAACATTAGATGATTTTAAGTGGTGCAAAATTTATGAAGATCTGAATCAATTTAAGATTTGAAATTAAGACAGTCATTTTCTTGAATCCCATTTGGCAGATAATTGTTCCCTATTAAGTAGCGATTTGAAAAGAAATGCAGGGGAAAAAGTCATATCGAAATATTTAGAAACATATTTCTGAAGTGTTTAAAGCTGTCTTTGAAGTCTTTGGAAAATTTATCAAATACATTTTTTTTTAGGACAATAACAATTCAACAACAATTGCATAGAAAATTAATACACTCAGAAAATGAAAATTGATCCTTTATAAATACTATCCTTAATCCAAAGGTGTTGCATATTTGGTCAGACAAAAAGCATAGACACTTTTTTTGTAAAGATATGGGTTACAAAATATACTTTAAAAAAACATGCTAGCTAATTTGAGAACTGTTTTAGATATGTTATTAAGCAGCAGCATTTTATACAATAGAGAATAACATAGTGCTGGTTTTGGAAATATTCTACATTCAGAAAAATGCTGTATTCCTACAAGAAGAAGGGAAGTGATACATATTTACATGGATACAAATAAAGCAAGTGCAAAAACCATGGCTCTTCTACATTCTTTCTACCAATAAAACCACATACATTAGACACTTTCATTCCACCGCTGTTGTTCAGATCTTACATTTTGCTCATTCTCATGGAGAAAAACAAAACAGGGATGTCATATTTCACTGCAAGTTTCTTCACGAGCAATCACTCTCCTGGCAAACTGTACTTCCAACATTCATAACTGACAAAAAAATATCTTCCTGGTATCTGTCCACTCCCATTCCACTCTCAGACTGTTTACATATCATGAATGATGATTTTACTCTACGTATTCATATATTTGATGCAGAAGTTTATAGAAGCTCATCCTGTATTTGCAGCCAAAGCTTGGATGGAAAAATGGAAGTTAAAAAAAATGCACACACACACAAAAAAAGAAAGAGATGAACTTCTGAGTTCCGACGAGCCCCATGTACTTTGCATGGTATAACTTTGATGGAAAATGCATTAGAGTTGTTCACCCTGTAGACAACGTATTTGGAGGCCTTTGGTACAATGGCAGGAAGGCACTGTGGTGAAACATTCAGATAACTGAGGAAAGACAGAATTTCCTCATGTGCAAGTATGGCTATTTTCCAGATAAAGTGAGAACAAATTACTCACAAAATGGTTTTAACTCTTCCAAGGTTAAGCTAATGCTTCTACAGAAAGAGAGCAAGTTGTATTAAGTAACAAAATATTAATACTGGAAAAACACTGCTCGGCAAGAACAGGAAATAATTTAGTACTGTATATTCTGAAGTTCTTCAGCCTAGCTATATAACTTTAACATACCAATTTTCTTTTTAAAAAGAGACAATGTGTAACGCTATGTCTGAGGATTCTCCTTTTCTCCAGAAATAAATATAAAGTTGGTTAAAGCTGTATTATTTAACTAACAGTTGCATGTAAAAGCGGATAGAGTAGCACAGCCTGACCTCATGTAGCTGTAAATAAAACCACTAAAATGTAGTCTATATTATATACATCTTATGAACTCTCGATCCAGTAGCTGGCTTCATGTGCCTGCATACGTCCGGCTGACTGGAGCCAATTATAGGATCGTGACCCAAGTTTGTAATGGGGGTGTGTGTGTGTGTGTTCACATATATCATATGAATATAATATATCCATATATATTTCTATATATGGTTATATTATATAAATGTACATGTATATGCACCTACAGAAACACACATACAGATTAATATCTATGCATTAAAAATGAGGAAGAAATACAGCTAATGCAAGCAAGAGTAAAGCACTTGTAGCACATTAAAAAAAAAGTCCTCTCCCCCTCTCCATAGCAAAGTGCCTGAAGGAACACATAAGAGCAGTGGAAATCTTGTCTTTTGGTTAAAGAGCACATGTTTCATGGGTGCATCCTGCAAAGTAGCTTCGATGGAGCATTGCAAGGGCTCAGGGGTTTGCCTGCCTGGGTCCCTCTGAACGCTGAAAAGCCTTTGCTATGAGTCTATGTTTTTCTTGTCTGCTATACATATTTATGCCTTATAGTAAAAAGGGGAGAAAGATGCTTAAATGGTCAGTGGGGGATAGTGACAAAAAAAAAATAAAAAGCAGTCCGCATCATGAACATGCATACTGCAATTGCACATTGCAGGAGGAAGGTTGCTAGTGGATTTGGTGTGTGATTATCTGACTTCAAGATCAGCCATTCATCTTTATACAGAGGACTATTGATAAGCAGTTGCTATGGACAATCACCAAATAAGCAGCAATATTTCTAGACTACATCAGTGTGTCTACAGATTTGAAATGACATTCATTTTCTTCTTTGATAGTCTATTTAAAATCCAGCAACAGAAAAGTACCTGTCAGTTATTTGGGACTTTTGGTTTTCTGTGAATGGGTTTTTGGTTTGTTTTTTAAATTTCTCCTATACTTTACAGGTTGGATCAGGGAAAACTAGATGGTCATTTCTCATACTTCCAAGAATGAATTCTGTGAAACCAGGAGCCATACTTAGTCTGTTCTTTTACTCAGCTGCAGTAGAGACTTCTGACAGACAACTTTTGGCCTGAGGAATTTTTTCAAAATTGTCCAAAACATGAGACTGCATTAGAAATCCATAATACATGTCAGATTCTGGCAAACTGGCAGTTTTAAAACAGTCCAAAATAGCTTATTTGAGGCATGTGAGCCAGTCGAAGTACTATACAAGTGCTGTTTAACAATCAGTAATTCCCCTGTGCAGAAGTCATTTCAGCTAGTCCAAGCCTCAGTTTTGTTTCTGTAAAAGTCAGCAATAAAAAAGGCCATTTTCACCTCTGCAGGTAACAGGCTGAGGCTTGGCTATCTCAACATTTGTACTGATGCAACATGTGGAGCTCACAATATGAGCACCAGTATGAGGCAACCAATGACTTTTTGGTGTTGCTGAAATGGGATACAGGGACTCGTTTTGTGACAAAAGAGTTGAATCTCACAAAGTGGACTAATGCCTGCTACCCCTCTCCATCTTTCTTAGACTACTGCTGCCGGTGGTTGTTAGCAGTACTTCAAGGGGAAAAAGAAGCAAACTCCCCAAGCTGTGTTATTAATGCCAGTTTGGAATGTGCAGTCAGGAAGGGCTCTGCTCTGGTTCTGGATCTAGGCTTGGTTGAATCCAGAGCTTAGAGCTGCTCTTGTGAAATTCAGATTTCAGTTTAAGATCCAAGATTATATCTGAGACGTAGGCCAGGTGTTCTGGAAAGTCTAATGCTTCTGTCTCCCACTCTAAAACTGAAGACCTTGCAGAGCTTAAGCACCAGCTTTTAGTGGCAGAAAATATATTCTTCTCAATACTCCTGAACAGATTTCTGTTGAACCGAGCACATACTCTGCAGGGTTTATGCAAGATCTTTCTTGCAATATTTGGGAATCAATTATGCAGCTGCTCTGCTGGTCTGCTGTATTCATATAACCTAATTCCTGCTGTGAGCATCTGGACACGTTGGTATTCAGCAAAGTTTACGGTGAAACAACTGAGAAAAGAGTAGTTTCACTGTGTTTTCTAGCATAGAGCTCAGGCTCTGCACTCTTAAAAATATCAGTGTTCCTCATTTACAAAACCAGGAAATATTACTATGTATTTCCTACAATATTATGGCTATCTTTTACTGTACATTGATTATCCACTCATGATGCCTTTTTATCACAGTGTGGTAGTAATGACACACCAAAATGTTATAAACTTGCTAGCTGTACAACTGCAGATGGCAGCGGTTATCTTTTATCGTGATAAGCTTGTGTCAGTACAGTATATTCTAACACATGAAGCCAAACATAACAAACATACTAACTCACATGGAAATTTAACCTTTCCAGAAATTGCTGGTAGCTTTGCAAAGATAAAGAGACAAGGTGAATATAAGTAAGTGTATACTTCTTCTGGAACATATGGCTTCTGTAAGATGCAATTATTTTCCTTTGCAGCTCATGTGGTTAAATGTTACAGCTGCTAAATGAGACAAGTTATGAGCCAACAGCAGATTCTATATGAAAAGAAACAGCAACCATTTGTTAGAAAGAAAACATCTAAGATGTGTTCATACACTGCCTAAATATTAATAAGGATCAATCATAAAATCTTTGGATTTACTGTGACTGTGATATATTAATCTGTTTTATCTGGGTTCATTTTACCTTGGGACAGGTGTTACAACCGCTGAATTGCTCTTTTCACTGGTTCTCTGTAAGCATCCCTCTCCTTCAAATTCCTATCTAGTCTGACAAGAAAAATGAAGAAAACTGCTGGATTCAGCTGACATCTACTGTTTGAAATACTGATCACAGTGCTCAGAGTCAGAAAAAAATGGCTTTTGATCCTAGGTCGGATAAAGGCCAAGAAAGCTTGGGTTGCCTCAGTTTCCTACAACAATAAAATTTCTCAGAAGGGCTTTGAGACCTGGAGGGCAAGTCATTGTTACTGAACCGCAAAATGTCATTATTCTTTTATGGAATATATTACTCTTTCTTCCCCCGTTTCCCACCCCACCCAAATAAGCACTAATATATAACCTCCCTTGCTTTGTGCGGTGTTCAGGAATGACATATCACTTCTCCCTTATTACTAAGATAGATCGATACATAGATAGATATTTTGCAGCAGGCTTGAAGAGTTTCCTCAGACAGATGCCCTGGTTATACAAGAACAATACGATCTTTGGACGAAAGGAAGGGTGTCCTTCTCGATGTTTACAGAGAGAGGTGGCGAGCTGCTTAGTCAAGGCTGTCAGCTTGATGCCAATACATTGTTCCTTGCATTGAATTGGTGCCTTGAGATGAACAGTTAAGGAAGCAGGAGGTTGCAGGGGCATTGGATCTAAGAGGTCAGTTATGGAAGGATTCGGTAAAAGTTGTCTCACAAATCTCTTCTTCTATGTCTGATTTCTGGCAGGGAGTCCAGAAAATTCCTTCCTGATAATTTCGTTAACTGTGAAATAAAAGAAAGAGTAAGAAATGTTAGCACTTTCAAAATCATGAGAAGTAAAAGCAATCCTTGGGCAGTTTGCTGTTAAGCTGAAAACATCCCCTCTGTATTCATAACATAATTTTATTAAAACCTAAAACTTTTTAGTCCTATTTACCCAGACTACATAGTTTTGGAAGGCAAAGGGGAAGGAGCGGAGAGAAGGGGTTTACACTGTGTTCAGCATGCTTCAAGTACCACAAAAACACAACTGAGAAGCTGTGCCATGTGTCCAGTACATGCTACATCCCTTACGTACACAACACTTGCCCTCTTTCACAGACATTTCCTTTACCTGAGGTAAAAAAGAAAAATCTGTAAGTATCTAAGCATTTTAACATTTTTCACTAGGCTGAAGTAAGAATATTTTGAAAAGAAAAAGACCAGGTTTGGAGGAAATATAGTGGACAGTGCTGAAAACACAGAGACTGCAATTCAGGTGAAAAATTGTTGGCTTTTTTGTGTTTGGTTGTTTTCTGTTTTGTTTTTTTTTTAAATCTTGCTGTAGACTATTCGCTCTACATTTTTATTATAGTTTGTTTGTAGATTGTAGCATAAGCAAACTTCCATGCACCACTATGATACTTGGAGAGGCTGGGACAGGCTTGTTAATAAAGCTCAAGAGAAAACACTGAAGAACATGTTACATACAACAGCCATTCCTTCTTGTCTACCTTCCACACTTATTTGCCTGAAGTACCCTTTGGTACCTCCTGGAACAACAATTCTCTCTCTAGGCTGCACTTTCATTAGGAGAGACTTAAAACATGAGCATTTTGGTGCAATACTCCAGAACTGCCTGTTTTGGGGCTCCAATTCACGTGCAGATCCTTGGTGCTGTATTCACCAAGAGGGTCCACAGTTTGGAAACTTTTTATCAGCTTTGACAAATTTGCCTTGAAACCAGAAGAACAAATTTTCCAAGGTTTCAGACACCAGATCTAAATGATTTCTCCCTATTGATATTTAAGGGCTAAGACAAGGACTAACTCAAACTAAAGAAGACCCTCACCCAAGACTGATTAATCCTCAGGTATGCAGGTGTAAGACTCCTTCATATTTAGGCCCCTTTCTAACAAGTGTTTATGAAAAAAATTAATTAACATAGTATTTCACCACTTCCCACAATTAAAAAAAAAAACAAACGGTGCCAAATCCCTTATTGTCTCTGGGAAGGGGAACACATGTACTAGTTTTTAACAGTTATGACTAGTAGTTTGAAATCTCCCTCCACTCTACATGCAATGGAATTTATCTCTGCAGAAGTAAAAGCTGTGTTTTACACAAAGCTCTCTCTTCTTAGTGTCTGTTGTGGTGGGCTACACTCCTCAAGGACTAAGTGTTTGCACAGAACATGGCACAGATGCTTGATGGGAGGAGCAGGGAGCCAGCCCTCTGCATATCCAGGTACGGTAAATTCTCCTGAAGGGACCTCATAGCCTGTGTCACACAAGGCAGTTTCCACTCTTCTGTGCTCAAAAGTCCCACCATTAACAGCCCAGAGTTTAGCTCTTTCTAATTCCAGCCAGGAAATGCCTGATTTCAACCAGATTGGTGCCTCTTGGAGAGGACATGGGCAAAAAAGCATGGCTGACAGCAGAACTCCTCTTCTCTCTTGCTGCCCAACTTTCTACCTGCCACCATCACCTGCTGGCTTCTATCAGCCTTTTGGGTGAATTCTTGCAAATAAAGCACATATGTGGGGTATTTAATGTGTTGCTGCTCTGCAGTGCAAGCAAGCAACCAGTGGGAGGTGAGGTTGGTCCACTTTCAGGCAAAAAAACCTCCTTCAGCTCAGTTAGAAGAGCTTCCTGTTTGCTCTACCCAGGAAATGAGAGGAGCAGGTCTTCAATGGAAATTTTTCACAGCCTCAGCTAAAAATAGCAGTGAGGTAAAAGAAGTGGGCACCCACTCTTACAGGGTCATTTCCTTTCTAAAAACAAGTGGGCTGAAACTGCGGGCTGATTTATTTATCGACACGTTTGTTTGAGCAGCCCGCATACCAAAAATACCGTGATTGAGTTTCCTTTCATTTAATACAGCCACCACTTGTGGAAATATCAGAGCCAACAGTCATCCTAGGAAGGGTTAAATATTAAGTGAAAAATGAGCAGATAATTAAATGGAGTTTACTAAACCTACAGTCTTTTGAAGGGTCCGGTTTTGGTTCTGTTTCCCAGCCTGAGCTTTAGGCAGAGTAAAATCCATCGTGCAGCACCAGCAGACCATGAGCCTGAAGCCTGGCCAGTGCGGGGACCTCCACTCGCTGGCCCCGGGCAGGTTGGACAGTGTGGTAAAGGGCTTAGCCTGCAAATTTCACTTTCCCTCCTGTGTGCTGCATGGGAGGCCAGCAGTGGGTTTTGTGGGCTGAGGTTATAGGGGGACTACAATCTGAAAACAGTTTAAAAGTTGCAGGGGAACAGTATGAAACATTAACCCCATAGATGGGCTGCAGGACCATGCTCGGGCACTGCTGGGCTCTCTCTGTGCGAGCTCTTACAGGTGGCAAATTGGATTTTCATAGTAAGCATCTGAATGACAGGGCAGCTTCCTGTTAACAGTTGGCCTGAACGTCCTATAATCACCCTGAATTTCAACTAAATCCAAATGGTGAGGGGAATGAGGTGCAGTTTAAGCTGGGCAACACTAGTCTGGGAGCTCTAAGGGAAAGTTGTGTAAATCAATGATTGTCCCAGTACAAAAAGTCCTAATCTACATCCAGAGCCCCTAAATCTAATGAATATATAAACATAACAGGAATGGATCCCAAGGCAAGTATCTCTCTCCCAGCTTGGAGTCACCTCCAGACCGAGTCTAGTGAAATTACACATCTTTGGTGATCTGCTCCAGATTTGGGAGCATATGGATCCAGACTCAGGTGTAATCTCAGTGACTTGGGTTTCAATAGAACGAAATCAGCAAACTGAGACATATCTAAACTTCAGAGGAAGCTGAGATCATGTGTGGAATTTGCTATTCTGAGCTCCTATCTATCTTTTTTTGGTAGCATGGTTAAAATGTATCTCAAGTATCGGTTCTCATTATTTGCTCGTTTCTAGCTGAGAGGAAATGGAGATGATGTGATAAATAAATAAAATATTGTTTAAGGTGTCTGGCATGTGGCAGCTCTGGAGCACACTGCTATTGATCCATTTAATGAGAGAGAACTGATTAAATGGGGCCATGAGAACATATGCAAAGATAATGAAAGATTAAATAATAAAAAAGGATATTGAAATTACAGTTGACATCAGCCATCCAGACCAAGGAAATGCCTAGTTAGGCCTGAATCCCTTCAGCGTATCCTCTGTTAGATACTGCTGTGGTACAAGTATTACAACAGCCTCAGTGCTTGGAGATCCCCAAGTTAGCTGAATGCGAGAGGCTGGCTGAAATCATGGGAGAATGTCTGCTTTCTTCTAATCACTCAGCTTTGATGGGTTAGAGTCAGTCTCTCAGGCTCCAGTCCTCAAAGACATTTAAGACTCTAATTCACATCCTCTCAGATAGAAATCTGGAGTGTATTCACTTGCGGGATGATAGTGGGTTGTATTAAATACCGAGCTTCAACTAGTAGTCCAGAGACAGAAAACAGTCTCCAATTTTAGCTGGCAATGAGTCAGGCTCCTTGTAATTGATTATATACACGCACACACACTCACATGCATGCGTGCACACACATTCACACACACGCATCTGAGTAACAACTTTACTAGTGTTACTCCATGTGTATGTCTGGAATAACACCGATGAAGTTGATGTTGTCACAGCACTATACCCGTGGCAGTGACTGGGGTCTTGTGCCCTTTGGGGATCCTGCAAGAGTGAGGGTCTCATCCGAGGAGGCAAAGCACAGCTCCAGCGGGCTCCTCCCTGCACCAGGCACGGATCCTGTAATATTCCATGTTTGCTCCGCTAACACAGCCAAGAGGCATTTTTACATGCAAAGCAAACAAAAGACACGCAGGGAGGAACTAATGGCTTAACAGGGACTGAGGAGGAAAGTTGAACCCTGAATTTTTAGTGTGCCCTCAAAACGTGACCAGGCAAACCATGGTCCTAACGTGGTTCTAGCTGCTGCCTGGGAAGGACAGGATGCTTTAGCCCAGCATGCACAACCCCATCTCTCCTTCCCTGCCCACCAGGCCCCAGCTACTTCAGGACAGCTCTGTGGTACACAAGTGGGGAAGAAAAAGAATGAAAAAAAATTAAATTAAATTAAATTAAATAAGATTTTAAACCCTTTAAGCCAAATAAAAAGGGGCATGACTTTTTAATTGAAAAAATAAATAAGTGAAGGTTAAGAGAAACACACAGCTGGAGAAAAGGCAGAAAAATACCAATTACCTTTCTTTTTGATTGCTTGGATCAAAGATCACAGTCATTCTTTTTCATATAATGTTTTGTATCCAGCTAAGGTGTGTATCTATCAGCTCTGAAAAAGATTTGCAAAACCATTTTTGAGAAAAAAAGGTAACTTTTGACCTATATTGCAAGGCCAAATGTTACAGTTTTCAGCTACTCTTTCATTTTGTAGTTTAATTTATTAAAAGGACATTTCAGCATATACAATACATAAGGCAGAACTTAACCACTGACCTTTCTGTTTGCTCAGATCCAGCACTAGATTTCACTTTTTGACCCTCTTTTTCTCAACTGATATTATCTAAAAATAACTATGCAAAAAAATTACACTCCTAAATTGATCACAAAACATGCGAAATGCTGATAATTTGATCTGAGACTTCAGAGGCACAGGAGGTCCATGCGTCTTGTAAGTCAGGTCAAAGACTAGTCACTGCCTTTTGCAAAATTCAGTTATATTATCGTCTTAGTGGCACAAATAAAACATGACACATTTATGCCAGATCAAAAGTCAGTCCCTTTTAAATAAGAGACCTAACCACAGTGGCCATGTAAATTAGTCTTTGCCTTAGTTGTAAAGAACAGGAAAGATATGCGCAAAGAAATTATGAAAGTTACAGTCTTTGCTTCAAACACAAGATGAAATTTTTTTCTCATAAAATGGCAATATTCAAAATTATGTTTCATTTTTTTCTGTCTGATCTTTTTAGAATTCTTTTGACTTCATCATGAAAGCATTTGGCACTTCTGCAAAACCATGTGGCAATTAAAAAAAAATAATTGCAATATTAAGGAGGAAAAAGTGCTTCTTAAAAACTAAGTTAGTTTTGAGTGCAAGATTCAGAAGTGTCTTTGCTGCTGGATTTCAGGTGACTATATATAGAAAAGAAATATTTTACTTGGCTCCCTAAGATTGTACAGCCACGTATCGTACACTGGAACCTACCACTCAGTACACAGACTATTTTATATTCTGCATCCTGGAAAATCAGCTTTTGCACATGCAAGCAGAGCAACTAATTGACTGGTAAATACAAACCTAGGTGTATCAGGCACAAGGAGCCCAAACCCAACAAACTGTTGGGGGAAAATACTGTGTGGGAGTGAGTGGGGTTGTTTCATAAATCAACAGCAATGAAAGGCTTTTTTTCTGGAAAACGGGGACATATAACTACTAAGAGGTTCTTAGCTGTAAAGCTTTACTTCAATTACATGTCAAAAAAAGATTTTACTCCTTACTGAAATAATGCCAATAAATGCACCCTGCAACTTTTCTTCCTTGTCCTGTTTGTAATCTATGTAGTCTGTGTAAACTATAAACCTCTTCAATGCCATCTAGCCCAACAGCAATCAGGTCATCTCCATTAATTAAGGAAGCTCTTGGAAGAAGTTACTGATCTCAAACTAAGTGGCAATTCAAGTCCCATGATGCATTTTTGCTAATAGTTTCAACAGGCTCAAAAACCATCGGCATCTTTCCATGAATTTAACATCATAATATAGATATCTGATGGAAAACAGAATCTAAATAAAATGCATGTTTTTGGCTAAAGCCTGTCCCAACTGAAATCAATATCTAAACTCCTTGTGATTCACAGGATCTGGATTTCACTCACGATATTTAAATATCCTTCCTTTACATTTCAATATAGTTCCAGAGTGAGGTGCAAAAATACAATGTATCTATGTATGGTACTATCCTACCCCAAATCTTTAACAGGAAGCTGGGTGTGCCTGTAAGAAAAGAGCAGAAAATGAAGATAGCATTTCTGCTAAAAAAAAATTTCAGTGTCCTAAACGTACCATACATCAAAACTATGAAGAAGGAAATACTCAAAACACGAATCTGACTGAGACACTACCGCAGAAACTTTAAGGATTTTCTAAGCACTTTTGTTATTGTCAGTGGGCTTCCAGAAAAGATCAACAGCCTACCACTACAAAACAACTGCATTAAAACTGTCAGGAAAAAGTGTGACCTAGTGGTTAAAGCAGAAGACTGGATAGTGGGACTCCAGAGCTTGGACCTCTGCTATATCATCATCTTGCCATACGGCCCTGGCCAAGTCCAAAGTATACCTGAAGGACCAGATTTATTACAGGTTTGCTTTGGTCTGAAAAACACAGAAAGACTGTGAAGGTCACACTCAGGGAACTTAAATAATATATGCTTAGCTAACAGAAAAAAGCTTGAAATGATGATAACCTGCATAGAATGAGCCTATACTAAGTGTGTGGATGTAGTAGAGAGCAATCATTTTCAAAAGTCCCTACAGGGCTGTTTTGAAGTCCTTAGGTAGTTTAGATCTCAAACTATCAAAGGCATGAGGTGCTAAGCTCACTTAGGCACTCTAAAAATCCTAATAGGCAACAATTTAAGTCACCAAGCTAAAACCTTTAAACCTATAAATGTCAGTCAACATTGGAGTGCTCAATACC
The DNA here is from genome assembly GCF_964188355.1 of Buteo buteo. Lineage (NCBI taxonomy): Eukaryota > Metazoa > Chordata > Aves > Accipitriformes > Accipitridae > Buteo > Buteo buteo. The sequence continues at coordinate 71,527,714 of NC_134172.1, forward strand.
TCTAGAAATTAGGTCCTAAGTATTTCTGTTAGGAAATTGAGCCACCATAGGTAATGGAGAGCACTTTGAAGACAGTGACCTGTTCTGACTTTGCTGTAGAGCATCTAAAGTCAGGAGACTAAGGAGCATCCCTCAGCCCTGGCAATGCCTTGTCCTGGGAGACACTGGGGTACCACTTGTGAGAAGCTGCACGGACGCTCTCTCTACTGACTGTGTGGGAAGTCTGGGACTGGTATCCTGAGACAGTTGGTAGCCTGAATAATCTCTTTTAGACAAACAACCCTTTGCTTTTGTTTATTCATGCATTATTGTCAGACAGAAGTTGTTACTCTGCGGTTCCCTCCAGCCAAATTCTCCTCAGCGATACAAAGCAAAGTGGCCAGTTACAAGGGAAGAAAAACAGAGCAGTTTGCAGCTGTAGAGATAATGTGAAACCTGTGCTGCTCTCCTTGTACTACCTGCAGTGCACAGAGCTGTTGGGTGCCTGTCCTATTTTGCCATGCTTCACTTCAGCTTGTTACACAAGTGGTTACAATCTTGTAAATCAGTAATAAGTTGCACCTGAACCTGTAAGTGATTAGTGAAAAATCATTACACTTCCATGGCCAGAGGACTTTCACACAGTTAATCAGTTAAGAAAAGAACTGGGTGTTAACTGGTTGCTTAATTCCCTGGAAGACCAGTTTATTGAGACCCCATAGCAAGAGGACTGAAATCTGAAGTGCAAACAATATATGGGAGAATTATATTGCTTACAAATGACATGCTCTCCTGGAGAAACAGGCACCAAATGTTGCCCTAAAGTGAGCTGAATGGACGAATTCTAAGGCTGAGCAGGTGCCATCTGTGGTGCTTCCAGTTATTTAATCCATTTGATCCCTGTTTGAATCTATTGGAAATCAATGAGTTAAGTTTTCTTGGCACCTTCTCTATGAACCAGGAAACTGGGGTTATGTGATATTTGCAGGACACATACATGAGCTTTCTCATCCTGGGTTGTTGACTGGAACAGCAAAAGAAAGATTAATTTTTGCTCCAGAGTGTGACTTCCTGTCTGCTTGATGGACTTCAGTATTTAGTTGTCAATTTTTTATCAGAAGATTCTAAGATAGGCGCAAACCCTGCCTACGCATGGACTGGAGGAAGAACCTGCATCAGCTGGCAATCTGGAAAGTGCACCTTCAGGCAGAATTTCATGTCCTTTCCCTCCTGCCCCATTAGGCTTCAGCATATTACTGTGGGAAGCCCTTGGACCTCATCTGCAGGCTCAGTCACCCTGGTGTACAAAAACCTTAATTTAGAGGAGTTGCATCTTAGTCACTGCATAAGTACAATGGGAAGAGGCACCCCATCAAACGGGGGTGTTTCTTTAAATCTCATTCTCAGAACCCTTTTTCTGCCTGGTCCACAGTGCTGCACATACTGAAACCAAGCCCGAGGGACGGCGTTCAGGGTGGCACCCAGTGCCAGGCGCTGCCAATCTCATTCACGGGTTACCTGACAAAGGACTGGCTCTGAATATTAATGCTGACACTGTCAGGAACTATATGAGCATGAAGCAAAAACTCTTGTGTTATTAAATTTGCTAAGACAATGATAAACATCCTGTTTATTTATTAGATAAACCTTTTAAGTCTGTTTAGTCTCTACATGTAAGGCATAAAGGCACTGCAACAAGATGTGATAGCTTCGTGCAGTTCTTCTACAAGTGTCAGCAGCCACTTTAGGAAGCGTACCTTGAAAGTGGAAAACTAGATCAGCCTGGGTGTGATGAGGAACTCCAGGCCACCGTGGATTTGGTTTGTAGTAGCTTTCCATAACAAAGTCTTTTTTTAACTGACTTTCTTTCTGCTCACATATATTTAGATATGACTTTCATTCGGCAGTACTCTGGTGCCAGATAGTTTTGGCTGAAATTGTAAGGGAAGGGACACGTGTTTGAGTCATGCAGTTGGCTCTCTCTAGTTGATAGTTAGCAAGTTACTGAGAAAAGATGAAGTTTGTATTTAGTTTTAGTTAACGTGCAATGAAACCAAGTAAAATATTCCAAGTAGAATACGCACATAATAAATAAATATACAAAACCTTATACCAGAAGGGGATGGAGTTCATTTTCTTAAACCACATTAGTTGGCTAAACCAATACAGAAATATTAGGCTGATGGACTGAAGCTTAAGAAACACAAGGCAAGAGTCTTCATTTTGTCACTCCTAACTCTTGATCTAACTCTGCAGCAGTTGCTGCTGCTGCAAAGCACAAGGGTGAACTGTGCTTGCATGTATTTTTGTGTGCATGGTTTGGACCTTATGAATTTGCTTCATAACTGCTGAGATAAGCAGTGCCATTTGGTATTAGACATCTTTCTTTCAGATTAAGAACAGCAAAACCAAAGGAGGTTGGTGATGACTTTTTCCTACAGTAGCTTGCACCTGATGGTTTAAAAGCTAATGAAATTGGTAATAAATACCACAATGCCTCTAAAATAGTAACTGCCAGCAGGAAAAGCACACAAACGATAGCACTATTTATTCACATGTCATTTTGCAGTTTCATCATTCTCCTAGACTTAACCTATTTACTAAGAGGCGATATGAGTCATTCAGCGAAGTGTTTCAAAAACAGCGAGAGAAAAGAGAATGGATGGGAGAAAGCTATTTTTTACAGGAAATAATTGGGGGGTAGGAACCGAAGAACAGTTACAGCATGTTCAGGATTAGCTGAAAGTAACAAGAATAGGCAATGCTGCTGCTTTTTTTATTTCTGTCACAAAGGAACTACCAGAACAAATATTTAATTGAGGGGAAACAAAGCATTTAACAAATATTTAATTAAGGGGAAACAAACCATACTACCCTTCCCTTTAGGCAGTTATGCAGGGGATGAACAGTCAATAATGTAATCTATTTTCCTCCCTTGAGCACTAGCGCTTATGTCTATTAATCCACAAAACTATTTACTGGCTCTAGTTCTCTGGCATCTTATCTTCTGCTGTGTCTTGACTTTGCAAGCGTCCCTGCTGAAGGGCTTGTGGATTCTTGTAGAACCTGGGCCTCTCCAGCAAACTGGGTTTCCCTCCCAACATGTCTGAACTGAATTTTGAGCATGGTTCTCAGGAGAAAACAGTCAGCAGAAAATCATTGTCCCAAGGTAACAGGGAAGATGCACAAGTGGCCTACGAACAATTTTGCCAGACAAACCAAGCTCTCCTCTGGAACAGGCATGCAAATAACCTTCTGCTTGCAATTACTCTGCTTTCACAAACAACTTCAGAACAGCGAGCGCAAAGAAGGCATATGGTTTTTATGTGCTTTATTTTAAAGAGGACTATGGGCAGTAGGCACACTGTAGTGAAAAACACTGAGTAGGGGAACACATGAAATCACTTTTGCACACAGATTATTTTTCTATCATGACTCCACATCCTTCAGCAAATGAATGTTTGGGGCCAGATTCTCCCCCCCTTTGCATCAGGCGCTGAATGGCAAGTGCTGTTTTAGGAGCCCTGGTATCAGGAACTGCCTCCGCAGGCGACGGAAAGTGATAGGCACTGCTAGAGAGGTCTGCGGATCTTGGCAAAGGGAGTCCAGGGCAGCTGAGCACCTAACTTTGGGGCTACAGTTACGAGTCCCAAGTTAGCTGGAAAGAATCCAGAGATTAAATATTTAAGTGGCTATTGACAGAATGTTACAATTCACATATAACAATGTCAAGGAGGTGCCACATACAAGGTACTGCATCTCTGTCCACATCCGTTTGCTTTTATTTTGCACTTTGACTGTAAGTCCTTTGAGGCAGGAACTGCTTTTTTTTCCTTTGGAGTCAACACAACATCTGCCACAACAGAGTTTCCATCCATGTGGGGGTTTCTAACATAAAATAATGTAATAATAAAAATACTATATCATACTATGGAGTATATGTATAAATCAGAGACCATTATGAACCAAGAGTTAATTATGAGACACCTATAACTAGAAAAAGGAGTGCGAAGGACTACGGGGAACAGATACTGTAACTGACTGCATCTCACCTCAAGAAGGCCATGAACATCTGACAGTAAATAGCTTGAGAGAATAAGAAAAAGGTATATGCATCATCCAAAGACTTCAAATTTTCAATTTGAGTCAATGGCACAAACGAGAAAACTGTTGTTCTCATTATGAAAAGAAGAGAGAAGAGAAGAGAGAAGAGAAGAGAAGAGAAGAGAAGAGAAGAGAAGAGAAGAGAAGAGAAGAGAAAACAGGGGATATAAATTACCAGAAATAGAACTGAGCTCCTTGATGTCCAATAGCTGCTGAGGTGACTGTCTGTAGCTGAAGTGCAGCCGGAGCTATTGAGGTTGGGCAATTCCCAACCTCACCACAATAGCAATAACCTACATTTGTTCAGAAATTAGCCTCAATTATTTGCAGATCTCCCATCCCAAGTCCAGATCAAGATGTAGGAACAACCACCCTAAGAGACTGCCCCAGGGAATCCTTCCCAGGATTTAATGATGAGCCATCCCAAATTTTCCAACTGTGAGGTCTGGGAGCTGTGTGTATCCCCATGCAGCCCAGGCAGGAGCTGAAATACTATGCTCATTGCAGTGTCTCAGGGGCATGCAGCAAGATGCTGCAAGTACTTAGCAAGACCATCCTAATCACACCCAAGTTCTCATCAGCTGTATGACAACGTTGTCCTTTATACATGAGTTTGCACAGCCAGCTCACGAGCTCTGCATTTGTAGCTCATATTGAACCTATTAGTTTGCATTTAACCATCCATTGCTACACTTCCTGGGTGATTTCCAACCAAACAACGAAGGCTTTGGAACCACATCATGATAAAACACTCTCTTGCCTAAAATAAAGATAAAACTTGCTTACGTTTGATATGATCTCATCTGACTACAGAACACATACAGAAGCAATTGGCAGGCTGTCCCCTCGGCTAGGAACGTGGATTGAATGGGAATACTGTTTGTCCTGCAGTTGGGGAACTAGCCACAGACAGCTGGAAGACACAGTAGTAGCAAAGTTGAAGGCCAAGATCACCATAACTCTTTCTGAGCAGTCTTGGAAGAGGAGTGACTGCCAACACGAATAAAATGCCCCAGCTAACACACACAGCGTAGTGAAACTGCATGAAGCCATCGGATATCTTCTGCAAGGCCAGATTTTTAAAGATTTTGGTAGCTAACTCTCAACTAAATCACTGTGGATTAGACATCTAGCCGCTTTTAAAAAAAATCAAATACACAAAGAGACAAGCATGCATCACTTCTCAGAATCTGGCCTAGACTGTACCCAACGTATCCCTGACAGACGAGATGGAACAAGTGTTGGGGAACACCAATAGAGGATGTCCTACGACAGGAATCAGCAGTTGTCATTTGGGATGCCGAACAGAGATGGGAAGTTTTTTGTACTAGCAAGGGCTGACACATGAGTGGGGAAGTAATGCTGACTCCTTGCACGCTCCTTGCAGCAACATCACGAGGAAGGCTCACAGCATGTCTGTGCAGCACCATGAGGTGACTTCATCATCATCACCATCATGGAGCGACACTGCACAGCACTGCCATAATCTCTTCTCTAGGACATGGGAACAGCTCTGATGGCTGACTACCACCAGCTGCTGTGCTTTGCTGCAGGCTCAACTTGGGAGGGGAAGGACAGCAGGGCAATGATGGTGGGGACAAACCCAGCTGAAGCAACAGGACAGCTGTCCATCCTAACCTGTGCTCCCCTCATGAGGCTCGGTGACCTGGCTGTGGGCTGTAGCACATGCTGCAGAGCCTGTCCCAGCCAGCTCTGGCTCCCACAGTGTTCCTCGGCACTGCAGGACTGCCTGGCAGTGAGCGCAGGTGCAACACTTCAAACCACACTGGAATTACCTGCTGGCCATGGCATCGCTGAGCCCAGCAGCAGCAAAACAGGCAGGCGCCTGGTAAACGGGAGGGAATATTCTAGGTACTACAAAAATGCCACATCAAGAGACCTAAAAAAGGAAGTAATTTACTGGTGGGAAAAGACAAACTATCCAAGAGACTGCATCTTCCCTGTTTTCAGCCAAGAAGTTAAAATGTGCTCAAGTTTAAGTGGGTGGTTAAGCCATGGTGACTTCAGACCAGGGTCATGCTACAGTGCGTGCTGGGAGAGGGCAGAAGGAGCATCACAGAACTGAAAACTCCTGTTTTGTGCTGACAGTGACCAGTGACCTTGGGAGAGCCCTGTCAAGCAGAGATTGGTTACATCTCATGGCCAAACCAGCAGCCAACATCCCTGCGGGGCCTGTCGGCACGGAGGGTGAGGTGGGAGCACGCTCCGCCCCGGCTGTGCCACAGGTCACACAACAGGGTTTTCCTCTCAGGGGGTCCCCTCAACATGACTGTAGTCGACTGTAGTCAACACTAAAAATAATAGCACAGTTTGTATTTGGGCTGGAAATCACCACTGTTATTAGCAACAGCCAGCAGAGTCTCCAGAGAGGGTTTGGTCACTGCTGATCGTGGCTGAGATCTGAAGGATGATCAGGATAGAGAGGGCTGCAGCCTTTCAGCCGCAGAGACAATTTTTATGGTTCAAGAGGGTGACCATCTTCAGTGGGCACTCTTCCCCTTCTCATCACCTGTGTTAGGTGCCCCAGAAACATCCCCCAGTTGCATTTCTTCTTCACCCACTTGTGCGAGGCACTCAGCCTGGTCCTGCCACTGCATGGGGGCAGCATTGGAAGGTGGCCAGAGCAAAACACAAAAGTGGCTGGTTTGGTTTGGGCTTCTTTTTGGTTTTTTTCTTGATTCAGAAATGTCATCTGCATCCAGCTGTTAGTATTTTGGAAATCTGCTGGGTTTTGTTTTCCTCGTGTGGTTCAGTGTGGCTGATGCTCCAGCTGCAAAACCCTTGGCAGCCAGTGAGCCTGCTTAAAGCAACTATACGTGAAAGCCTGTGTCCTGGCCAGCACCTCCTCTCCTGGGAGCACCCTGAGGCTCCCTTTGGGCAGCCTCCTCATCACTCTAATGGGAATGGTGCTTAACTCCATCGCAACCACACCAGATGAGAGTGTGGTGATCAGGAACTGCACAAATAGGTATCTACATTGACTGATGTGGCAGAGAAAATATTTTAGTTACAGCCAATGGCATCCTGACCCTGACTTCTGAATGCATGGCAATGCTTACACTCTGAGCTGCAGCATAATAAATACACTATAAATTGATAAACTTCCAAAACACTATGGCACTGCTATTGACCGTCAGGTTTTCTGCTTTTCTGCAGAGTTTGTTTTTTAAAATCCCATATTGTCATGAGTATAATCTATGTGATCTATGAAAAGGCCTTGATTCAGCAACAGGGCAGGTTATACATGAATGAGGGTAATGCCTTTACCCCTGCACCTTTTCCTTCCAGTATGCTTCTCCCTTGCCCATCTCAGTTGCTTGCTCTCTCTCACAGCCACAACAATCCCCTCTTCCTTCCCCCTATCCCAGAGCAGACACCCCTGCTAGAGGTGGAGAATGGCTGGATCCAGAGTGCCTCGAAACAGCAGAAGAGACTGCAGTGTATTATGAGGAGGTGAGGGCTTGCTGAGACTTATTTCCAAGGAACAAACTTTTAATGGGGTGTGGGTTATACATGTGAAAACATGGTGATTAAGTAAAGTTAAGGGACAGGGCTTTATTACTTAAATAATTCTTCCATCTGACAGCTGAATCCGAAGTCCTCCATATTTTCCACACAGCTCTAATTCCATGCTCAGTTACTCAGGGACATGGATAAAATCATCCATTACTGAATAGTCAGGTAAATACAAACCACCACTAAAGGTAGCCTGATCACATAATTGGCCTTTACATGTCTTTTGCCTCCCCAGCAACGATGGAAACAATGTTGGGTGATTCATAACCCCTGATGATTATATTTACCAAACAAGCTGTAAAAGAAAGTAAAAGCAATATGGAAGCGTATTTGCTGCAGCAGAGGCATTCAGTGGTGTGCTGGGGGGGTGCTTCCCTGGCAGGGGTAGGACAGTCCCCGGAGGCAGAGATGCAGTGCGGGGCCATGCTCCTGCAAGCCAGCCTCTGCATGCCCAAAGTCCTGGGGGGAAAGGGGTAGACAAAATCCTCTTTAGAGAATCCCTAACTCCTGCAGATGATAAGCACATTGTAGCTGAAGTTAAACAAAGAAGAAAAGAAAATACATAGTGTGGGCTGCTTGTAAGGTCACTAAACCAGTGGAGAAGGGATTACTTTAATTTCCCTTTTCCCTGGAAAGAGAAATAAACTGAAAAAAAACCAAAATAACCCCACCACCTCTTTTAAGGGTTGGAAAAAAACCTGTCTGAGAAAGGAGATAGTTGAAAATGCCCTGTTGAATACATGCTGTTTTCTATCCCCCGTAAGCAGGCCTTAGTGTGTCTTTTACCATGGCTGGCCTGCACGCAGGCGTTTCACAGTGCAGGAGAGACGGGGAGAGGAGCAAGAGGACGTGAAGTTTGCTGTGCTGTCCAGAAGATGAAAACACTAGTGCTGTTTATAGAGGGAAACCCAATTCGTCAGCCCAAATGAATTCCTGTGCTAATCCATGCAGGCTTCATGTTTTCCACCAGCCCCAGCCACTGTAAAGACTATCTTTAGGAGGCACAGTGTGTTTGGAAAGGAGCAGCTGGAAAGAGGGGGACGTTTATGCCAGCTTGGAAGACTTTCTGGTATGGAAAAAGAGGAATGCTCTCTTGGGTCTCCCCACAAAATTAAAGCATCTTCATCCAGAGCAAAACGATGCCAAGCACAACAAACAAAAGCGGCTTTCCCCAACTCTCCTGGGCAGCCTCACTCCAGGGTTCACAATGGTTTCCATAGAACTTGTTTTGCTATCATAACAAATTTGATCTATCCAGGCGTGATGGTGCACACTGTTTTCTAAAGACAAGAAAATTAATTTCCTCGCTTATTTGTCTGCCAAAGCATTTTTGTCTAGGTGCCACCGACAGGGACTCCCCGGATAACTAGTGCATCTGCCTGTCAGCTGAATGCAGCGTACATCTTGAAAAGAAAAATCCTTGAGAGGCTTTGGTCCGTGTGGCATGATGCAAGTTACCTTTGCTGCAGAGGCTGGGGGAGAGGCTGCCCTTGGCTAATCACTCTTGTTCCTCAGCCTCTGATCCTCCCAAGCTGAGCTAGCCTCAGTGCAGTGTGCCTGTGTGCGGCAACACGAGCTTCCTGTAATAAACCAGCCATCAACTGTGTGCATATCTCGTTGCATACACGGGAGGAAATGAATGTCTTGTTATATTGACCACAATCTGTTGAAATGCTAGTAAATATTACAGTCAAACTGTGATTAAGGGCTAAACTATTTGCATGGCTGGGTATGCTCCCCAAGAGCGAGAGCTGCACTGGAATGTCCCACGCGGGAGAGGTTTCTTCCAGCCTTTCCGCAGAGACACTCATGCTCAGCAGTGTTTTTTGAAAAGCAGAGATATTTTTCTGCATGACAGAAAAAGCTGGAGGAGCATTTAATGCTACATCTGAACCAAGACCATTATCAGAATGGCCTGAATTTTTTGAAAGTCTTAATCTTGATCTAAAACTTGCCCTAGTTTTGAAGAGAGGAAGAGCTACGAAATATAGTTAAGTATAAAACAAAGGTCCACAGTTCTGTTCTAAAACAGACATAATAGTTTTGTCTGCTTTTTATTTTAATAATAGCCTGTAAAATTTATACCGAAGAAAAATCTGTATTAAAATCAATGGAATTTTTTTGAAAAGGAAACATATCTGAAAACATAGTAGAAGTTATCTGAAGACATGAAGCTGCAGGATGACCTCAGGAGAAGAGCTCTCATGTAGTCCAGCCTACCTAGCTAAAAAAATCTCACCCTAGGGTTTGCCTGCTGGAAATCAGTACCTTGGGATGCTTTCCAAGGAAGAAGACAGCATCCCACTCAAAGTAAATGAACATGTGTGAAGAAGAAACCAGACAAGAAAAAATTAAATGTAATTTTGAAGAAAAAAGACCCACAAAACACAATGTAATTAAAAAATACAGCTGCTAAAAGTCCTCCTCTAATTTGCCTCAGTTCTGGTTTAAACCAAGCCAGTTTGCTCACTGGACCTGCCCAATGCCTAGAGTGGCCAGTGTTTGCAGACCATTTCCAGCCTTTGCAAACATCAATTCGTACAAAATTATAATTACTTCATATCCAGTGACTTGAACTGGGGGACTTGCCCAAATCCTAAGGACAGGTTCCTAGGTTGGTGACCGTTTACCTACAGAAATGCTGGGCTTCATTTTTAAGTGGCTTTGGCAGACCTGTGAAACATGGGATTAAAGCATAGGTATGGCAGTGCCCTGTGTGCCCACAGCAGTGCCCCTTCCCCTGAAAAGCAGTGGCTGAAGGCACTGCCTGTGGGCAAGCTGGAGGCACCACAACCACACAGAGCATCTGAGGGCAGATGCCTTTCAAAGTCAGGACCTTCACAGACACTTTCGGAGAACAGCCCTGCTGCCTCCTGGTAAGAATCGGAAACCCAAAAGTGGCTGATGAAGACCCAGCACGAGCACTGGGAGGTATTTGACCATAAAGGGAATGAAATATCTGGTACATCATCCAGCTTCCTCTGGCCTTGTGGCTACGGAGTCTCCTGGAACTGAGATCTTACAAAATAACCGATGCTGTGTTGCTCATAATGACAGATATTTAACCCAGGGAGGTTTAACTGTCACGATACTTTCACCATTGACTCCCATACTTCTGAAGTGGCTCCCCCTTCATTTAGTCATTCTCACTCTTTCCAAAGAAACTTAGAAACCACCTAAATAAACCAGCACCCATTGAGACATTGCAAATGTCATAAGAGTCATTCATGTGTCTCACTATTTGTCCTACATTTGACTTGATTCATTCATGGATGGTGAAGTCATTCATCATTAAGAAACCAAACCAAACCAAACCAAACCACACCACACCACAATTTGGGAATCTTTGACTAGACTCCCCTGGCAGAGATGATCAGAAGGAATGATTGCAAACTCACACTCCTCTAATTTACTGCTGCTTTTGCACTGGCCCAAATTATTCTTCGCACTTTAAAGCAAAGGTTCAGAGTCCTTGCAAAAAGGCAGAGCAAGTCAGCACGTAAGCATTGAAAAAGGACTAAATTATGTTGTGACTTTGCTATGATGTCATCTGACTATTTCTGCAGGGCCTCAAGGTTTTCTGGTCATGCAGTGCACACTGCTTTGGTGCACAGACAGGTCTGGCACACAACCACCGCACAGCCAGCACCCACCCACCACCCACGAGTCAAAGCGTGCCCAAATGCACACAGCTGGGTGGAAGCAAGGGACAATCCGCTTTGACCTTTACTTCCACACCTGACAATTATCCATGCAGAAAAATTCTCCCTCAGATGCAAACCTATCACTTCAACATCCAAAGGCAGAAGTCAATACTTTTCTCACTAAATCTAGTTCAACTACGATTTCACTCTAAAGACATAGTGTTTGTTCAGCTGAGGGCAGAGTTTAGCCTATGTTTTGGAGTGCAAAGTTTCCAAATTAAAAACCCACAGAAGGACATGGCTTGATTAAAATGGGAACTGTGTGGATTAGGAGAACCTGCAGGAAGATGGAGAGTATTAGACCAGTTTCTCACTGAATGAATTAGTGTTGCCCTGCTGAGTCACATGGGCATCACTGTTGCAGCCCTTTGATCCTCAGTGGTTTTACTCTAGTTAACAGTAGCTGAAGATTTAACTCTTTTATACCTAACACTGGTTAAATCCAACTCAAGACCAAGATTTCAAAGTCATTGTTATCAGGCCATTAGTCATGCGAATATAGAGATCAGAGTTTTAATTGCCAAACAGACTGTAGTATTTCTAGTAGACGTGGACCTAAACTGCAGAATACGCATGTTTGGAAAGATGGGAGTACTTGGATTTAGGGGTTTTGTGCAGACCCCTTTTAGAGAGAGGATCCATCTGTGAAATTCGCAGCTGGACGTATGCCCAGATTTCTGTGCTTGCAAAATTGAAGCATGGGGACTAGGAGTGATGATTCAGACACAACTGCTTTGTTTATACATTTTAGGTTGGCTTTTACCTTCCCCTTGTTTCTTCTTGGTAAACACAGAAAAAGTTATATTACAGAATAAGAAAGAGTGTGCAAGTCAGCAGCTGGCTGAAAATTCAAATTAGGAGCTAATATGCTGGGAAGGGAGTTTCATGGTCTTAAAGTATTTGCTCTTCTTCCCCTATCTCTGACTCTCCTGCTGGCACCACTACAGATGTGCTGCTTGTTTTTCAAATCAGAGAAGAAGGAATGACCTATTAGGTCATCTAGTACCTCTCGTAGCCAGTGCAGGATTGTCTTCTTGTACATTTGTCCAGTCTGCTTTTAAAATTCCTCTAAAAACATACTGCATCCAAACTAGAGCACAGAAGTCTCTTGGAACTGGTGAGTAAGCACCACTATAAAATGACCAGGGAGTATAAGGCCATACCAGCTTCTGCTGGGCAGAAAAGTAGCTCTCGCTACTTAGAGTTCTCTTAAGAAAACCAACTTGGATGGTAAATTCAGATGATTCATCCTCATTTTTTTATTTAAAAATGGCCAGGTATTTATAAATAATAATATTTTCATAAGAAACAAAGTATGAAAAGCAAGTTGAGGAAAAATGGATTTTACATTAATCACCTATAGGTCTTCATTCTTGTGAGAGAAAAGACCTATACAGACAAAAAGTCCTCCATCAACTATCCATGCTGCCTGGCAGGATGTGACCTTAACTGGAAAAGTTCTGCTTGTGTGAATAATGCTGAAAATCCAGCCATTTTTCTATAGTAGAAGATTTTATAACTGGCTTTCAGTTTGCACCATAAACAGACTGTATATCTTTAAGATGGTTATTCTTGCCAGGCATTTTATTTCACAATAGTTAAAGAAATGTGCAGATGTTGTCCAAACTTTTCAAAGCAGCAGGGCTCTTTGCAGCTGCTTGCAAGATTTCAGAAGTACAGTTCAAAAATGGCTCAAGCTGCCTTTTTGCTAGCCATTGCAGAAGGAGCCGAATCCTCCCATGTGTTATATTGCAGTTTAAGGACCCTTTTCCCACCTTTGCACATTCTTAAAATTAACACAATTTGTAACAAATCAAACTGTGAAGAGCAGCAATGCCAAACCAAGGCGTTCAGGGTTCATGAGTCAGGCCTCTAATAATCATGAGATTGGTTTTAAAATCATGCAATCAACCCCCGCCCCCAAAGTTGCGTCATTTTTGTCTGCCTGGATTTTCAAAGACCAAAACACCATGGTTCATATTTTTAATGTTTTCGTTTTTCTTGGATCAGAGTTGAAAAGATCACTATGAAAAAAGTAGCTCTCGTATTTTCCTGCAGTCACCTGCACAGGGTCTTTTAAATCACTATAAATATTCCAAGACTCACAATGAAATTGGAAAGAATTAGCAAAAGCTTCAAGCTGCAATGTGGATGTAAGCCAGTTCAGTGGTTATACTTATTCAATTACGTTGTACTAATTTTAAAGGGGAGATAACAGGACAAACTGCAGGTTCCCTACATAGCTGTCAGGGAGGGTAGAACTCCCCTCAGCAAAGCATCTTTCTCATAAATTAATACAGCCCATTGCATCATCTTTGCTGGAAGTTACTAACACCAGGATTCCTTTTGAGGTGGTCAACATGCAAAGCAAGCAGGCTGAGTTGGTGCAATTATTGCCCATGTGAAAATCCCTTATATTACATAGGCCGTAGCTACCCCTACAAGTTTAGCCAGCTTAGCAGCACTGGCATTGCTGGTGGAAACCCTTCTTCCAATGCAGACATAGTCATCCCAGTACAAAAGCCTTTCAGTGAAACAGCTGGTGATGGTTCCCTGACTTGGCATAAGCTGTGCTGATTCCAGTGTTTTTACACCAACAGAGCTGTGTCTATACAAGGGCTTTTACCATAATAGCTGTCTTAGCAAAATAAAAAAAAAACCAACCACCTTAACCAGCATAGTTATGTGGTAAGCTGCATAAGTGTAAACCAAGCCTTGTTAAAGGTTTCAAGAGCGCGCTTCTCTGGTTCAATGCAAAATGGTGAATTTATGTCTAGAAGGAGTTAACCCCCCTTCCTGCTTTGCACAGTTTTGTTATAAGCCATTTCCCATCCACACATTTCTTCCTTTTCATCTCCAAAGCCCCCATTTTAAAAAATGTTGTCAAAACAGTTATGATTTTGACTGAACTGAAAGAATTTCTGTGTGAAACACCCATTGTCACCCCTAGCTGGCAGAAGACCACTGATTCATTTTCTTTACATCCTGTACTTGCTCATATGACAGCTTTGCTCTGTCTCCAGACTTTGCCCTCAGAAATGAGGGTGTTTCTAATAGACACACCTGTTCTCGGTGACAGGTAGCGTACTACTTGCCAGCAATCAGTCATTCACTTCTAGAAAGCAGGTAGTATTCTTTGATACATACAGTATGAAAGGAGTGAGTCTGATGGAGAGACAGAAAAAAGAGAGAGTAGCTCTGCCAATCCCTCCCTTTTGTGCAACACATGTTTTAACAACCTATGGCATGGCCCACACTGCCCCAGCTCCTGCAAACCCAGACAACAGCTTCACGTGCCTTTGGTACCCTCACATCTGTGCAAGGGATGCAGCTGGTGGGACCTGGAATCCCCTAGGGAAGTTACAGTTCTACCAGTGACTTTTTGCATCAGCTGGGGCAAGTCACTTAAAAGCTCTGCGCCCCGCTTCACCCATCTGTAAGAGCTGGGGAAAAGCTTGTCTGTTTCTTTCTGCAGTGGAATTATTTTAATTCATTGCCGTTTCTCTCACTGGATGAATAGTGTCACTGGACTAAAAAATGTTATTGTTGTTATCCCTTTAAATTGAAAGTGGATTGAAGGAATAAAAGTAAATGTATGGTCTATTTTGGCAGTTGTCTTCCAACAGATGGGTGTCTATGGTCTTCTTTATAAGAGCTGTCTGCTGTCTGTGATTCAGACCGTCTAAGGAATGCCATGAGCGTGGAGTAAATGGACAGCAAGTCTGGGAAAGGACTTTATTGTGGTTTAGAAGCTTTCAATTCCAAACTGCATGAACAAGTTCTTTTTTTCAAGTAACTCTTTGCCAGTATTTCAAAACTACCATTGAAAATTGCTTGATGCCTTCTGAAAACTAAGCACTTTCTGCTGATAACAGTCCACTGGTTTAGCCTTCAAATGGTGGCATGCCTTCCACCAGCAAATCGCTAGAATTGGGGTTTATTGTCTTGGTGCATCAGTTCGCGGTGGGACCCTGCCCATCGAGGCACCAAGAGAGTGTTCACGTACCCATCCTGCAGTGTCAGTTCTTGGCAGCGGTGCCCGTGGTCTCCTAATGGAATCTGCATGTTCTTTTGAACAGGAAACGCTTTGTAACACAACTTGCCTGTGGGCACTTACTGCACCAATTAAAGATTCCTGAGCTCGAGAACAAAGAGGTGCCAGTGGAACTATGGTTTTAATCACTTGATTCATTTTCTTCCTTCCTCCACTGCTGATTTTGGATGTATGGGGTTTTCTTTTTTTCGCTTTGTTTTGTTTTGCATGTTTTTAGACAGCAGGACAGCCACTCAGGAAGACTGCTGGGGAAAGAGCAGTCTTGAAAAGGGGCTGGATTTGTCTGGATTTTCAAATAGCAAATTGTTTCTAGACGTGAAGAAGAACATCAGATGCCAGCCTGCCATAACAATACAAATACTTAGTTCTTATTCACGTATGCAGCTTTTTTTTGCTGAGAATCCATGTGAGTTTTAGTAACATGAATTAATTAAATGCTTCACTGGAGGGAAGGATAACAAAATACCTTTGAAGAATGGTAAACTGAGGTACAGGGAAGTTAAATACCTCACTGAAAGGCCAAGCTCAGACACAACCCAGAAGACCTTCCTCCTGATACACTGATCTTTCTACTTCCTGCCAACAGACTACAGGTTTTTGGGAGCAGAACCACCTTCTTGTTCTCTTTTCATATTGCCTCTAGAAAAGACTCTGGCATATGACTGGGGTACTTAGATCTTAACATGACACAAACCCACAATAGCAGTGATCCAAAAATAAAGCATATAGTGTACCCACAGAGTGCTGTAAGGTCCCAATAGAGAACAGAAAATCTGGAATAAAGTGAGTCAGAACTTCAAGAATGAGTCTGATGAATACATAGATTTGCTAGAGTGTTTGAGCTAAATGTTTTGGAGAACATACATGCTTCACTCTTAGTCAAACTCTGCCTGAGCAGAAATGACCACACCTTCTATGAAAAGTAGTTCTAATTAAAAACAGAGCATGACTTTTTTTTGATGCAAATTGTTGTTCTAACTGAACCACAGCCTATTTGCAACATTCAAATTCACTCCTGTCTAAAATGCCAGGAAACAGGAACATTTCCCCCTCTGCCCTGTATTGCTATTTTACTCTGTGCGTGGACACATGACAAAAACAACTACAAAACAAACTAAAACATGCTCCTAAAGCCACCATCTTCTGTGCTTTCTGGGGATGATATCAATAGAGTGTCAAGAAAGAAAAGCGGCTTCTCTACAGCCAGGCAGGCAGCCGGACTCCTGGCCCTTGCTAGCGCGGCTCCACTGCTTTAATGCACGGAGGGCTTAAAACTGCCTTTACCATGCAGCTGAGGTTCCCCCAGCACAGGGAAATCCCCAGTTGGCAGCAAGCTGACAGCGCTGGCTTCGTGCCACCCCCTCCTCCATCCGCCGTGCAGGGGCTGGGGAAGGCGAGCAGCATGCTCACAACGTGCTAGCACCAGAGCCAAAGCCCTATGGACCGCGCTGGCTGCAATGGGAGGCCCTGTGTCCTGCCTTCCCTCCTGGCTGCACTGACCCTTCTCCTTTCACCCGCACACGCACGCCGGTCTCCCCGAGGAGCACATGGAACCAGCGTGGATGCCGAGCAGGCGGTGAGAGACCAAAGCCAGCAGGAAGGAGCTCAGTCCTGGACTGCCGCTTACTCAGGGCTGACACAGTAGCTTTGCTTCTCGGGTCCCCAGGAGACCCAGGGTTTCCTGGAGGTACACCCTGCTCAGGCTTATGCCTAACAGCTACCGGCCTAAAGAGAAAAAAGCTGGTCAGGAAAGAAAGATTCTTCCTGAACATAGAGGAAAGAAGGGATTTCAATTTTATTTCATGCCACTGTGGGGACAGACTGCAGATTTTGTTGTTGTTGAATGAAAGAATACAAAAAGAAAATGTAGGGACCTAACACACTCTGAATGGTCTTGGATGAGAGCCATGGTTAGGGCAATGGTTACTGCAGTGGGGAGCAAAACTGCACAAATGAAGACATTGCTCATAGCAAAGGTGATTGAAAGTGCTGGGCGATATACAAGCACCACATTGCACACCCTCCAGATCCATTTTCTAAAGAAATATCTGCTGTGTCTGAAATTTTCTGTGAAACACATGAGTTCACTATAAAACATCTCCGCTGATCGGCAGTCTGATAAACCACTACACAAGCATCTGCCTTGCTTTTCTCCTCCCCATTAAAGATTGCTGGTGCACCAAAAATAATTTAGAGCTGCTGTATCAAGCAGACAGTTCTGAGTGTCAGATGTGGTTAGATAGTTACTATTTTAATAATGACAATCATTTTTCTTTGTAAAGTAAAAAACACACAACATGACAGCTGAACCGAAAAGAACTAAATCTAAGGCAGGCAAGTTGATAACATTTGAGACAACAGCTACACGTCCATTATTTGTATATGGAGAGAGCCTAACACCATACTTGACACTCAGTCTCTACAAGCCACCTCTAGATCGTGTCGCATCTGAGTGCTTTAGAGTCTGTGATGCATTTATCCTCCTATTGCTCTTGTCACACAATCCTCGTATCTGTGTCACAGATGGGGAACTCTGGCACACGGCAGCTGAGCGGCTTCCCCAGAGCTACACAAGAAACCTCTGGCTCTGCAGCATAAGCATGGGCAGTCCAGGGCACGACCAGCGCCCCAAGCCCTGGGGCGCTGGTGTCTCGACCCCCCTCTCCCTCGATCCTGCCCCACCAAGGGATTTTGGATGGTGCTGCAAATAACTAATTTTTTAACTGGGTTTGTGCTTTGAATAGCTAACCTGATTGCTCTCAAGGTGTTGAAAGACCAAAGTTCTATTTGTCAACATATTTCTGTGGTTGTTTGTGTAATCTTTACCATTGTGGGAGGTTTTGGTTATGAATACTATTAAGATGAGGCCTTGGCTGAAACGTGCTGAGCATTGTCTCATCCGATGGCTTTCACTTGCATTTGAAGCTAATCACTGCTTGCTGGCATTAGGCTGGACACCTCATGCATCCTGAAGGATGTCCTGACCATGGTTTATATTCACTTCCAAAGTTTTTCCAACAGTAACTAATCTCTGAGGCAGAGGTGTGCAACAAAGGTTTCTCTGTCAATTTTTCATGAATAGTCCCTTCCTCTGGGGATTTGTCTTTACACTATTTGATATCAAAAAGTTACAGATACATATATTTTTTGACAGAGAAATATGGAGGTATATGGAGGAATATGTATATGAAGGTATACATATGTATGGCAATATCTAACCTGCATCAGTCTTCCTAATGGCTGCATTTCCAAATCCAACCTCTAGGACTTGATAGCTACAGCCTTCCTTCCAGTAACCATGCATTTCATAATTAAGTCTGGGAAGGGGAAAGTTGAGAAGTTGCAAGGGGGCTGCATAGGCTGGGCTGGGCACCCCTTGCTCAGAGGTAGCACTGGCAAGAGGATAATAGAAGCAAATGCTCCTTCCAAGAAAGCATATGGTAGGTCTCTACATCTGCAGTACAGTCAGAAATGAGCTACAGACATGCCAAAGTTACCACTAAGGTAGCCAGCATGGATGGTACCAGTTGTGCAGCTACTGCATGAAGAGCTCCTCGCACAAGGCAAAGCACACCTGAGAAGATAGGTAAATACTTGCCATCACCTGCCTTAAGGTCCATGCTGTTTTGGCTACACTGCTGGTGCTATTCAACCTTGAGAGCTTACAGCTTTATGAGCTATGGTCGCACATTTGACTCCTTCCTGTGGAGGTGGAACCAGCTCTTATCTTTACAAGGTGGGAGGTAAAGACAGGTTAGGTATGCTAAGTCCCCAGTATTATGTGCCCTGTGGAGCAGTGAAGGCTCTGAGCAAAGAACAAATCATGGTCTCCAAATGAAGGATAAATACTTTTTTTTACAGCAGGGAAGATATGAGAATAATGAAGGGCCTTGCCAGCAGTGGCAGCAGGAAGCTGGAAGAGGTAAAGAGAAATAGCAATTGTGTAGCTATGAGATGTTCTTCTCTGATCACTTCCAGGAAAGCTCAAAGACTGGGACAGCATACCCACTCTGAGAGGCAACAGCTTCAGGAATGAGGAACTGATGGAGCGGGGCTTGTCCCAGGTCATTCAAAAAGTTCGTGGCAAAGCTCAGAATAGAAGCAAAGTCCAGAACACCAAGGCTGCATGTTAACCATGAAGGCAGAGGACAAGAGTTGACAAGAGGAGGTCACAATCATAGAAAGGGACGAAAGCTGGACTGTCAGCAGAAATATGGAGAAAGAAGAACAAAGAAGAGGGAGGAGGAAGATGGGGGAAGGGAAGAAGAGAGAAGGGAAGCGAGAGACAGTGGTTGCCTAAGAGTTTGTGCATCAGCGGCAGTGCAGCGCACTCATGCCAAGCCTGGCTGCGGAACCATCAGCTCAGTGTCTATCCCTGAAAAATCACAGCAAGACCTAACAGCTCACTTTATCTCAGAAGAGCTTTCTGGATAAAAGGGATTTGAGGGTAAAGCCTCCATAATCCTTTGGGTTTGCTTTCTTTTAATACTATAAAGCACAAAAATAAACTTTCTAGTCAGGAAAAATATGGCTTTTGTTATGTTTTGAGTCACTTTTCCCCAGCAGCAAACAAAGTGGCTTTTCAATTCAAGTCCTGAACATTTCAGAATGAAATGTTTTGCACAGTCCTAAAGTAAATCGCAATTCTCCAAGTCACACTTCTAGCTAATGTAAACTCATTGAGGTCAGTAAAGAGACTGCATGTGACCGATCTTGCCTGGCCTGACTTGGGTGGCATAATTGATAAATTAATCTCTAGTTGAAATCAATTCAGGATGATCCAGTCAGCCAAGCAGAAGCCTAGAATTTCATTATTAACTTGCTGCTATTCTGCCTAATGGCTCCCCTTAGCATGGAGGTTGAGTGCACCCTTGTGACCTATGCTATAGTTAGATGTTACTGGCCTGATTCAAAACCCAGCGAAACTAATTTTGCAGTCCATTTTGGGAGTTCATTTAAGTGGACTTTTGCTTGAATCTGAAGTTTGCTAGCTTTTACTTCAAGATTCTTTCTTTTTTATTTCTTTTACAAGGTTTGTACCAAGTATTTTTAGAAACGTGGAAGAACCTCTCAGCCTCTCATATTAAAAGAACCTTAAAACAGTGTTCAATTTTACTATTAGAAAGACTATCTTGCTTTGTTATCATGCCCCACTCCCTGAATGGGAAGTGGATTTTACTTAGCTATTTTCTTGCAGATCCAGCAAATCTCCTAAATCAAATTCACTGACAAAACCCAATTCAACACTCCTCTTCAGACAAGAGGACCAGTAAAAACTCTCCAGATTTTACTGTGATGGCACCAAAGCTATATCAACCACATTTCAAACACAGACTAATGGAGAAAACCATCCAAACTCTACTCTGCCCACAAAAAAAGCAATGAAGTCTGTACATGATACAGCCACAGAGCGCTCAGTACCTAAGTTGAAGAAACCTCTTGTTCTTCTTGTGTTCCGTGGGCACAGTTTCACAACTCTATGTGAGTAACTGCAGTAAAAATCCCAAACTACTGGGTGCTTACAAAGCACATAATGGTGCGCATTCACAAGATCAAACCATGCATGCAATTGCTTAGACTGAGAGGATAGCAGCAGTTAATATATGTGAAAATCAGGTCTGTACTTCATGCATAAGAACACCCTATATTTGCAGCAATATATCCATCAACCTCACTCTGCTCCCACTAAAATCAATGTTGGGTTTGCTACTGGCCTTTATGATTGCAGCATCCAGCTGCACTATTAACTTTGCATTGATTTCCTCTTGCAAGGAACATACTTTAATAAAGGAACCAATCAACCAGATTGTCAATAGTTGCCTACCTAAGAATAAGCAGGATATGTTCAAAGAAAGCTTTACTCTAAATTATATTCATTCCTAAAGGCTAAATCTGCTGGCTCAAAACAAAGAAACATCATTGTTTTACTTATCAATGTCCTACTGTTCATCTAGAACATCTGCAATAGTTTTGCCTGCAGCACTACCCCATTCATTACAGGCCTTGATAGACTGTTCAATGGGCTTTTTTTTGGTACAAAATGTACAGAAGCATTTTACAAAGTGGACTTTGCCCTGGTATGAATAATAAAAAAATAATTAATTAAAAAGTGCATTTTGTTTCAGAATCTCCATTTTCCAAACTAACCTTTGGCAAATGGAAACAAAATGGCAACAGCTCGAAACCTGACAGCTCACTCCATGGCACAAGACAGAGGGTTTCTGCAGAACACTGTTTTTTGCTCGGTTGCCAAAGTGCATTGCCATCTACCAAAAATGCAGTTGATGAAAGACCAAAATACAGCATGAGCAAACAGCAAAAATCCACACCCATTAAAAGCAGGCCATGTTGGTTTTGTGCCGAGGAACAGGTGGGATTTATAAGTCCTAAACCGCCCCCCTCCCTCCAACAAACTGACCCATACAAGAGAAGAGTGGTGCTTACCGTCATCCAGATATGCTTGGTCCAGATTCTGTTCCTGTTTAATAGTGACTCCAGCTGGTAACACTTCCTTCTGGTCGCTAACCGGTGGTCCATTTTTTGCTGCTCGCTGGCCTGAGGCTGTCTGCTGCTGAATCACGGTAGGATATGAACTTGGACTTAACCTTTGTGCTTGACTGACCTGGGGCTGGCTGGATCTTGCAACATTGGATGTAAAATTTTCACAGCACATGATGTGCTGAAATTCTTGGTGACTTCCACACCTCAGCTGCTGGTTGGTTGGAGAATAGTGAATCACCGGAGAAGACTGCTGGTTGCCTGGAGAGTGGTGGAGCACCGCTGAAGTTTGGCCTGGAGAACCAGCGTGAACCAGCACTGACCGATGGGCATCTGAAATAGCAACTGGTGTAGCCATCAAATTGGATTGCTGGTAGCCCAGTTGGCTCGGACTAAGGCTCTTGCTTCTTTGGTATATTACAGCGGCCGGATTCTGCTGATGGTATCGAGAATCAGGAGAAGAAAGGCCTGAGCGCAACTGCTGGCAAGGAGCCATAGTGGCCACAAGACAGGAAGGGGATTCGGTGACCATTGTATGCTGTGAATAGTAAGGCTGTGTTACTGTTCCCAGACCACTGTGTACTGTATTGCAGATTAAGGCTGGATCATAGTCATCAATGGGCTCTGTTTTGATTGATGGTACTAGAATAAAGCATGCAAAGGACATTATTCTTAACAAGCTGATGAGAAACAAAGAGGTTTTCCTTGAAGTAATAAGAGATTTAAGCCGTTTACAAGATTTGCATGTGCGAGCTCATATCTCGCAGGCATTGAGTTTAATAAATCACGTATATGCAATCATGTCAGAGACTCTCTTGAAATCACTCTATACTTAGATGTTCTTTAAAATCTTTAATGATCTATTTAACCACAAATTTTTGAAAATTGAGAAAATCAATACTTTAGCTCATTCTGGAACATAAGCAAAATAATAAGCCATAGACAGGTGTTTCTTGTAGTACTTCCATCTCAAAGGAAGACTGAAGAACTAGAAATCCTATGACATATGCAACTCCTCTTTTTCTGTGAAACATTTAACTAGTGACCAAAGGCACAGCTGAACTATTTTAGGGCTTTCTTTTTAGCTCCTTTGCTACATGTAACTTCCGCAGTACTGAGAGCTGAAGATCTTTCTGACACCATCATTTAAAAGACCGTGATTTTACTGAGAGTTGTGTGAATCTTGGTGTGGATAACTGATGGTCCCCTACAGACAAATTCTCACATTTCTAATGCTTTTTGTCAAATCTTCCCCAAAACTCAGTACAGAAATACCATACAATGGAAACCATACAATGGCCATGCAACTGGGTTATTTTTTGGAAGTATAAAGCTTCCTTCTCTGAAGTGGTCTATTTTAGGGATCATATTGAGATAATATTGTACTTCTCAATAGTATTCCATAACACAACAATTTAGCAACTATACAAAACCTTCACATTGGTGATATCCTATACAGTTCATAAATTCATGGAGAGGACCAGAGATTTCCAGCCTGGAGGAGACCGAAATAAGAATCAGAATGAATGTTTGCTCATCCTTAGAAATCAGTCAAATTAAGACATCATTCTGAAGCTTTCAAAAAATCTGGTACTGTTATTTTATGCTTTCTGGTTTCGACAAACACAATAATCTGATTTTCTCACAATATTTTTCTCCCAGCCAAAGCTGAGAAATTCTGGGAATCTCATTAGTAATCCTACTGCATTTATTGTGACATGGCTCACCAATTCCCAAGAGGAAGAACATCACAAAAGCATTCACATTTCTCTCAACCAGCCTCATTCTGAAGAATATACCGCTCGTCTTCCTCCATACCAAGCCCTTGCTACTTTCCCAGATCTGATGTTATCTTACTGTCATACACGTCAGCTGGGGAAGGCAATGCTCATGGTTTTCACAGGGTCACATCATGTCACAGACTGAGTCTGCTCCCACTGAGGCTGTTGGCAAACTTCCATCAAGTGAATGGGGCAGCATCAGCCCATTGCCAAGACAACTGTCCCATTAAATTTATGGGAAATTCCTGATCATAAATCATGTGCATCCTTTAAACCAAACAGTTGTTGAGTGCTTAGCAGCACTCAGCTGAATTAAATTAGTAAAAATATAGATCCTCAAATAATGGCAAGAAAACAACATAGCAGAAAGTAAAATCTTGCTCATGAGAACTAGGCAAGAACTTGCTGTGTCCTTGACAATTACCTGGGTGATAGGTAAAATGCTGGGGTTGGCTTCTTTTTCTTTTCCCATTGATGACGTAAAAATTCACCTTCACAGCTGTGCGAATGTGCTTGTTACGGTACTCTGGAACTTCTACAAAAAGCATGCTCTGAAACAATGAAAGGTGACAATACAGAATTAGTAACTGTAGAGACTGACCAAAGATTCTTGGGTGCATCTCCCCTGTTACACATCCAGGCATAAAGGAAGAGAAATCTTCCTATTCATCCCTATAAAGAAGAGTATGAAAAGAAGAAAGGGAAAAAAGGGCAGATGGTGAAAGACGAGAAGATTTTTGGTACTAGGAAGCTGGTTTCTATGTAATGTATTCTCTCTGGTACTTGATGTTGTCCTGAACTTAGAGAAAGAAGTCTCAGCTACAAATAAAACACACAGAACGGTGATAAATGTGGCAGCACTGTAAATCACACTGTGCTTGATAAACAAGCATGTATTGCAGAATTCCCTCTTTTTCTTAAACTTGATTATTCTATAGGTTTTTCACTTATACACAGCCAGATCCTGCTTCCATGGAAATTAACAGTGAGTCTCTCGTTCTCTTCCGCAAGGGCAGGCATGGCCCATGGCAATGTAAGTGCTAGCTCCTAAATGCACTGAACAACTACAGTAAGGTCCCATTAAGCAAAGTGAACAAAGAGGCTCATTCCCTTGAAAGATCAATGTTCATTTCAAATACTGCAGTATAAATCCTGTCCTGCTAAGTACAGTGCACCCAAGACTTCCATACAGGCAAAAGGAAGTCAGGACAGCCAGCATCCTGCAGAGGACAGGGCTGATACAATAGAGTCTTCTGCAAGAACACAAAATCTAGCAGTTATTCAATTTGCTGTGGGTTACGGCTAAATGAATAGTTTCTTTTTGCAACACATCTACTGCTGAAGCATTTGACATTTGTTCATCACAGCAGCAAGATAGCTGCTCTTTCTGCTTTTGAGACGCTCTTTGAAAACTACCCCTTGAATACAACTTGCTGTCTGAGAAGCCCAAGGAGAGGACATCCAATGTTTTGCATACTTACAGGCTGGCTCTTATCTTTGTCCACTGTTGCCTCCATTTCCCAGATCTGCTGCCCATCTAGAAGAATATCACAATATTAACTTCACTGTATTTTTTTATATCATAAGGTTTGACTTAAAAAAAAGGAAACCAATTAAGGGCATCAAGTTAGTAAAGCTCTCAAAACGGACTTAATTTCAAGCACCTTCCCAGTCCTAACCAAAAGCAACAGCATTTAATTTATACATACCATTGAACACTTCTCTCGCCAGGAAAATATATATTAAAATTAAATGTTTATGTAGAAATTAGCCAAACTGAGGAATGAAATGTTTAGTACAGGTGCAACATGTGCTTTTTACCAGACTTGATTTCAGCCCGTTTGACTGATGGAGGGCATCAGAAGGTCAGATAACTTGTTAAGAGTCACATTTGGTCAGCAGCTTAGCAAACTTTCTGCTATTTTAAGCTAAGACCACATGGCTCCCCACCAGTGGGGTAAGTGGTGGAATGGCCAAGGAGGTGGAAGAAGGACTAGCTAAAAATCCAGATCTCATACAGGGTGCATGGAGATGGAAGCAAGCAAACTGAGCCACTTCAGGGCTGATTTTTAGACGTGCTGCACAGTGAAACTGGCAGATGCTCTGAATTCTCACAGGAGCGTAGGTTTTTCTAGAAGTAGTTCAACTGGGACAGATTCTTACCGTAATTGGGAAACCAGCTGTATAGGGTGCTTGATTTCTGCTATGCATGCCCTCTTACTATTTATACTCATTTCTTATATGTGCAATATGAAACCTCAGCACATGATATCTAGCAATACAGCTCCTCTGATCAAGTAACAAGCCCAACGTCTCCGACAGTGAATCCACACCTCAGCACTGTCACCACTGCAGGCTGTGACAGAGTGCCACCGGCAGTCCTAAAGTCACTACAAAGCACCAAATATTCACCATACTCAGTGTAAAAGAACCTCAGTGCATGTGTGATAGCCGCTACCTCTGAACCACTGAAAGTCTTTCTGCTCTTAATTACATCCACGCAGCTTGTCTCCATTCTGAGTTACATAAAATTGTATTTATAGAGGAAAATAAAATTTGATCCCCTTGTATGCAATACCATCAAAGTAACCCCAGTGCTATAAGAGTACATCAGTAGTGACATGACATTTGTACACAAGACTGGGCGCTTCATCTGGCTACAAATATTTCTTAAATCTACTGTCACCCACACTTCCCAGAAACAAATTTTAGCAATGCCTTCCTTATTACTTTTTTTTTTTTTTTAGATTTTAATCTCTACCCCTTTGATTTTTATATTCCGCTGAGCCTTTTAGCCAAGCAATTTGCAGAAGAAAAATAATGATGGGAAAAAAATTGCCTCATACCTTTCTGAAAGCTTGATTTTAAAATGAATAGGGGACACATATCCAAACGAACCGATGTGACTTGAAATACTGCAGCCACAAGGCTGGTGTTTGCTTTAGAGAGGGGGAGGCAGCTCCCCGGCGCATTTCTGCGGGGGTTCCCCAGACTGCACGCCCAGGTCTGGCCGGACAGGGGTGGAGGTCTCCTAAAAACAGTCCTTCTCACAGGACTTTTTATTTTTCCCAATTCTTGGAAATTCTGCAAGAGCTGCTTTTGTCCTCTGTTATTTAAGTACTTCTGCTTCTGGCGAAAAGGGAAATGAAAGAGTATTTTTAAATGCATTTTGCATTTTTTTTCTGTTGTTTTCCTCTTTGTTCTCCGCTCTGCGCAGACAATGAGCTGACAGATGTGCTCGGCTCTCCGGGCAGCCTCTCCCTGAGCGGGACTCGAGCTGCTGCTCCACAGCCAGGCCAGGCCAGGCCAGGCCAGGCCAGGCCAGGCCGCAGCCCCAGGGAGGGCCCTGCCTGCCCCAGGGAGGGCCCTGCCTGCCCCAGGAAAGGCCCTGCCTGCCCCAGGGAGGGCCCTGCCTGCCCCAGCTCCGTGTCCTCTCAGCCCGGGGGTCCCTCCCAGAGTGCCCACCGCAGCAGGCGGGACCTCGCCTCCCCTAGCACCCTCCACCTGAGAGCCCTCTGCTATGCTTTGGGGCCTAAACACCCACCATGGAGAGAAGGGTTTTCCCTGAGGCCGTCGCCAGCAGCGTGCCCCTTCCTCCCTCAGGATGGGGCGTTTGGGCAGGCTGCCTGGCTCGTGGTGGGGCAGGAGTGGGCACGGAGCGCTGGCTGGGCTTCCTCACCCCTCACCCTTCCCGCTGGGGAAGCGGAGGCAACCAAGGAATAGCTGGAGGTTTGGTTCCGTCCATCAGTTAGTTACCTGTGAGAGGGGAGAGAAAGCCCAGGCCTCCAACGCCTCCTGCCACTACAGGCACAGCATTCTGGTGCAAGGAGAAAATGCTAAATAATTCTGACTTTTTTCTTTTTTTTTTCAAGCGTTTCAAGCTCCCCTGCAGTGAGTCGGTTGTCTTTTCTATGCTAACACATGGATTAGTGATGGACTGCCAGAGCAGAGACAGCCTAAGCAAGCTGTGTAATTAGAGCCTGCAAGGCTCTCGCCCAATTTGCTGTTTAGCCCTCACATCCCAAAGGACCACTGTGCAAAGGAATGGAAAATACTTCATTATTTAACAATAAGCATTCACTTTGGCCACTGCTCTGGACTGTTGCAGGTTAAATCTATACCCCTGTTAACACAGCTAACTCTGCACAGTTGCTGAAATAGTAAACATCTTGGGGAAGGGGCAAGCCACTAAATACTGGGGGTTTAATCCAGCAAATACTAAATGCATTGTCTGATGACAAGGCTGTTAATACTTAATGGGGGGATTCCTCTTCCAGGTGATCTTTATGGAAAGAAACCATCATAGTAGGTGTTAAGGAACCTCCCCACACCCCCCAAAGAACCCCAAAGGATAAATTTTTATAGTTCTCTGAGGAAAAGAGGAGGGAAAAGGAAACAACAAAATATGTCATAAAATAAGAGCTCTGATAAAGACGCACATTGGGAGCTGTCTAAGCAATGCAATATGAAGATGTCCTGACAAGGACAGCCAAGTGAGAATATTTGACATTGGTTTTCCTCCAGGCAGAATGTTTTCATCTTTGTTTCTGTACTGCTAAATTCAAACAGGCTGTGCAGATACAACAGCACTAACTTCACAAAGAAGGTAGAAATCAAAAGGATTTGTTGGGCCAAAATGCATTAAAAAAAGGAGAAACGAGCCTCCAAGTCATCTGCCATATTCAAGAGGCCTGTAAAGCACATGCAACCACAATCACAATGGATTTGATTTAGTAACTGAGCCACTGAAATTGCACTAAAAGCTAATGAAGCCAACCATAAAAATCAAACGATGTTTAGGCTGAGTCCAAAGTCTGTGGGGATTAAAAGTAAGAATGAGAATAAGGCCAACCAAACAAGAAATAAATGTATTTGGGGTTATCATTCTAATGATGATAGATGCTTCTGTTTGGATATATTCATGCTTGTGGCAGCTAAACAGGTTTCTAATTAATCTGTCAGCAGCAGCAATCCCTGTTCTTTAAGCACTGAAGCCTTGTTGAATATAACCACTCTGCAGCTCACTTCCTGACCTTTATACTTAAATATCATGATGTTGCTCCATCTGTCTCACTGCTTCACTTTCATAGTTGTGAATGTACAAACTTTAGCTCAAGACAATCAATATTTGCTTTTCCTTTAACCCCTCTGGATATACACATTATGGTGAGCTTTTGGCAGAAGGATGAGGGAGGCTATGAATAAAATGCAAACTACAACTGCATTCAGAAATCTCTCTCTACTTTAACCTATCCTTTTTGCTGGTAATGAAAAGAAATCTTTTGATTATGCACACTCAGAGAGTTAATGAAGAGCAGGAGGAATAAACTGAGAAGTCTAAGGCCCATCTGTAAGACAATTAGAGGAAATTTTGAACAGAGAAAACTTGCACCAAATTGTCAACACATTTATCATCTTTAGATTGTGCATAAATGAGGATTTTTTTAGAAGGAAATTAAATTGGATGTTTGAAGAAAGTCATCAGCAAAAATAGGATTTTTATTGTAAGGCTGTGCTAAAAATCATAATGCTGATATGATGGTAGAGCATAGCCCCCAATACAAAACATGTGCCACGACCTGGCTATGCTGAAGTAGGCCCTTTTCTCCAGTGCCAGTGTGGCAACCCAGGTGGTGCCTAAACACTACAGATGCATTTTGCTTTGAGCAGAAGGTTGGGCTCAACAACCTCCAGAGGACCCTTCTGGCCTTAATAACCCTGTAATTCTGTCATGCCACAAACGGGACAAATGACTGATCCCCTCCCTGCTTGCAAACCAAGAAGATAAGCCCCAACTTGACTAATAATCTAGAATCTACAAGTACAGACAGATATTTATTGCACATAATTAAACCTGCTTTGACAGTGGAGAGGTAAGAAAACTGCAAGAGAGCAACAGCATCGTTTTTGCTGAAGTACTGTAAGAGCATGAGCGCACAGATGTAGAGAACATGTGCTCTGCAAGCTGCATTCAGCACTGGTCTGTCCTGACAGTGATATTGGCCAGCCAGAGCACTGCAGGGATGTCCCAGTACATGCCTGGATCACAGGGGAACTTGGTGCCAGGTCCACGTGTGTGGTGTGCCTCAAATTCTACCTCCACTATGGGGAATTCGATCCGCGCCTCTGAAAAGAGAAGTAGTTCCACTAAAGATGATAAAATATTTTTGGATTTAGACCCTGAGGTCTTACCAGCCATGGCTGCCTCATGCAATATTTTTACTGTTGTGGTTCCCCGCTCATTTAATGGTTTGTCTTAGTTGGCAAGTCTTTTAACACCACAGGTCAGTGAAATGTTCAGGAAATAGAGATTTTTGTGCTGCTTCAGGGCTATGAGACTTAGCATTAAACCCCGATGAGAGATCTGATTGTGTCAGCACTCTTTGGAGGAATGAATGAGTTGTTGGAAGAAAGTAATTCTACCCTCTGTAACTCAAACAGTGATCATACCAAAAGTCTTGCTTCAAACTTTGGGGAAAATCAAAACGTCAGACTGCATTAGGAACATTTAGGGTGATTCTCTGCAGCCCCTTATAGGGCTTTTTTTAATTAGCCAATTAAAGGTTTTCTGAACCAGTTACAGCCTTTACACATTATTCAGGATCCCTTACTCATGACTTTGGGGTCAGTAACTAGCAGAGAAACAAACTTACTACTTTATTTGAACAAGCATGACTGATGGACTGAGAGGTTCAGGAAATTTTCTTTGCAGTTCTCTCCAGTTGAAGACTAAGTATACTATTGTGCCGATTCTGTATGTGATTCTGTGCCTGCATGTGATTTTATGCTTGAAAATGTACATTGCTTTTCAGTCAAGCATTACACAAATTACTTAATGAACAACCTGTTACCTTTTTCCCAGGCAGCAAACCATGCTAGTTCCCCAAACAAACTAAGCCTAGTAGCTGGTGGGACAGCTGCCCCGACTACACATTTCTGCAGAGTTCCCTTCAGGCTTGCAATGAATTGTCCCTATTCACTGTGTTTCTTGGAAGGTCTTCCAAAAAAGCACAATGATTATCGCTGTCAGCTTTTATCAGTAGATGATAGGCATCTCTGGAAAACAGTCAAGGTTTTTTAGAGCCACCCCAAGAACAAAATAAACAGCAATGAATGCTTTTCAGCAGAACAGACACCACTTCTGGGATGCAGAAACCTTATGGGCAGGGGAGCACTCACACAAAGACTCTGCTGCTCTTTTAGGGGACAAATTCTCATTTCAGCTGGGAAGTTATTCTGCTTCATGTCAGTGCAAGGTTGCTCAGCATCTGCTCCTAAGCAGTTGTTTCCTTCTGAGCTTTTACTTCAGAATAGTTTTCAAACTTTGAAGCAAACACAGCATAAATGTATTTAAAATTCACAAAAGTAGAGCTATTGAATTTTTCACTGAACGTGATTTTCATGGATTTCTTTTTCTTTCTGAAGCAAGACTGCCCACTGCAGTTAATGAAGCTCTGTTTATGAGTTGAGGCCAGTGCCTTCATTTCACTGAGGACATAAGTTTGAGTCACCATGGCCAAAGATACAAGTCAAGGTCTGGGAGGTAAAAGGCCAATGGATTAGTCATCCGCCATCCAGCCCAGCCCCAAATCTGACATTTTGCACAGTGAGAACAAGTCTAGAGGAGATTTCTCCCCATCTATTGTTGAGGAATTCAGTTCACACTAAAGTAACACACAAATACAGTAGTTGAGTAGTGAAGCAGCAGGGGCAGTCTGTCATTCCAGAGCTCTTCCAAATGATTCCTTATGCCAATACATCAAAATAGATCTGTTGTTTTTTTAAGATTATACGTGTATGTGTGTGTGTGTGTGTGTATAAATTATTAAACAAAAGCTCCTCTCAAAATAAAACCACTGGGAACCTCCATGTAATAAAATGAGTCACACCAGGATGCGATGACTAAGTGGGAGAATAGGGAATTCCACTCCCCATGCCAGCTTTCTACATGATCAATTTTCTGTCAACAGGTGATGGGAGCTTGTCTCTCTGCCTTTTGTTTATTCCAAGAATTATTATTATTTTTTAATATTCTCTTTAAACAATTAAGATTCAAAGCTGAATAATCAGGACCAGGCATACTTCCACTAGGCGCCCCCATAGTAAACACTGAGCCAGGGAATCCAGGCCAGTAGTGGCTGCCTGTGTTAATAAGGATTTACCAGCTGTAAAATTCCAAAATCTTGTGTCATACGGGGAAACCTTCCAAAACACTGGATTCCACCCTGTCTCGCTGAGTCTCTAACAGCTATGGCAACTCCGTTTCTGCAGCCACACTCTTGCATTTTCGTGTGTGTGATCCTTAGATTTTTTCCTGTTTTGCAGTGTTTTTCTGGGATCCCCAGTTTAATGTCTGACAATTGCCCCATGGGATTACAAGAACACCTGGGGCAGGCAGCACATTTCAGCCAGGGGGTAAACCTGTGGGCAGAAAGGTTTGCTGGGTTTTCAGCAGCTATAATAGCAAGGAATAGCAGAAGGTGTCCCATTTACCCTGAAACTTTCTAATTTGCACAGCAAAAAAGGGCAAGCTCTAATCTGCCTGATTAATGCTTGTTACTCTTCAGTGTGCACAAATGGTGGGATTTGCTGAGACACTTTCCTCTTTCGCTTAGAAAGAACAAATAAAACAGAAACTCAAAGAGAATAAAACCTCCCTGATCCTCCCCAGTTCTGACATCTTTTTGTAGAGAACTACCAAACAGGCCCTGTGCTCCACTTTGCTGCCGCCTTACTTTAGTGCACTGCAAGGCATGAGGAGGGGAGATTAACCTGGAAGGTGATCACCTTTAGCTAATGCAAAAATCAGGTGGGCCTCCCAACAGAGACATCTATAATTTATTCCCCTGGTTCATCCCATTACTCTGCAGGTTTAGAATAGAGAAGGTATGCATCTCCAGCTTTAAATGCTGGACTCCAGCCACAGACTGCATGGAGCAGAGAAAGTGGTCTTTCTAAACTATCAAGAAAACAGCAAGGTAACAAATTTATTTCATATACTCTCTGTAGAACCTCACATGTTGGAAACAAATTGAATCATTTAAAATTACAGTACCACTCTCAGTTTTGCTAACTCTATAACTATTCCCAGATATTTGTGCTTTTTTCCTTAGCCTTTCCCACTAAAAAAACCAAACAATAGTTTGGGTTCTTCTGCCCAGATGCTGGGCTTTTGCCTCAGGTTAAGATGTCTTAAAAACCTACATTGTAACGCATGTTCAGCAGTGGATTGCGTCTGCAACGGAGTTATGATCCTAGTTCTAAGATATGTCCCACTCCTCTCAATTCTCCATAACTTAAACCCTCTATTTCAGTTCACTAATTTAGAATTCAGTGAGAGAACTGGAGCTTGGAGCTTGCATTAAATATTTAAAGTTGTTTGCCGGGGTTAAATAGCTAACATCTCTTTTGGATGGATCTAGGAAAAAAGTGGAAGTTTAAAAAAAAATTTGGCGTCTTTTTATCTTTAATTTGCCTGAGAAAACTGCTTCATTGATTTTGCATCATTATGTTCAAAGAGATACTTGTTGAAAATAGTTTGCCTTTTTTTTTGCATTCCCCAGGAGCTTTTTGATCATTCATGAAACTGTCAGACTACTAACAGGCATTTAGTTCCCTGTTTGGGGTAGAGTGAGACATTTCAGAGTTGACACAACAGAAAAGGGGAACACTGCTGTAGACAGTCTTACAATTTCCTTTCACATCTCCCATAAAGGACCATGATCCTTAGCCCCAGTTCCTCACTATCATCAAAATCAATACACAAACCACCTTCTATTCACATTATACATGCCATAATGCCATCCCATCACAGTTTTCTATAGTGAATTGTCCTGCCCAGAAGACTGTTTCATGTTTCAAGTCATTTGGCTGATTTTGAGCAGATCTATATCAACTTACACAATTACAACACATACAGGCTGTAAAAGGCATTTACTGCATAGAAGAGCACTTGCAATAGTGGCTTTACTTATGATAAAATGTCAGCCAGTATGTGCCTTGGGATTCTTGGGTCTGGGACAACACTCACTGTAGACTCAGCCTCCCCAGGAGCTTCAGCTCAAAGTAAAATATCACACCTTTTAACTCCTTGCTTGTCAAGGCTGCCCCCTCTTCCCATTATTGCCTGGCAGTATGTAGCTGTTCATTGCTCCAGAACTGATTGCTGAGGACTCCCACACTCCATTAATGAAGGATTTACCCCATTTCACTGAACTCTCTGGCTGCTTTTCATAAGCAAGTCCCATGCCCAAACACCCAGAAGTATTGAGCTCTTGCTGCAGCTGCAGGCCAGAAGGGAGTGATGTAAGAAACCATAAATTCTTAATTTTCTGTGTTTTTAAAATCTATTATATCTAAATACATATTCAACAAATCATCACTATTGCCATCTATAAGTTGTGAATATAAAACCCTTCTAGGGAGCTGTGATTTCCTTTTAAATTTTGCAGGGAGAGGTACAGGAAGATTGATAGTATCATTGGGTTCAACTTATTGTGTTTTAGAAACAAGTCTTTTTCTAGAAAGTGGAAATTCCAAAATGAGAAAGCACTGCTGTGCTTATCTGCTAGCTTGTGATGCAGCTGGAATACTGCAAAGTGCAAATTTGAGAGCAAAATCACTGTAAAGCCTGCCCATTTGCTTCTAAAAGTGAAAGTAATATGTTTTGAAGAAATGAAATTATTTACCCAGAGTTAAAGCAAGTCTGCAATGAGAGATGTACAGAAGTGCTGGAAATCAGAGACACCCTGTGAAGTAATACAGCTATCATCAGAATAGTTATTAACATTATTGTTATTCCAGTGATAGGCAAGCCATTACATGGGATGCAAATGAATATATTGGGATGAAACAGGTACATGTGGTCATGGGTACTTCTGAGCACACAAGTCACTGCAGTTAGCGTACCTGGATGTGCAATGAGAGCCCATCTCCTACAGCAATCCCCAACAGACAGCAACACATAAATATATACCTGCGAAGCAGAGAGCCACCAACCTCAAAGAAGATGGGCACAGGCTGGACACCTGATGCACACCTCAAGTAGTGTAATACTGCTCCTGCTGTGCATGAAGACATGAATGCTACTGCTGTACCTGAAGCAACAAACTCTGTGAATTGTATTTCTGATATTTTAGTAAAGCTGCCAGGTATGCCAAAGGGGTTATAGGAGGGAGCCAGAGGAGGTACAAGATGGAACAAGAGGGAGGGAAGATGAAAGGCTCGTGGGTCTTGGTATTCTGGCACTGGCACAGGCTCTGTGGTTTGTTTCTAGGGTACAGAGGCAAGTGCATT
Organism: Buteo buteo; assembly: GCF_964188355.1. Taxonomy (NCBI): domain Eukaryota; kingdom Metazoa; phylum Chordata; class Aves; order Accipitriformes; family Accipitridae; genus Buteo; species Buteo buteo. The sequence continues at coordinate 71,562,666 of NC_134172.1, forward strand.
CCATTCAGAGACAGCATTTTGGGCACTGCGCAGATGAAAGCCTCAACTCGCCACTCAACTCAACACACTGAACACAATGGTCCTGATCCTGCCCTGTGGTGAGCTCTCCTGAAACCAGTAGACATCCAAGTATGTACAAGCTCACCTGCTCTAGCTGTTAGCGTCCTAAGAAAGCACTGTCACTAGAAGATCACTGAGGTGACAGGCATGTAGAAACTCAAGGGAAAAAGAAACTAGAACTCCATTGCTTGAATCTAGAGCTGGAAAGATTTATTTTTGTCAAATGGACTTTGAGCGTCCATGCTTCAGAGGCCTTGACAGCTGCATCAGTTCAAAGGGCACAGAGAGCACCACCTCCTCTCTTTACACTGCATGGCCGAATTGAAAGATTTATGGTGGATCTACTCCAAAGATGTACGCTTTCTGTTTGGGTTGTTCTTCCACCACCCACATTGTCCTAGCAATGATTCATGATGTCCATGTGGCCACCATAAGAGTTTGGCAGGGGAAAGCACAGTCCATTTGCACTTTTCTCCCAGAGAAACACGAAACTCCTCTATCACTCACAGCAGAGCAGCAGTAACCAGTACACAAATGGGAGTAAACACAATGCAACCAACAACATCTGACTTGCAAATTGTTACATGACAATTAAAACAAATAAAAGGGGGAATTCCAAACCTTTTCTTTTTTTAACTGTACTGTAAGATCTGGGCCCCAACCAAACACTAACACCCTTGACCTTTAGCATATTCCAAATCCTTGATAGCTGTAAGACTGCTTTTCAAGCTCACTCTTCCAGATCAAAATTAAAAGAATACACGCACTTCCAAAATTTCTATCTGTACAATCTGATCTAGTTGCTTCCCCTGACATATTTTTATTTAGCTGGGCTCAGTTACGTGTCTCTGAGTTCAGATCTTAAAACTCCTTGAGCCAAACTCTGCTTTTGTGTGCTGGACTGACTGTACCGAATTCATGAGTTCCCCCGGCTTACAACAGCCACAGATTACAATCTTTCATCAGGAAGAGATAACCTTACGAAGAACTCAAAACTGTAACACTTGCATGTTGGTAAACCTTATCATTAAGAAAATGAATGCTATTTATGCATCAGCATTTCAAACGCAAGTACTTCATCCCCTTGCTCACACACAGAGCTCCAGCCCCTTCAGTTCGCTTCCTGCTGCCATTTCCTGTCGCAAGCCTAAAATGAGAGACACTGACAGACTTCTCATTGGCAAGCTCATTGCAATAGTTTCTAGTTCGCGTGATACAAGGCAGTTATTTTCATAATGACTTCCCAGCATAATTTGGGGAATATTCTTTATTTTCCAGGTATTTCTAGGGAAATATCTGTAGTGCTATGTAACAGAGCAATAAAATCTGTTCATTGTTGTTCTTAGAAGCATGTTGTATTTCGGTCACAAATATGAACGGTTCTCTGTTTCTCTGCGTTGCTAATAGCAAGTGAAGAACTGCCTACATGATCCAGAGGAAATTGAAATAGGTGTTGAGTGTCTGCCTGAGGGATAAAACCTAATTTACAATTGTGAGCCCCAACAGCAGGTTCCTCAGTTTCCTAAGGCATACCGACTGCCACCTTCTCAGCACCCACTTCATTGCAGACACTGATCCAGACCCCAGATTCAACATGCACCCAGATTTTGGAGTCTATGAAGCAATTAACAGGAGAATATCTCACTGTACAAAGATAACTGCACAAAGGTTTTTGAGGAAAAAAAGAGTCTTGCTAGTCTCATCTTAAACACTGGACAAACAAGCCAAGCCTAGGAGCTCAGTGGAGTATGGCATGTCAAAAGCTATTAGATGGTTTTCTACGCTACTGCTCTCACCCTTGCTGTTATTAGTAGAGCTAAAACTGGCGGCAAAAGTGGGAAATCAAATACCACTTGCTAGCACAGACAAGGCTTGTGAGCTGTTAAAATGAAACTCAAAGAAAACCATCTTTCCCCTGTGAGCTTAGTGCATCTTCCTGCCTTCACGAAGGTGCGATTCTTTCACATGCTCCCGGGGCAGCATCGCACTCTGGAAGAGGGCGCAACAATGACAGGGTCACACCAGCGATGCACTATCCACCCACCGGCATGTTTACTGTGGCTTACTTTACTTCTGAGCAGCTTATCAGCGCTTTTTGCAAGGTGCTGTGCAGATCTGATCTGCAGCGAGCGAGCTCCCCGAGGCGAGCGCAGGATCCACCTCCTCCTTCTACCCAGTGACATTTCTAATTGATAAATTGGGCTGCAGAACTGGGCCTTTTTGTTCTGTGTTCATGCAGGCTAACGCAACAACAACTAAGCATGGCCATGGTAGCGATAATTAAAATTGTATACAGTGTATAATGAGGGAAGCTGAGAGGCACAGGTGCATAAGATCCTAATTTTCAGGCAAGCTGGGACACTCATTAACCTCTGGCAACCCAAGCACAAAGGCTTAATTCTCAACCTGCTGCAGTCAGCCAGTCTGATCAGCCCCTGCGTGATTTGCATATCCAGCTCAGCTTCTTAACCTTCCTCACCTTAAGATACACCTATTAAAGAAAGCAATCTTCACTTAAAAGCACTTCAGAGTGTACCTGTAAGAGGTATCGCTGCATTATAAAACAGTGCATGAATACACAGAGAACTAGCTCGCCTTGAGCACAGAGCAGAGTCCCCCGATAACCCACTGCAAACTACACAGACTTCTGATTCAGATCAAAGATTTGACTCTGGGCCTCCCATCCTCTAAATTCCCCCTCTGCCAATCAACTATTCAAAGTACAGCAGACTGAGACTGCCTGCAGAGGCTGAAGGGCAGTGGGGAAGGCAGGATATGGAACACCAGCATGCAAATCCCTGCTCCAGACTGGGCACTGCCGCTGTGATAAGTCATGCCTCTCCACTACCAGGAGGTAAAAAAAGTAAAAAAAATAAAAAGAAAAAGTGTAAAAAAAAAAAAAAAAAAAAAGGCAGTTTCCCCAGGAGTGAAGAAAAGCTTTAGATTTAGTGTGGAAAATGTTGTTGTTCTTTTTACTTTCTAACATCTATTCCAGCCAGAGCCTTCTCTGCTCTTATATGGAAATAGGGGCAGGGCGTTTTGGATGTTTCCTCGAAATGGCATTAAGAGCTACCTCGTTTTAGTGTATCATCTCCTGTAGTTACTGCAAAACATTCTTGGGACAGGTACTGTCGCAGGCTGCCAAGCATGTTCCCATGCACCTTCACGATTCGCTGACATCGACGGAACAGTGGCAGCACAGTGGGAAGGAATTAATACACGGGCTTAAAAGGAAATGCAGGGTGCCAAGAAAATTGCTCTGACTGCACAGGCTCATCTGAACCTTCACAGTTCAGAGGCCCAGAGCCTTTCATTCTTGCTGTAAAACAGCATGGCTTGCTGGTGGTGTGGGAAGAAACCGGGACCCACAGCATGCCTTTTTTTCCCCCATGTCATCAGCTGATGCCCACATACATTAATTTTTGGCTCAATTATTACTTTTTGCCAAAGCCATTACCCCATAAATCACACACATGCTGTTCACTTGGGCGATGCAATTTCTTAAATCACTTGCAAGTCACTGGATATATTGCCTAGGCTGCCTCTACCTTAGTTTACCGACAGAAAACTTAGAGGCAACATGTTTTCTTAACAGCATAAAGGGAACGCAAAGTTTACATAAAACAGGCTTATGCTTTTTCATACTGCAGAATCCTTTGTCTTGCTGAAATCAACAGGAGTAAAGGGTGGCAGAGTCTGGCCCTTCATATTTGCAAAGTGCTTTTTTGATTCCTGGGCGTTGTTGTTATCCTTGCAGAGCACAGTATTTAGAATACAAAAATGAAGCCTAATGAAGGGTAAGTTAAACAAGTCCAGACCATTTACAAAGAAACAAATGTCCCTTTGCGAAAGCCTTAGAAAATCCAATAAAATACACATACTGCTTAGTGAGGTGAGATGAAATGCCTGCATGCGTATGATATTAGAAAAGAAACAATTCAGCTCTGAAAAAACAGGTAACTAACTACAGCAGAATGCGTTTGTTTGTGTTTCCTCCTGTAAACAAAAAAAAATTGATTTCTGCTGCCCACCTTAACCATTAGATCATGCTAAGCATATTTTCTGGGGTCAGGTATTCTCTGAGTTAGAAATCAAGTGATGTTTGTTATAGCATGCCATTATGAAAACACAATACAGAGAGCTTAGGAAAGGCAGTAAATGTGATGCTAGGCAACTAAATAACTCCCAGTAACCATTCTTTAATCCTATTATTTATCTATATTCATCCAACACCAGTCAGGGCTTGGGACCATCTTGTACTGGCTCTGTGCAAGTTGAGCAAATAAGTAGACAAGATGAAAAGAGAGAGAATCTACAATCTGCCACTCATTCCCCCTTCATGGTTGCTCAAGAGCTAGCAAGATTACCTGAAAACTTTGGCAAAACATGTTTTAAAAGAAGCAGCTCTGCTGGAAAGAAAATAGCACTGGGCTGTAACAGGGGCTTTTCTCTTTGAATTGAATTTGTTTTGCTACAGTCTGAGCCTATATAAAAACACCTGAAAAAATAGGAAAGATGAAGCGATGTATTCTTGTATCTCGGTATGTGTATAAAAATAATTTTACTTTGATATAAAACACACATTATGTACATTTTCCCCCACAGACTTCTAAAGGGAAGAAAACACAATCTTTGCCTGTAGTTCACAGCAATAAAAAGATGTTCATTTCAATTATGATTTCTACAGTAGCGTTCACTAAACACAAGATAGAACAAGCATAGAGGAACATGTAATGGTCATCCCATTTCTTTGATAACATATCCTGTTCCTACTGATTCCCAGCATCTGTACTCTTGTGAACTAACAACACAAATATTTGCTCCCAAGTCTAATTTTACTGACATTGTTAAGTGATTTGGTTTTACTTACATGAACTTGAATGGGATTTCTCACTCAAGTAGAGTTACTCATGAGCACAAATCTTAGGATGAGAGCATGAGACACAACAGCACTACAGATTTGCCTTATCCCATTAGGAGAAGTTAGAAAAAAGCCTGCCTTACCTGATGTTTTCTCTGTGAACACCACCTTGGACTCTGCTGTGAAATTTTGCCCAGTCAGAATCATCTGTTGTCCTCCATAAACGAGGCAGCTATCGATATCTTGTCTTTCAACCATTGGAAGCTCATGAGCAGACCTTTGGGCTGTGGACAAATTGCAGACATGAATGAAATCAACTCTGTTTTACCAGGACTTTCCAAATCTTCCCAGAACTATCCACAGATCGATCTTGTCATCGTTACCATCTGTTGACTGCCAAAGCAGCTTCTCCAGGGTGCTAAATTTAGGTTTGAGAAGGAAAAATAAACTTACTCAAGGCATTTTATTTGGAAACATTCAGGAGCTGGCTGCAGCGTTTCAGCTGTGCTGGCCTTACTCCTTGTCCTTGAGAAAGGACAGCTTGGATGAATGAGCTGGAACTTGCCCATGTCTGTTTCCAAATAAATGGCCAAATTTTCAAGTGCAGGCACACTACAGCCCTGGAGCCCAAAAATTCCACCTGCAGAGAGGATTCCACTGAATAACACTGAATTCCTTCAGAAAAAAAATTAAAATAAACCTCTTCTACAAAAGTCCACTGCCTCCTACAGAACAGGGACTACGCTGGGCCTGGAACAGTCCGTTTGCCAACAAAAGCACAGTCTCCAAGTGCAGGCACCAACACTTGTGCACAAAACAAGAGGGGCAATCACGAAGCCGTGTTCGCACCAGCGAGCAGGAGGGGTCACACCAGGACTCTGCTGCAGCCCAGGCTTTTTGCAAGCATGTTTTGCAGAGGCCTGAACACCTGAGGAGCAGGGCCCTGTGTTGCACGCTGAGTTTGATATAAAAGGCAAGGAAAGAAAGGGTAGGGTGGAATCCAGATGGGCATGTACGTGATCAAGGGTTTCTAAGGTCTTTACTGTTCTTGGCCACAAGCTTGGAGTGTGACTTTGGCAGGTTATTCTCTCTTTCCCCAGCCAGAAAACCAGGATAGCACCATCTCTCCACCTACTTTCCTCTCATCCCATTAAAACAGCCATTTGCATGGTCAGAAAAGCTTTAGAGAATCCTGGTCACCATCCCTGCAAGCCCATTCCAACTGTCTGCTAACAAGCGGCAGGAGCCGAAGAAAGTGAAGATGCGAGAATTGTTCCCTACAACGCAGACAGCTGGAAAATATCATGAGCTTCCCTGTGACCAGACCAGGTGGGCAGCAGTTTGGGTCTGGTGAACTGCGAGTTCATGACCTGCACTCAAACTCCTCCAGATTCATCCACCCCAACTGGAGAGGTCTCTAGAGGATGCCGCTCATCTATTTAACAGCTGCCTTGGCTGGATTTTAACTTTCTCTGACAAAGAGCCTGCTCCCAAGAGACCCTGAGCACTTGTGTCTTCCCTTCACTGAACACCGTTGGTTGCTGAGCCAAAAATAAGGAAATATTATCCTATATGTTCAGTGCTGGCCCTCCACTCACACACAGACAAGGCTGCGCTTTCTGTGACCTGGTCCCGGCACCCTTTTACTGCTGTGCAACCTTCAGAAAGCCGAAAATCCAACAGCTCTTGGCTGCGGTGAGAGCTGTACGAATTCTCTCACCACATGAAGAAAATGCTAGAGTATTTGATGGGAAAATACAAGCATTAAACTTTTCAGACAGGTGTCTGTAGAAGTGGGAAGCAACTTTTCTAGCAAGGACAGGCTCAACTGAACCCTTTCTGCCAGTCATGACACAGAGGTTTTGGTCTTGTTAAAAATATAGCTAATTCAATATTTATAACCTTCTTGTGCTGTTTGAGAAGCGTTTTTTAAAATCTATTTAAAACAACCTTATGACTCATTGTTCCCTTCAAACATATAACAACAGCTGGGCTAAGATACTGCCAATTAAGAATATATATTCAGATTATTTTCACAGAAGCTGCTAATTTCTTTCACATGGCTGTATGATTAATTCCTTTCCCTAAAATACTCAAATTTTTGATGAGTTTATAACTGGATTTATCACAAAGACAGACCTGTAACTTCAAAGGCTTAAAAGTAAATAGCAATCATCAAAAACATGTCTACAATAGTCAAGAGAAAAGGTATTTAAGCTTTGCCCTGGACACTGTTTATTCCTGTTCAATCCCCAAATTTCACTTCCAAAGCATCCCAAATCATTAAAATTCCAGATTAGCCCACGTCTCCTTCAGACTTCAGTGTGTTAATAGAGAGCTTTGTACCTGATATCCCACATATCAGTGGTTCTCAAGGCTTTTTCAGGACGAGGAAGGACAAATTTTAGCCTGGAAATAACTGTCTGACTCATCTTAATTACATTTGGATCTCAGCAAGTTGGAAATCGCTGCTGAAGACCAAGCCTCTGTCCAACTTCCATAGAGCAGAGTGTTTGTGTACGCTGCGACCTACCAGGGAGCCGGGGAGGACAGCCGGTTCACCGGGAATGTGCATCCCGGCTCTTAGGAAATGCCAAAAACCCTTCTGCCATCCTCAGCCAAGCTGGGGCAGCCTCAGCAGCGCTGCCTGGAAGCCCGTGATGGGCAGAGGTGTTCTGCAGGTACCCCCACGCAGCTTCGTGCTGCCACGGCCCCACGGTGGGCAGCAGCCAGGCTTGATGCAGAGCTGTGTTCCAGCATGGCTACAGCACAAGCAGGCTACGGGCATCTCCAAAACCGCTTTTGCCTTGACCCAAATTTGGTCATGCCTGTAGGTGTACAAAACCCACGTGTGCTTTATATGTGCTCCAGAATAATACCACTTGGAAGTGCTGCCGTTGAGTTTCTCAATGCAAATACCACGCTAAGGTGAAAGGTGGAGGCATACAGGTACCTAATGAGCACCGGGTTTCCTCTGCCCTGTTTTGCCTGTACTCTTCCTCTCCCACTAGGTAGTTTGCAAACCCTTTTCTAAAAAAAAACATTTTTCATTTTCCAAGATCACCTCTTTTTTTTCACCCAGGCCTATAAGAAGGTTTCACTCCATTCCCACCAGTAAGAAGGCTCAAAGTTCAGTGTGGAGCTGCCTGAATAGGATTATTTTTTTTCCTCTGCAAGAAATATTAATTGCCAATAAATCCCCTTCCTCTAAGGCTCGTGATGGGTGGACTGCATGCAATAATTTCACACTATTCCTTCTCTTCCCCCAGGGCTTGGCACTTCATAAAATGACCTACAGCTACTGGAGTTTATGAGCTTTGAATAAACAAAACGCTGTTGATTTAACCAGTTGAGGTGTTTACTTTCAATAGCAACAGTTACTGACATAAGGCAGCAAAGCAAATGCTATAGAAATACTCGCGCTTGGCCTGAAGCAGTGTGTCAACCTATTAACAGGGGACATTATTTTTCTATTTTATTTGACTGTCTGCAAATCAAGATGTCATGGATGCACGGTGCCAAGAAATACAATGCACGCGGCGATACAAGAGAGAAAGGGAACTGCTGTCTCGGAGCGCTGCACCACCTCCGGCGAGCCTCAGCCCGGGAGGAAGCAGCCCCTATGCCGCTGCCCGCGCCCGCGCCGCAGGGGCACAGGGCGCTTCTCCGGGGGTAAGCCTTTATCTGCTTCCCCGTGCCAGCAGGTGGAGGAAAGTTTAAGACGGCCTCAACCTCTGGGACGGCAGGCTGAACGCTGCACAGGGGATGCACAAGCCTGGAGGCTGACGGTACGGAAGCGTGCCAAGGCAGGGTGAAGGTGTTTCTTGCTTCCCCACCTGCCTGCAGCATCCCTAACTGTTCCATTTTCGGCAGAGAGGCTATTTGGTTTCTAGGGGAAAAAAGGGATACTTTGAGACAACGGATTACCTGGGTAAGTCTCTTGTAGCTCCAAATCTCCCCCAGGCGAGTGTTGCCCATTGCTGTTAGCAGGTTCCGAGTGACAACCTCAGTTGTATTCCCTAACGTGCTCCTTGGGTAATCCCAGCTCCACCTGAGAACCCCGTTCCCTCCGCGCCGCCCAGCTCTCTCCATCAGCGCTCCTCCTGCACGCATCTCCTGGGACGAGCAGTTCTAGCCCTGCCTGAACATCGCGTTTCCTTCCACCGGCTTGGAGGGCTTCCAAGCGCTGCCTTGTCTTGCCCAAAAGCTGACTCGTTTTATGAGGAGTCTTAGCTGAAGCTAAACATCTCTGAACAGCCTCCGGAGAGGAACAGTCTCAGCAATCTCTCTCCCTGCGTGTGCAATAAGAACTAGGGCTGGATCGGGTAACGTAGGCAAAGCAAAAAGACTAATGTGATCTGCCCCTCAGGAGGAACCGGCTTGTGAACTCTGCGCGGAGCACTGTGGGTCTGACCAACACTTCCAGAGCAGAGAGACTCTACAGCCTCCGTGTATCAGTGCCCTATCTCAGTGCCACCTTCTGCAGAGTGGCTGGAGGCCTCTGCGCAAACCTCTGGGTAAACAGGCAAAAGAATAGCTGCCAAAGTGAAATCTGCTCCATGCCGCCTTTCTGTCACTTGCCACACTGGATCCAGAGCTTAGGTTTACCTGCTGTCCCCATAGCTGACCAGAGTTCAGGAGAGATCTTATCCTGGGTGATCACAAGGAGCAGGATTGAGTCTCACCTGCAGCTCAGTGAGGACAAAGCTAGCGTTACCTCTGATTACCTCTAACTGCCATCACAAGCCAAGTAAACCAAAAAATGTGGCTACTTAAAAGAAGTGGGGTCACCACTTGCACCTGCAGTGCAGCAGTCTCCCCAGGCCAAACGCCCAGGTCCTCTTTGGAACCCCCCCAGCCTTACCCTGCCCAGGGCAGCCCCTGCTCACCCCAGCTTGCTGGAAGCCTTCAAGCCGTGACTCACCACTCCTGACATGTCTTTCCAAACCCCCAAAGGCTCTTGGCTCCAGCCACTGATTTCTGTTGGATTTGAGAAGAGCAGATAGAGCTGAGTGCCCGACGCTAAAAAAAAATCCCAAACCCTAGAAGCAATAGCAGAGGCGTAATTTGTTGTGGGATTAATTCTTCCACCTCAGTGCAAACCTTAATGAGCCAAAGTAAACATCTCATTCCTCCTGTCACACTGTGTTTATTTACCACAAGCTGCCTGCCTGAGGTAGGATTGATAGGAGCAGAGCTCCTGTGCCCCATGCTTATCCAACGCATTAATGTCCTGAGAGACTTTGATCCCATCCATCACACGCTGAAGCACCCTGAGCTCTCTTGTGGGAGGAGAGGCAAAGGCTGGGGAGCTGCAGTACGGGACCCAGGGAAGGACCAAGGGCAGAAGACATGTCTCGCAGGCAGGTAGACATTAGTAAGGCACCCTAGAGAACAGCAATCTTCTCATCAGAGGGATGGGTTGAATTACCTCCTGGTAGGAGCATGGGCCAGTGGAAGGCTTAAGTGGGAATCGTATAAATAAAGCAGAGTTCTAACCCTTGTGATTAGATGGGAAACCTTGAAAATGTGATCTAAACACTATGAAAAGAATAACCCGGTATGAATGACAACAGTTTCCAATTTGTTGCCAGCAAGACTAAATCAGCAGTTTGTGCAGAGCCATCCAAGAAAAAAGCACCAAAAATAGAGGGCTTTTCTCCACCTCCTTCTCTGCCCATAATTTATTTTATGATGACCTTGTGAAGGAGGAGTGACAAGCACTGATGGCAGCAGTGTCAGATAAGTATGATACTTTCTATGAACTGCAGCCAGTTCACCAAACCAGCGTGTGATTAATGACAGGAAAACCATGGCCTCGGTTCACTTCTCTGTCGATCATCTCTGCGGGTATGCACAGCATTTCCCTTTAATCCCTTGTGGAGATCTGCTGAGCTTAAATTATGCTCAGAAATCCATGCTCTGCGTAATACGCTGGGGCACTTGCTTTTACCACAGCAGTATTGCAAAGACAAAAAATAAACAGGGGTTTATCCTCGTAGCAAGGCTTGCAGGCTGCAAAAAGGGCGGGCATTTTCCTTCTGTCTGACTCAGACTTTCCAGACTGAAATATTTTGGTTGCACATTAAAAGTGGCAAACGTTGTCAGAATTAGCTTTTAAATGCTATGCTTTAGGAGAGAGAAAAATTTCACTTTAGTAACAGCACCCAGTTTTGTGTCAGTTTTATTTACAGCAAACTGCGTGACTGTCTTGCAGTTGAAACGAAAGGGCCAAAAAAATTCCTTTAATTCAACTGGAAACCATGCTACTCTCATAATAATCATGGTTATGGTTAAATTTGCAAATGGGTATCTCCCAAGTGCAAAGAGACCATTTGTTTCTGCTTTTTTATCTGAATAAACTAGGGCTCCTTCTTGCCTGCCATTGTATTCCAACCAGCACAGCTCCTGGCTAAGGAAAAGCACTCACTGGTTTGCCAAGACAACATTCTTTTACATGACTAGCTCTTTCCTCTGTAGTTATTAATGTGTCACATATCATAGGCTCAGATTGTCTAATATTATGGGAAAATCTACTAGAAGGAGAGAAAAATAAAGGAAACTTCCAGGGAAATTGATTAAAGGGAAATAAGATATTTGACCCAATTTAGTGGAACAAAATACGGTCAATAATAGAAACTATTTAAATTCCTCAGATGGACACACAGTTCTTTAGCAATAAGTTTTGTTTGTTTTGTGTTTTTTTACCACCTCGGAATATCTATTATAAGAACAAGATTTTAGACTCTTTCTCTCATGCCAAGTGCGATCATTTGCATTTTAAGGGATTCATGAGCACAGCTTAGTAACAGCAAACATAGATTATACGAAACAAGAACTGTGAGACACTTTGGGAAGGTTTAACCAGGATCCGTTAGAATAGAAACTGTGATGCAGTGTGGATGATACTCCTAAACCTTACACTCGCATCTCACAGACACTTGCATAAAGCCGTTTTTGGTTGCTGACAGCATGGTGTAAAACAAGCTGCCTTGCAGGTGCTTATGTGTCTACTCTGAACTCCCTTCAATACTGCTCCTTCTCTGCCCTATGGAGGCTTCAGCCGAGGAGTAGAAACACAACTCCAGAGATCACTCACTCCCCGGGAAATGGGTTTCAGCTCATAGTGGAAGGTAAATCAAAGCAAATTAATAGAACTAATGTTACAGAAATTATCTTAATGGTTTGAAAATAATGATCAGATCTGCAAATAGCAAGCCCCTCCATGAGTGATTCGCCACGTGGCTTGCTATTAGGGCTGTATTTGAAGGGACAAGTTAACTCAGTAACCTTCATGCCTGCCATTTCACCACCTTCTGTGATAGCAGCTCCGTGATAGCACTGCCTGGCCCAGCAAGAGCTCACCTACGTGAGCTGGCTCATGCCTGTGCCTAAAGCACAGACCTGCACAAGCAGGGATGGACGTTTGGGCGTGCACAACTGTGGTACGAGTAACAGCACCGAGGTGTGCGGGGGTGCACAGGCAGGGAGCTGGGCCAAGGACCCGTCGGCTGTGGATCCCGGGGACATCTCCTGGAGCGGCTGTGGGGCTTGCTGCCATTTCACAGACTCGGCGTGGAGCAACACCCAGGAGAAGGGATTTTTCTCACCTTTCCAGCACCACACCTATGAGGTGGTGGCTTTTTATCCCTAAATAAGTGATGGCCTGTTGCTGCAATTGTCAGAGGAGCTTCAAATGCCTTTGCCTCCTCAGGTGGCTTCAGAACGAATCAACAGGCAAGAGGAGAAAAAAGCTGCAAGCTGCTGAATGTGCAGGCTTGTCTGGATATGAGGTCCATTTTGAGGCATAACTGATCATTTAACAACATATCACCTCCTTGGTCCTCCCACACAGCTGCCTGGGGAGGAACTTGCTCCGGATGATGCTTTGAACCTGTGAAATCCCCTTCTAAAACCTGTCAAGTGCTGAATGTGACACAGATGAGGTGGAATCAAATCGCCCCGTGAAAAGCAGATACTTCACAGTTCTTGCTTCATTGCAGCTAATGATCTGCTGACACCGGCGGGAGTTTTTAGCCGGGATCAGCTTCTGCTGAGGAGAGCACTCAACTATTCTGTTGGTAGCAACAGCGCTCTCGGGGGAACCCCACTGGTAGGGAAATGGCCAGTTATCTTAAAGCTGCTACTTACTAAGGCTTTCCCGGCGGGATATTACTAACAGCTACCAGACAGGAGAGATCTTACAGGAGAGTCCCTGAGGATAAGGGTTCCCAGGCGGCCATGTCAAAAAAAAAAAAAAGAAAAAACAAACAAAGGAAAAAGAAGAGAATCCCAGCAGCACACGAAGGTGGGAGGTGGGACACAAGGAGAAAATGTCACAGAGCCCCAGCGTGCCTCTTCTCAGCAGGGCACCTGAGCTTACCTGAGACTGGGCTCTGCAACATGTGCAGATTGTCTGGGAGAAACTGAGGTTATCATCTCTACTGTGATTTAGCTTGCATTACTAATGCTGGCTGAACCAACTAATGTTTTTAACCATCTTCCCAGAACTGGGCTGAGATCAGGAAGTGCTACTGAAATGCAAAAATGTTGCTAAATATGCAACATACGTACTAAATGGAAGAGACTTATTACTCCAGATCACTTTATACTCTGCTTCCATGAGTTCAGAAAAGCACAGTCCTTAACATACCTCTCCAAATTGCCAGTACATCCAGTATACCAAAAATAAAACTTACTTTTTTTTTCTTGGGGAACAAATACATTTTTTTCTTGTAGGAACTTTGCTGTCCGCTATGCAGCCAACATTTTCATTTTTTAATTTAAAAAAATCATAAAAATAAGTCACTTCTACTGGCATCTCCACTCTTGGCTTTTTTATGCCCCTAAGACTCATCAAAGCAAACACATCTCAGAAGAAATGCCTAGACATCTTAAACAAGCCATTGTAAATAGCAGTCATTGCACAGGCAAATTAGGTGTGCGCATACAATTCAAGAAAATGTGATCTTATTCTGTAAACCATGACCAGATTTCTGCTTGAACGCTCTTTGGTGATGGGCACAAATACAATGTGCAATTGTGGAAGGGTCTTAAAATGCCTGGCTAACTCATATTTTCTTTTCCTGTAGGAGAATTTGAATAAGTGGGGTGTGATCCGTGGGGCTCCCTGCATGACCCAGAGATCATCCACCCTCTGCTCTGGGCTCGTGCTGTTTTTCTGTACAGTGGATGTAGGAGTTACACCTGGAGTTTCCCCACCCGAGTAGCTCCCCACTGCGGACAGGAATGGACTGTCTCCACTCGGAAAAGAAATTGAGGGAGAAGCCAGGTGGTCCTTTGCCACAATTCCCTTCCTATCCACAGAAGTTGCAGGTTGCTGAACATTTCCTTTAGCAAATAGGCCTTTGTTTCAGCAGGGACACATTTGGTGTGGAGACCACTATAGTTTCAGCCATCTAGTTCCATAAAGGATCGTAACTGTTTCCTATGGAGAAAAGTGGTGGCTACTCCCACTGCTCTCCCTTCCCCATCATGGTGCCCAGAGACTTCACCCAGCTGCTAAAATGCTCTGATAGTTGGTATCTTCTCGTAAACATTGCCAAGAGATCATACATATCCATCACGCTCTCCTTAGCCTTCCCTTGTTTATTCGTTTCTACTGTTTTTTAAAAAGCTGCCATCAATAATTCACCAGCCACAATTTCTCTTGATTTCCCATCCAAAATTGGCTCCTCTCTTATTCTAAGCAGTTGTTATTTAAGTAAAGCCTGCGTCTCAATAAATAAAACTCACACAGGAGAAACTCTTCAATGACTTTCTTCACATGATTTATGGCAAGACAGGTTCTGCGAAAGGGGTGAGTCATTCGGCAAAGGGAGAGGAACACTGTTCATTATGTATTTGCGAAATCCCCAAACCGCTGAAAAGGCACCATTTACCAACAAAAAGCATCACAGGATGCATATGAACCAGCAAAGTGGGTGGAGCCCTTCCAGAAATGACTGTGACACGGGGGGGCACCTTGTCAGAGGCCTCTCTTTCTCAGGGTCCAGTACATTAAAATCAGTGGGAGGTGCAGGTTTCTCAGCTTATAGGATTTGTCCCCCAGAAATCAAAACTGCAAGTTTTCTTCTGTCCCTCAGGGGAATACCAGAACAACCCGGGCTTTTCCTGCTTCAGCCACAGCCTCCTGAGCTGTACACCCCTTAGCACTGACATCTAGAAAAAACAACAACCAGGATGCGCCTGAGCCTCAAAGTCAAACCTGTTTCTTCATTTCGGTTGTGTTCCTGCCACAGCTCAGATCAGAGGATCCTCCTCTGATCAGTCACTCCTTTGGCAGGCGGGACTGGCCCCAGTGCTAGGATCCAGCCCAGGTTTGAATTCAAAACCTCCAACCACATGCCAGCTTGCGGATAACAAGTTCTGGTTGTGCCTCTATGCAAAACAAAACCAACCCCAGGAAGGCAGGCAGCTTGCATGCTCATGAACAAACAGGGAGAATGCAAATACGCCCCTATACGCGCACCCACGCTGGCTCCCTGCTCCCAGAAAAGACCTGCTAGCCAGAAGGATCCAGCAGCAACACAATAATAAATAAACTTTGCAAAAGCCCCGAAGTCCCTCGCTGTCCTCACAAGCTCTAAACACCGTGAAGAGCCACTTGCCACCAAGGCTTGTTTCAGGAAAGGGAATGCATAGAGGTAAGAGCCACAGGTCACTCAAAAGGTGGCACAGACCCAGCCAGCGCAGGAAGAGCAAAGCACCTTGCGTTCGCCTATCTGAGCGTGTTGGTTTTCTCCCCTCAGTGCTAGCCTGGAGCAGAGGGACAAGATGATTGCTGTTGCAAGAGACGGAGAAGGAGCAAATCTCGGGGGATACTTACAGCATTCGATGGGGTTCGATGCTGCTTGCAGAGAAATGATCCTGCCGTTGGACTCGGGGATGTGCACGCGGAAGACGAGCCGGACGCGGGTGTTCTTCCTGCCGATGTCCGTCTCTCCCTTGCGCAGCTCGATGTCTGCGTTCCTCAGCTTCAAAATCCCCGCACAGTCAATGCTGCCAAACACACACGCCGTTTAGCTTACCATTTCTGCTCTCAAATAGCTTGGAAATAGGTGACAGTCAAGAGGATTAAGCTGCTTTGCTTCGATCTCTGGGTTAAAAGCAGCTCCAAATACCTAGTTTGCTTAGGATTTAGACATTGCCATTTCAGCAGTTAGAGGGGAAGAAATCCCAGACAGGCAGTGAGTGGGGGATGCTGCTGGACCCCTCCCCAAAGACCCTGGACCCAGTGGCTCAGCAGGTCCCAGCCGAGGGCCAGGGGTGCCCTCTACCCTGGGGACAGCCAAAGCCACTCTCCAAACTTTATAACCCCGAGTCTCATTTCCCTCCTGTGCTAAGCACAAGAGTGCACATGGCAGAGCCCACCCCGGTCCCCCGGGGCAGGGAGAATGAACCAGAACAAGAAGCACACGCTGGGGCAGGCAATAAGCTGAGGCTGTGCCGGAGCCCTCCGCAAGCTAGAGAGCATTAAAGCCTCCACCGCCAGCTCTGCAAACAGCTCGGTGCCCAGAGACTGCACAGCAGCTATTGCCTGCACGTGGGCAAATTAGTTCAGCTCCACGGGGAATCACAGCAGTTGAACCAGCTAATTGCATGCACCATCCAGGCACGTTTTCCCCACAGTCTGTAATGCAAGCATTGAATTTAGCTGCAAAGCAGGAACCAAACTGCTCTCTCCTCCTTTTGGACAAGGTAAGTGCTACTGCTAGAACTGGGGTCTCCAGCCCTGGCCCAGGTCACCACGCCATCCTCCAAAGCCCTGGGATATTGTTCCCAGCCAAGACAATAGCCTGGCAGAGCAGAAAATGGTTCTCTGCCCCTGTTCACCATGTCCCTGCACAAAGGGAGGATATAGGGAGCAGGATGGGGCTGAGCAGCAATGAAAGGATTAGGATGGCTTAAACCAGCATTGCAACTTAATATTGGTGTAAGTGCAGGTTAACTTCTTAAGAGTCCAGCGTAACCGAGCAAACACGCCTGTCTACACCAAAAGAATGTGCCAATTAATATTTACAGAATCTGAGATCTTCAGCTCAGCAATAGTCCTCGGAGGGTGCAGTGAGCCCTGTTATTAAACAGGCACTGCCAACCCCTTTTGATATCAGTTTTAAAGACACACCATTTTTCTTCTTTTGATATGAATTAAAAACACATTTTGGGAGGCATAAACCCCAAGCTGTTTCCTACACCCACACTGTTCCTTGCCATTGCATGTGTGCAGGGGTTTATTACTCCAGGGTTACTTGTTAGGAACAGACAATCGTGTTCCATTCAGCATTTGGCTGCTTAAGTTTGAGATGTGGACTTTTATTTATTTCCTTGGGTGCAGAGGGAAGGAGAGGCTTGAAGGAAAGGGAGGAATGAGGTATATTTTCTGAAAAAAGATATATAAAGAAAGAATGGGGATTTTGCGATGAAGTAGGGGGGCTTAAAAACATAGCTGCTCTGCCAATTTTCTCAGTATCCTCTGAAGGATGGAGATACAGCTCTTTCCTCTGCAGAGCAATCACTCTCATGCTGCCTGGCACACATTCAAGCCTGAAGCTTCAGACTGGTGCCCACTTCATCCCTCTGCCTCCATAAAACTGGAAGGAGTAATACAGAAAAGATGTGCCTGTACTTGCTTTTCTGTGAACCTATTACAAGGGAGTGCGATTTCATGGCCAGAGCACTTGGCTGAGTTCAGAATAGATGTTTTCTATTCCATTAGATGTTGTAAAATGAATCGTACACCTTTCCTCCACTGTCTACCGCTCCTTGCTTCTCATTGCGTGCCTGCAGCATAAGGACTCGAGATTTGAATCTTGTTTTCCTTACTGCCCTGCAAACCATTCTGACTTTGAAGATGACAGATGATTACAATGTAGTCACCACGGCAATTGGGGTAAAGAGCAAAAATGCCTGCACGGTCAGCTGATGAATGGCAACTCTTCGAGCAGCTTTAACCCAGGTGCTTGTAACTGCTGCTCATGCTTTTGTAAAAATGGTCTTACACTCATATATCATCCTGATGCTTTGGAAAGGGGAGTCCCTCCAGAGCAGACATCATTATTCATTTAAGTTACTCCTTTCCACAGGAGAAAGAATTTCACATGCCAATTTAATCCTCCTCAACTTTGCGAGTAAAAAGAAATGTGCTTACGTTGCTTTCATGTTGTTTTTGGGTTCCAGTGGGATCTCTAAAACTTTGGTGTTGCCAATGATTTTTTCATAGCTGGTGGTGGTGACGGTTTTTCCTGTAATGCGATGGACTTGATAGAAAGCGTGAGGTTTAAGTATCCGTTCATCTGCTGTCCCAATGAAGATCTGAAGACCCAAGGGCTTGTTCTCCATGTAACCGTGAAGCTGGCAAGACATTAAAAATCTGTAATCACACACAGGGCTTGCAATGCCTTCATGTCAGGAAACCAAATAGATCTACAGACATATATACAGATATGGAGATACTTATAAAGATACGCGTAGTACAGACTCTTTCCTGCTCTCTGAGACAGACATCCTCTTAAGCGTATTTGCTGGAGTCCGTGATACATAGGGAAGGGAGCTAATGGAAAACATGTAATTAATGGTTATAATACTAAATACATCAAGTAGAAAAAAAATATAACACTAAGAAAAAATTCCAGGCAAGCTCTCCATTACCAGAAATTTGTTGATTGTCTCCAAAACAGATTGATAAATCCCCTCAAAAGGTACATTTTTGAGTACACGTGTTTAATTTGTGATGACTGATTCCTAAATAAGGTTCAGAAGATTTTTTTCTGTGCGGTGGATAAAGCTGCAAAGCAGAGCTGACTCCCCACACCTGCAGCCTTGGGCAGCGGTTCCTGCTCCCTGCCAGCAGGAAACACAGTCTCTCGCTTGCCTTCATATACATGTTATATACGTGGTACTCCTTTATGCACCTTCTCCAGACCTTATCAAAGCTAATGGAAGATGCCCATTGACATCGGGGGCTTTAAACCAGTCCCTTTGTGACATCCAACTTGCAAACCCTAGTTTCTGTCCAGCCTAACATTCAGTAAAATGACTTTGCCTCAGCTCGACTTGTGATTCCTACCTCAACTGCAGTTTAAAATTAAGGGGGGGGGGGGGGGGGGGGTGTCCCCTAAACAGGAAGTATCTAGCGAATGGGTCTGCAATTTTGAGAACTGAAATGTTAAACAATGTATAAACATTTCAGAAACTAATGATCCCTGCCACATCCCTTTCTCTGGCCTTGGCAGGTGCAGTCTTGCCCCAGCTCACAACCATTTCAAACCCAGCTGGAAGGATTCTCCTTCCAACCTCTCACTGTGCTCAAGTCACCCTGAGCTTCACATCTCTCCAGCTTCTCCTCATAGCAGACATAAGCTGCCTGCTTTCATCTTCAAAGCTCTGCTCTTCTCTTTGCCCTCTCACCTCTCTTTTTCTACCCAGTGATCAACACCTATTCCCCAACTTCCCAAATCCAGCCCCAAACACCAGTATCAACTTCTGGAACACTCACAGCATTGCATTTTCTGCCCATCAGCCTCTTCCCCCAGGGAGGATGTTCCCTTTTAATATCTGCATCTCCACCCTACAAATCTTCCTGTCTGCAGAATTCTTAATTAGTCTTAAAAGGAAATACGTTCTTGTTCTCCTGAAATCACTTATGTGGGCCGGCGTTGATTCACTGCTCTTTGAAACTCATCCTTCCCCCAGTTGTTGGTTCACCTTCAGCCAGTCCTCTTGCATTGCAGTAAAATATTATCTGTACAGGTAGAGATGGCATTTTTGGTCTGTGACTGTACAGCACAAGGATGTCTTAGCTGACCTTAGAGACTTGGACCTCTAGGGTTCAAAGACGTAAACAGACTCTTCTTTCTGTACTAAATAACATTTTCATAAACAGTATTTGCTGCAAGAGGAGCAAGAAAGCCAGAATGCCTCTATAGGCCAGGAGACGAGGAAATTTCTCCTTCTTTATTAACATTCAAAATTACAAATCAAACCATTCTAAATTTCTCACATAACCAAAAATGAAAACCAGACATTTATCTACCGCATAGCCAGTGATCTAGCTGAAAGGGAACTTTATGGTCTGAGACATGGTAAATTTGTTTTCAATTATTCCATCCACATGCAAAACCTTGATGAAGCCATACAAAGCAAATAGTACTGGAAGATCAGAGAAAAGGAAGATTAAGCTAATGGTATTCATGGCCAAACCGTTTTTTTTTTTCTTTTTTCTTTTCACCAGCCAGCAGGAGGTATCTTTACATAGAAGGATTAATTCCCCCCTGGAAGGGGACCACATGCAGCATCAATGCAATCCTGGCAACCTTCCTTCAGTATGGCAAATGTAAAGCGACACTCACTCTTCTGAGCTATCATTACTCATCTAGCACATATTTGCGAGGCATACAAAGACAGGGTCTATGCCCCAGAGACCTTAGAACCCAAGGGCCCGAATTTGCAGCCTCCACTTACATGAATAGCTCCATTGAAGTCAACAGGCCTTAAGTAGGGGTTGTGCAAGAAAGAATTACAGAATCCAGCCCAGCCGCAGCTCAGACACCTACGATAGCTCACTCACACAGGCGCTTCGGGAGATTGTGAGGATGGAAAATAGGGTACGAGGCTTTGTGCAAACATGCCAGTTGGCTCTGGGAGCAAGGTGGAGGAGGAGCAGAGCTGGACTGCAAGCACAAGGCTTGGTATTGGAGAAGCAGCGTTGCCAAGAATGTGATAAATACGATGGCAGTCTCGGGGAGACTTAGAAATGCACAGAGTGTATAGAAGATTAAAGGCGACACAGGTCAAAATGATAGATCTGGGAACAGGCATGAATGTAGGGATCAGCCCCTGTTTATCCACAGGGGCCCATTAAGCCCAGGTTCTCTGGGAGCCATACTGAAACTCATCCTAAGAATGGTACTTTAAAAATCCAAGATTTCCTGGCCTTCAATGAAAAGCCGTTCTATGACCAAAAGCCATCTTATCCTTACAAGGGGAGGGAGAAGAGTAGTTTTCAAGTTCTGAGCGTGTTCATTGTCATGCCTGACAGAGTAATTCTTTGTGGATCCAGTAAGATGACAAGAGCATCCTTTGGACTGGAACGGTTATTACAGTGACAGCAAAGCAGCTTTCACTCTGCCCTTTGTCCAGGCAGAACAAAATCCCAGAGTTATAGGTGGGAGACTGGGATGGAGGAAAACAGATAATAAATTACAAAAGATGATTTGCCCCCAGTGAGCACAGTCAGTAGCAGCTGTAACAGAACTGGCTACGTACACAGTTTTTCATACTGGCCACCTTTAAAAGTAATTTTAAGTGGTGTTTTTGCGCATGTGCAGAATGAGCTCCCAAGGTAAAATTATTCATGGTCTAATAATAGGTATGTCTGTGGGTTTGGGTCTGTATAAATGTATATGCACTTAAAGAAGAGAATTGATTGCCTGCTCATATGGCAACGTTTGTATCATCTGTTGGACGAGGGGGTATAAAGCATATAGTAAAAGGCCTTCTGGTCCTTCACAGGACCAGATTTTAAATCAATTGTTTGATCAGTGGAAGAAAGTAACATAATTATTTGGTAATTTATGACATTATGGCAATGCTTTGGGATGACATCACTGTAAAATCAAAATAGAACTATAAAATGCAAATACAAAGAAAAAATATATGTAAGAGACAGGTGTCTCCATTTAAAAGGGTGTGTCCTTACCTTGAATTAATTGATTACGTTTTAAAGGATAATACAGCTGATCATTTACCATAAGCATTTCCATCTACCTTTCACTTGCTAAGAACATATTAGGATCGCTTAGGAACAAAAAATGAAGATGGACAGCCCACAGAAACGCTTCAGGAACTTAACTTTAAGTAGCTAACCCTACTTTGCAGGGACAGAAACGAGACAATATTTCGTGCTGCATTTTTAAATAGAAAAATTCATTGTGAGCTAGAAAGAAAGAACCTGTTAAAGCTATGTTTCAGATATATGTCTCTCCTGAAAATTGAACTACTACAAGAGACTGTTACTCTCAACAAACACTCACCTCCACTGTGCTAGGCAGCTGCTTTAGCGTTTAACCGTAACGCTGATCTTTTCTTTGGTGGAGCAAAGAAGGAGCAAAAGTGAGCCTTAAAGAACCCTACAGACAAGTGAAGACTTAAAATATTTTCTAAATAATAACTTCCAATTCATTTTTTCCTCCCTTAGCAACAACCAAGCCGCTTGAAAGTCTCAAGTTTTCAGTCCTACTCTTCTGCTCATCTCACGGGAAGGGAGACGGCAGCTCAGCCTGCAGCTGCCCGAGGGGAGGGCGCAAAGCCCTGCAACGGGAGTTTCGGCAGAGACGAGAACAGAGGACCAGCCCCGCGCCAAGGTGTTCCTTTACTCATTTTCACTCTTCTTTCCGTGAAGAAAACAAAATCATCTGGATTTCAGTTTCAAGAGAGTGAGAATCGAGAAAGATTTATGAATACATAACTCTGGGAGGAAATATTTTTGTGTATTATAAGGTGACCTATTCACAATAAAACTCCCCCAAACTGTATACAGATCGAGCTGGAAAAAACCCAACTCCTTTGAGTCACATTTGCCACAAGGGGAAAGAGAAGCCAGACATGATGTGTACCTTTCCATACTCTATTTTGGGATTTTAAGATCCTATTTCTTTCAGTTGAAAGATTTTTCTTAAAACTTTGCTTTTGCATAACTCTTATAATATTAACATAGCCAGACATGGGCTGGTCTGTGACCTGAGGAAATGCAAAGCACTTTGGCAGATAAACAAATAACATCATTCAGAAAACAAGGAGACTTTTCTTGTTTGGTTTGCTGCTATGATTGGGTTTCTAAACAAAATGGAAATGTGTGGCATG
The DNA here is from genome assembly GCF_964188355.1 of Buteo buteo. Classification (NCBI taxonomy): domain Eukaryota; kingdom Metazoa; phylum Chordata; class Aves; order Accipitriformes; family Accipitridae; genus Buteo; species Buteo buteo. The sequence continues at coordinate 71,585,470 of NC_134172.1, forward strand.
ATTAAAATCACCATCTCACCTCTGCATAAATAAAATTCATTCATTCTCCACTCCATCTGTGGATCAATACTAGTCAAATTGGGGAGAAGGGGGTATTTAAGTGCCATTTTCAGGAAGGCACGTGTAATTCTGCATGCAAAAAATGAGCAGATGTGCCTTTAGCTGCTGTCTATTGGCAGCCCAGTTACCCACCCGAACACAATTCCTGTGACGGTACCAGCAACCGCAGCCATTGAGACCACACATTAGGCATATGAAACAACACTTCTTTTTTTTCCTGCACTATTTCAAAACTCAGGTCTTCTTACCAACTGAGACCCCCAGCTCCAAATATACAAGCACTTAAAGCCAGAGTTTAAAATTCACATCTAAATCTGCCCCTACCCCAGTATTCAGATGAACCAAACTCTGCATTTGTGTAGTTGGCATTGCTTCTGGCTGTGGGGATTTAAAAACAGAGGTTCACCTTTGCTGTGCTGCATGAACAGCAAATCTTTTTGCACAAGTGACGCCTGCAACACTGCTTAGTTATGCTGTCTGGTAACCAAGTGACAAATTGACAGCAGAGTCAGAAAGAAAGGCAAATTCCTTAAAGATTCTGTAGGCGGTCACCTATAGATACAACATAAGCACGTACAGGGGGAATTTAGTGAAACCTTCGGAATTCAGATCTTTAAATCTTGGACATGTTTACTTGAGTTTAAATATTATTATATTTTATATAGAATTACATTATTAGCAAGAGGAGGGAGGATTCAAAGGAGATAAGTAAGGTAACTTTTTTATTCTTAAGTGGGAAAGCCAGGGCAGAGAGGTGCAGTGATTTGCTGGGTCCCGCAGGTGACAAGCAGCCAAAGCTCGGTGAGAAACCCGAGGTCGCCATCCCCCTGTGCTCTGCCTTGCTGCAGGAGTTACTGACCTCGTTCTGCAAATGGCACAAACCCGCGGTAACACCGCTCACCGCCCGCAGCACCTCGGTTTCCACCAGTATCGCAACAGGTTTCAGAGCCAGATTTTCTTGGAGATTTCTAGTTTGGGTGTTGCACATCTGAAAGTCCGCATGCAAACAGTGATGGGCTTTGCAAGACAAAAGCAGGAGCATCTGCAAATCTTACGGGCACCTTTGAAGAGCCACAGTGAGAACCCGTGCGATACAGACACCGATTGCCTTAGAGAGTAGAAGGGAGTAGTTTGTTTCCCATTCATCCCACCAGGGCTTTGCTTGTCAGAAATTTAGGTCTTTCTCCCCTGGGAGGTATAAAGCTGCATCTTTAAAGCTGATTGCACACATCTTCCTGTCTAGACAACGCAAGCTACTGCCAGAAGGAAAGTATAAAATTGGGGAATGAATTCACTAGTCTTGGTGATTTTATTTGCTTGAAAGTAATCATCTCTTGCTTATTTCAGCTCACTGTAACATGAGGCTTAGTCCATTAACCGCTGCACATTACTTGCTGTCTCCCCGTGGAAGTCACTCCAGCTTCCCCTCGCGGAGGGTGTGCATGTGTGTGGTCAGCTTTGAGAACAGCACCGGGGTGATTCAGATAGACCATCCCTGGCCGGTAGCGAAAAGTGGGAAAACAGCTCGACTAGCAACATTTAATTAGAAGCAAATACAAAGCCGCGTGAGAAATCGCTTCCTCCTACTGCTTCCCTTTTCCTGCTGTACCCAAGCAGATAAGAAAGCAGTGAGAGGCTTGCCAGGAGCGGCACGCGGTTGTGGCACCGGCTGCCCTAGGAAGGAGCCCCAGCTCCCCCAACACCCACCTTCCTCTAGAAACTGTGAGAGGCTGCAGAGTTAAACCCGTGCCTCAAAGCTTTTTGACACCACAAACTATTCCCTCGCTCGGACTCTGTCAGCCCCGAGGCTGGGTTTTGTGAGTTTTCGGACACTCCGCAGCGGACGAGAGGAAGATGTGCTTGTCGGAATAGCCCCACCTTGGCACAGCGCTTCTGTCGTGCCTATTCAGCTCCCTTCCTGGTGGAAGCAACTCTGCGCCTCGGATTTTATCATTAATTCTCATCATTAATACCCTTTGGCTTCAACAATTTCAAGGAATTTGAGGGGAAGTCTTTACTCAACAGTACTCCTACCAAGATGGAAAATGTCACTGTATTGTCTCAGGGAGAGTGGCATATCAATAGCTGTCAGTAATTAAGACAAAGACCTCATCCGGACACCGTATCATGTAGCAGCTTGCCTGCCTGCTTTACTTAGAGCTGACATTGAGCAACAAAGTTGAATCTTGTCACATGTTTTTGTTCAATTTAATGTACTTGGGACGTAGCAAAAGAACGCAAACCAGAAGGAAATCTCTGCCTTGGTTCTTTTTGCTCCTTAACAAAGCAGTCTAAGAAGGCCTCCAAAGATAATCCTTTGAACATCTGATTCTGCTAAATGATGAGTTTTTATTATACTCAATTTTAAGTGTTTCTTATTTTGGTGATAATTTTGTCAAAATTCCAAGGACTGAATCTCATTTGCTGTGCTGCTCCTTACAGTAAATGACAACCAGACTCCCAGTGTCTAACTGGGATTTCTGCTTTCACGTGGGGTTAAAATACTGGTCTGGGACAGAGACAGCAGCTCTGGGGGGAAAGCAGTTGCGGGGGGGGGGGGGGGGGGGGGTGTTCCTGACTGTCTTGACACTGACCTTACATTGCAACGTAAGCAAGTTGTTTCCTCTCTGTGCCTCAGTTTCCCTTCCCCTACAAAGGGCTGATCCTCTTTTCAAGATGCTTTGACTATCTCGACTGAAAGTTTAAAAAGAAGAGGCACTATGCATCTGACTACTGCACATATGCAGATATGGGAATTTGGAGATCAGATTTTCATAGCTGGGTGAAAATATGAATTTTTTCCTACTAAGAAAACCAGCTGTGTAATTAAAGAGCTTCCATTCACATTCATGACAAAAGATTCAAAATTCCCCCAGCACAAAAAACCGCTCTCTGCCACAAGTAAATCAGAGGGCGCAAATCTGCTGATTTTGACAGAATCGCACTGGGGGAGTTTCTCAGCAGACGGCTCTGCCACCCGTTAGCAAAGTCGTTCCCTTGCCGGCTGCCGGAGACACCATGGGAACCGGCCTCAGCCCAGCTGGAGCAGAACGAAGGGTGGCAAGCAGAGCTGCTTTCTTATCACCTAACCTTGCAGCTTCCTCTGCCACAGCCCATTCATCCTTCCCGGCAGACAAGCGAGGCAGCGATGCTTCAGGTGCAGCCCCCGGAGCATCATCCTGTGCAACCGAGACGTGGCACAAAGCTTGAGAGCAACCGTGCTGACAAGGGGGAAGATGGGACAAGCGGGAGCAGCAAGAGCACCTTGGAGTTACTCCGTTCAGCCTGAGATGATGGATTTGACTGCACTGAACCAAATCCCCAGAGCTGAGCCCTCTGCCAGGCCTTAGTGCTGGGCCTCCTGTGATGCAGGTTTGGGGTCCAGGAATCATACCACGGCCTTTGCTCAGGCACTGGCTATTTGACTGAACGTCAGCCAGATTTTGGAAAGGATCTTGGCCAAAAAGCATTTTTGGAAAAAATTAAAAAAAGAAAGGGGGGGGGGGGGGAGAGAGAAATAAAAGCAAGCCCCAGGAACCTCTCTCCTCCCCAGTTTCTTTCTCATGCTGAAACCCACAACACAAGACATGCTCAGAGAGAGTAACTCAGGTCTGCCAGAAGCATCAGGGTTTCAACAGTTGTTTCCGAATGAAATAGAGACCCTAGAAAACCTTCACCAAGCAGCAGCAGGCAGGAGGAAACCAGTCCCTTTACCCCTGGACAGCCATTAGCCCAGCAAGCGTGACGCTCCCCCCGGACATGGGAGACCCAGGTGCGAGTCCTTGCTTGGCACGAGGCACTTCCAATTCAATAGACATCGGTCTTGGGAGAGGAAGGGAGGAACTGGAGGCTTAGCTGGACAGTGAAGCCCCTGAAGGGAGAGCTCAGATGTGAGTTTACAGGACACTATCCACCCTGCAGGAACTTCTCCTGTGGATACTCGAGAGCGCCCTGAATGGGATGAGTTATGTCCGCATTACTGCTGCGCTGGAAGTGTCCACACTCATGGCAAACAGCCATAAATTCGAACTTTGGTTTACTGCGCGCTGACTCCCCCATGTACAGTCATGCAGTGAGAGCATACATGAAAGAGTAGCCTAAATCTTGCATCTGCCTAATCCAAGCATACTTCTAATCCAATGACTAACCCAAGCCTTCTGCATAGCACAGGCATCACCCTCAAACCAGTTGGTGTACTCTCCTTGCCCTCACCTCTGCCAAAACTACTTTCCATCAAAAGCAATGTTTTCTGAATGGCTCAAAAGTTTCAGTGAGAGCTGTTCATTCACTCAAAGCAGGGAAAATCCCTCTGCTCCCTCGAGGTATATGGTTCACTGATCATCTGCCCTGCACCTCTGCATCCCAACTGCACCCCAACTGCACCATGGAGCAATCCTGCCTGTCCTCTTAGGGGCGAGCTGCACTCGCTCAGCCATAACATCTGGGTGACAACATCCCTTTCACACAGGGGGATGCAGACCCAGTTTAAAGACTTTAAGCAACAGACGATGCAACTCATCTCAAGTTAAGGTCTCCCACTAGCTAATTATCACTGTTATCCAGCACTTCTCTTCTTGCATTATTTAGAGAAAGCACACAGGTCAGCTCTTCCTCTAATCTTGGTTTATTAGATATCATATTTGATATTCCCTGTTTTTCAGTCCAGTCTCGCATCTAAACAAAAGCAAACTTCAGGCTTATCTGTGTTTTCCTACACTACTTTTGATTTATCTAGCCATTTCATTTCCTCTGTGGCTTCACTGAGCTTTCAGATATATAGATCTCAAGGTACAGCCATGCTAGCAGTATGCTAGCAGTACAGTGTGAGGGGTACTGACCTACTCACCTACCCTTATGTTTGATGGGATATTAGTTTTGAAAAGAATTTCCCAGATGTCCCCAAAATCTGCATTTTTGGCATTGCACATCTATCCCTGCATTAGCACATGTAACGACAGTAAAAATATCCACAACCCAACAGCTCAAAGCTCAAGAGGCACCTACAATCATCACAGTTGTGCAAACAAGCCCCATAGTCCTGCAGGTAAATCAGGCGTGAAACATGCAGTCAATCTGTCACACACTGTTCTCGAATTGGGGGCAGAAATCCCTGCAAGAGCCAAAAGCTGCCGAGAGCCTGTGCGAGGCCCCCGCTCCCTAGAAAGGGGAAGGCCACGAGAATGGTACAGACGTTGCACAGCATGAGCTGGCTCGGCTGCACAAGCCCAGCACAGCCTGCCCACAAAGTGCAAACAACGCAGGGCATCATCCCGGACCTCAGACTTCCCCTTCACTGAACAGAGGGAGTTGGGAAGATGGACAGAAAAGGACAAACTCAACTCCTCTGATGGGCCCTCGAGAGTAAATCTTCCTGGGCAGGCTGGTTTGGGTTTCAGCAGGAGCGCATCTCCAGCCCAGCCCTACTTGTGAGAGTGTGAATCATGGTATCAAGCTGGGATTTGGTTTTAAGTTTCCATCAAAGTTGTGGTTTCGCTAATACGCAAAGGAATTAGTTGAATGTTGGAAGTCACATACAGTTAAAGTCAAGGTCCCATGCGAAGCCTAGGCTAGAAAACAATGTCTCCTTTGACTTAGAAACCACAAGAAAACACATACAGCAAAATTCAAATATAAAAGGAAAGTGGAACATACGTTTGTTATTGTAAAGCAGCTCCTGTGTGCTCCATTAACAACTCTACCATTCCAGCTTCTTTTTAATTTAAAAAAAAAAAACCCACACAGTGAAAGTCATCCAAATTTTAAAAGTTAAAACCCAGGGGAAGGTTGGGTCAACTGTGCTGAACAGGAGCCCCTCTCTGTACAGCTTTCCTGCTTTAAAGAGGAGAAGCGAGGAGGAGACCAGCACACACAGCCGCGTGATGGGTCGGGGTACCCGCTGCCCTCCGCTGCCCTCCACTTCAGCACTGGGACTTGGTACACCTGGACCGCGTTTGGATGTTGTACCAAGTTAAACAGCTGTGTAATGTATTTAATTTTTACTGCTACAATCAAGCCAGTAAAGGAGATGTAATTATGGCAGTAGGATGATCGCTCATAGCGGAATTACCTCCTCCCCTTTGCTTCTGAAATTAAGCCCGCGGGGGGACGTCCTTTTCCACATTCACTGCTGCCAGTGGAAAGCTGACTTGTGCCCAGTTTGCCCATTACTGCCACGCTGGAGGTTACTGCTCCTGAACCTCTGCTAGAGGAACTGTCAACAGCTTTTAGTGTTGTGTGTGCCAAGAACAGAAGAGACTGAAGACCTCACCGACGTCCAAGACATCTGCATTGGCAAGGCTTTTGTTAAATAAATACAACTCCCACATGATTTTAGGATAGCGGCAGCAGGCAGGGACTGAAGTCTCAGTCCACTCGTGGTATCTCCCCCCTCCTGCTGTGGGGAAGAGATGGGGAAGAAGTCGTCCCCGATGCTCTGACCTGAAGGAAACATTCCCTCCACTCTCCCAGCCCTGTTCCTCAGTTTAACCCACCGCCTTTGACTAACCAGAGACCCCAGAACGCAGAGGAGTGAGTTTTTCCCCACCACTGATGCAGGGTGTGCTCTGGGCATGGTGCTGCCTTGGAAAATTGGGGCCCCGAGGGACCAACGTCCTCAGCTGCTCTCGAGCACTGCAGCCTCAGGTTGTGCTGAGCGGATTCGATTATCTGACGCAAGCAGTGGAAAAAAGCAGGTTTGTTGATGAAGAACGGAGTTAATAACGTGGTGGAAGTGAGAGAAACAAAGCGAGAGATGCAAATGAGCTACCAGTTACTTATGTGCTGGTTTTCATTCAGAAGTATTTGAGCCTTTTGTAAAGGTAAGTTAGAGAAGCAATACATCAGGGGAAGGATTTGCTGAGATGGCAAAAAAAAAAATCCAAAATGCCAGAATTAGGCACACTACTTTGAGAATATGACTACAAATTACTGTGCTGAAGAGCTACGTAAAATACCAGCTTCCTTGAGGATTGTTTACGGCAAGGTAAGTCTGAAACACACAGGTGCTTAGGGAAAAATTAGAAATAATAAGAAAAACAAAAAGAAGTAAAAAAGCCTACACTTACTCTTTGACCCCAAGACTTAGCTGAGTTCTCATAAACAGATTTTTAACAAAATAGTATACCTCAGCCTCTCTACAGTCCATGGCAGATGTACATCTGAAATCAGTGCCCTGTGACTCTCAATTATATGAGGTGAATGCTGCAGCAAATCACACATGTATCTCACAGACCCAAAGGACTTCAGAATGTGGGAAGACGATGGTGTGAAATGGGTTTGTCTCATTTATACCCATGCGCTGCAACACGTGTAAAGGCAACCACTTCTAATGAAAGGAGTACAGATCAGCTATCCAGGTTACAGTTGGACAATCATTTGCATAAATCAACTGCTCATCTTCCCTAAAAGCTTTTCCTTCCACTTCCCTTGAGGGAAGGACAAGAGTTCTGCTTAGAACTCCCTGAAATATCACACAATCATGTGAAATATCATTACCATCTTGAAAAGAAGATCTGGCTTCATGCAAAGCAGTAGGACAAAACCAGAACCACTAAGTTTAATGAATATCTTCAAAATAGTATTTTTATGGCTTTTAAGGGACCACAGACTCTGCTTGACCATGAGGTGAAGCTCATCCAGACCCAACCTTTGCTACTGAAAAGATCTTTCCTTCTCATCACTGCCTTCAACAGTTCCAAGACAGCAGAACCCTTGCTGAAGAACTGAAAACTTGTCTCTCTCTGAAGCAGAGAGCTTCTGATCACCACATTTTCCTGTGGGCAGTAGGTGAAAGACACCTATGCCAGCATCCAGTGTTACTGAAGTGCTACCACATGCCCTGTTTCCCCTGGACAACAGGATAGTGAGCAATGCCAACAACCCAAAAATTTTACTTCCCTTTAAGAGGTGGGAGCTCCTAGACGATTATTGAAAATAATGCTGGGAGAGATCTCAAGGAATCATCTAGTTCATCTCTCCTAGCCCAAGCAGACTTCAAATATGTCCATGTCCTTCCTAGCAGATGTTTGCCTAAAAGCATGCAAAGATGGAGATTTTTACCCCTCTGGGCAGGGCGTGCTGCTGCAGGGTGAACTTGGACAGAGCTGGGTTTGTGTTTGGATTGCCACCTCTATCCCAATCACATCCATAAGCTCTCTACACAGGAGCAGTCACTGCCTTTCCTAACGGACAACCTCTTCCAGAGCCTTGACTGGAGCAGCTGGGGACAAATAAGCAGCTGTTCCTCAGCTTTGGTGAAAAATTGTTGGACACTAATCATGCCTACCCCTCCTCTGCAGTCTCAGTGACCGGGTGGACCTGCAAGATGGTAGGTGCACGCAGACTTCAGCTTTGTCCTTGCTACGCAGGATTTCCTTGCTGTTCTCAGTGACTTAACACCTAGGGAATACTCACACTGGCATTCAACTTACATCCCTAAAATAGAAGCCTGAGTTTCTCTATGGCTAACAGCAAGCTGTAGTTTCCTCCCAAGAGTGACTCAAACACCTAAACTGGGAGCCTACGCTTCTCCATATGACTCTAGATGGCCTCTGAAGCTAATTGGCGTGAACATTACACAGCATGCATGGCTTCTCTCTTCCTCCCCCAGGCAAAGTAAATGCCCTCTTCTGTGTGGCCCATCTAGCCAGAGGTTTTGATTAACCAGACTCTTCTCCTGCCACACTTGGAGTGCACAACTGGTGCAGAGTCCTGTGCACAAACTCTCGGGGCTAGACACGTGAAGAAGAGGAAGCAGCATCAGAAAGATAAACCACAAGATAAGGCCTGGAGGATATGAGATCTGCTGGTCTGTAGCTTCAGAGCACCCAAAAGAAGAAACTTGCATGCAAAATGCAGTTTTCAAAAAAATAAATATTGCAGGCCAACACTGTGCTGCAAAAACTAGCCAACATCTCTTCCTCCAGAAGGTTCAGCTGGATAATTAGTCATGTGGAGGGTTAATTTAATGGGAAATTTAAAAAAAAAAAAAGTCAGATTTTTTTTTTTTTTTAAGGCGTTTGTGTTTTAGAAAAAGTAATCAAAATATTGGAAAAGCAGTATATCAAAAGTGGTTGTAAAATGTATGGGACACGAATGGGACATTCAGCCTTAGTACAAATCCCACCACTTTGGTAAGCTTCTCTCACTCAGGGCAAGGTTGGCTTCTCAATGTTTAAGTCCAAATGTCTAAGAGACAGCACTGCATTCAAGAAAGTTGCTATGGAGAGGTCCTAGCACTCCAGAAAAATCCCAAGGGTGGTGTGTTCACGTCTGTCATTTGAGAAGTGCTGTGGGTGCCCAGCACCAGGTCTGCAGCAGGCAGGAGAACCCCAGCCCTGTCACCCCTGGGTCAACACTGCCATTCCTGCTCTGGGGCCAAACACACTCAGAACCTGTTGAAAACAATTTAATTTCATTTCCTTACAACCAGGTGCCTTTAACTCATGCAAACTTTCCTCAACAGAGCGCCTACCTTTTAAAAATCTCTCCTGTTTAATTTTCTCTGTTTCTGTACTGTTTGCATCTGACAAGAACACGAAAGTTAAAATTCACTGAGGGGAAAGAAGGAAAAAGCAAAAGAAACCTTGAAGCCAAATAACTTATGACATGAAAGCTTTGGATTTTACTAGCCTTCCCAAGTTTCAGATGTCATAAACCATACAGGTGCAACTATCTCATTGCTCGGCACCCATATGAACCTTGTTATGTTAAAGTGAACACAAATCCAACGAATACTTCCAGGTTTATAATAAGCCTTCACAAAGAAACTGTCCATATTTTCCCCATATGCAAGCACAGCTGTGCAGAGGCACATCTGCTCGGGAAACTAATGTGGATCTTTGAATTTATAGTTTAAGATCCTTAAGCTTGATGGCAAATTATGATAAAACTAGGAATATCAGTTCCTGTCTCCAATAGAAAATATAAATCCCTCTTTGATTGATATTGATTACAGGAAGGAAACAAAGCACTTATATTTCCCCATGTCACGAGAAACTCCTTCATTGCAATAAACATCCGGTTGATAGGAATATCTTGGGAAAGTAAATGATACTACACTTGTAAGCAAACTGAGAAAAGAGCAAGTGCTGATTGGCCATATAGTTCATACAACCATGTAGCTTCAAACGCACCACAGCAGGCTACGAGTTTGTCAGATTCATAAACTAAAAAGATGGAATATATTAAGGTATGTCAAATGTGATTGCTATTTATTATTTTCCTGCACCCTTTACTCAAATATCCAGTCCGTATATGCAAGTCCAGCTCAACCGAAGTAAACAATCTCATTGATTTAACAATTTATGGCTTGATTTTAAAAGGGAGTGAGCCTCCAGGGGAATATCTAACATATGTTTGAAGTTAATCACAAGCCAACCGAGTGAAATAAGTGGTATTGATCACATGCTCAAAATTAAGCATAAATTTCAATGTTTTCCTGGTCCAGGCTCGCCACAGCAAGTCCTGTGTGTGACAGGAACATCCGTAGGATGCACCCCAACTTGGCTTAGCAAAAGTTGTAGCTGTGGATGATCCATACAGTTGCCATACATCATTACCAGCAATATCGCCCTGAAACCTTGCAACACCGACCAAAAGTCTGGCTTGCTTTCCTGAATGGCACTGGCTGAAACGAGGAGGAAATAAGTGAAAAGACTGGTGTGGCCCCAAATGGCTACAGCGCAGCTACTCAGCCATTATTTAACATTACCCTTTGAAAGGTGAAGGAAAAGCCCTTCACTCTCCACAACAGAATAAGGGTTCAGCTCATCCACCCCTCAGGTCAGCAAAGGGCCACGTTTTGTTACCTCCATCACCGTCAGCTTGAATTTCATTCACTGGTTTCAGCAGGCTGACTTCCCTTCTCACAAGCATAGCTAGGACCAGAACTGGACTCTTTAGGGCAGTATAAATGATACCTCAAAAGAGATATAAAATTGTGTTTCTGTAGTGACATCAGCCCAAATCACAAGGGAGCTCCTGCCTAAATTAATGCACCCTTTCGCTATAGCATTACAAAGCCAATAAACATGTCCTCTCTATATTTACAGCTTTACGGAGGCCAAACTTTTACTTGAAATCATTCCCACTGCTATGTAATTATCTTGCCCTGCTCTCTCCTTATCACACGGCTACTACAGCTAGTACAGGTTTCCCCTCGGTGGCGTACATCCAGGACAAAACGAAGGCAGCGTTGCCACAGATGACAAGCAGAACTGCATGCGAGGTGGGACATGGCGTCAGCAAGTTACATATAAACCAGATTGAAATGGATGTACTGAGTGCTTGAATTACACGCGGGTGAAATTCTCTGACCTAAATTTAAACGGGCTTAAAATGAGAAGTTCTACCACGAAATCAGAGGACAGAAAAAAAGAGTAAAATTGCTAAGGAAAAAGCAAACGCACGAAAGCCATTTCTAGCAAAAGGCAGCTGTTAACTCTGGGGAAACTCCAGTTTAACATCCATACCTTCCTAATCCAACCCCCATCGAGGTTCATGAAGGTTGCTCTGCTTTTCTCAAGCGAATGTGTAGGAGTCGTATACAGTTTGGCTGTACCGACCGGAGAGGAGCCGAGGTTAGATGCAGCCAGAAACACAGGTAGCAACTCTGCTGCGTGGACTTGCTCTGCAGGAACGTGGGGGACCACGGCTCCAAAACCCTCGCTCACCGCCGGCAGGAGGATGTGGTACTGCAGACCTAACGCGATCTGCTAGTTATTTTAAATCTGAGTTTGGTAGGTCACTGAGCTACGCTGAGTGTGAAAGCCAGGCTTGATGTTTGTACATTTTGAAAGCCCTAGTTTACACAGAAGAGTCTGTTATCATGATAAAATGGGCTCAGCTGGAGTTCAGGACAGCTGGGCTGCTTATGACAGAGTTGGGTCACAGGAAGTTTAACACATAGCCCAGAAAAGGTGGCAAATATTTTGCCTAAGTTTCCGAGCTTTCACAAGCTAATCTAAACCAACTTTCCAAACGTCTAGGACTTCGCCACAGTTCAACTTCGCTTTACGCACATCTACAAAGCACACCCAGGTTCACGTGGTCCTCCTCTTCCAGGGTCAGCCCCCAGCAAGACTTTCAGAAAGGAACTCACCCCCCCCCCAGTTTCCCTGTACGGAGTGGTTCTCCAGTCCCTTACCTGGACGACGGGGTGGCCTCCGGTCGGTGCCTTGACGGCCCCTCGGCTTCCCTCGGTCTCGTAGTGTGCCCGGTGGTGGGGCTTCGGCTGTACCTCGATCCGCAGCTCGTAGGAGCCAGACTGGCTGGAGAGCGGCCACTCGAGGGGCGGGAGCGACTGGACGGGCAAGCTGGGCAGAGAGAGACCACACCAGTTGAAACTCTTTAGCACTTTATTTCTCAGAGCCCTCATCCCTTCTTCCTCCAAGTACCCCTCCGGGGCTGCTCTCGCTGAAACATTTAGGAATCTGCTGTTAATTTCAACGAGAATATGCCGTCCTGCTCACATTTGATTGCAAAGTCTGCTGACATTCACGACGAACACAATAATTTCTGTGGGCCCATCTCCTTGCAGGAGAGAATAGAAGAGAATATTTCTATTTCTTAGAAATATCTGTAGCAGTTATATTTTTTCAAAGATCCCCCTCTTTTACCTAGCTTTTGCTGTGCGTCTTAAACTTTGATCACAGAACATATAGTGAAATATTAACTCCACCTACCACTACTTACCAGTTGTGCAAGTTAATAATCTTTATGATTTCCATAAATATTAAAAAGCACAGGATAAAATGCTAAATATTCTTACCTGATACTAGTTTTCCTGTTACCGAAATGCACAAGGGTTTACAACATGAAATTAATACATTGAAATGTACAACTAGACCTCGCACTGGGTTTTAAACAACTTTTATTTTGTTAGCACAAACTGCTGCCAGGACCGATCTAACAAGCCAAGGAAAGTGACGGCCCACGTTCTTCACTCGCAATTAGTGTTCAGCAGGTTGGGAGCAGCACGGGATAACGTCAGCGTGGGGACAACCTTGCTGCCGAGCGGGATGGCAGGGCTGACAGGGTGCCAGTGGTGACTGCAAGCGGAGTCACGCATTTGGCAACCTCGGTCCTGGCAGTTGTGCAGTGCTCAGGGTCCAGACCTGCACGCCGCCAGCACCAGACAATGGAGGGAGTCGATGAGGGCAGCGCCAACGGCTGAGATTTGGGTTAAATGACAATTAACAAATTAACAACCAACAATAAGTCACTTGGGGTTGACTGAATGCTCAGTCTGACTTGGAGCAGCGTGCTCTATTTTGAATCAGGAAATATTTAAAGTATTTCCACCCTTGGTGGAAATTTGTAAGCGAGACATTCTCTGAATTTAGAAAAGCGATCAAACCATTTTCTTTAAAAGCAGCAGGACTGAATGAGAGCGTTTAGCCTTTGTCAAAGGCTGTCTGCAATCTGCTCTTTAGACAAATAATTTGGAAATCTGAATTTGTCATACGCTGTGCTTTCAACGAACCTCAGCTTTGATGATGTTTCTTCCAAACCCAGATTTTTTCACCTCTCGGAATCATAATGGATTGGGCTCCCATTAACCAGTACTGTCCCTGAGCACTTAGCTCTGGTTTGCAGCAGGATCCGCCCAAGGAAACCCTCCCTAGGGATCATCATGCATGACAAAGGACATCACACCATGAGAAAACACACAAGCACAAGAAGCACTACGTACCTGCAGATGGGTATTGCAGGCACCAGTTGCTTTGTCCAAGATGGAGGTACCAACAAAATTGATTCTGGGGCCGAGTTTCTCCTGTCCTCCTGCTCGCAAGGCCCGTGGAAGTCAACAGTCTGAAAGACGTGACACGGAATGCTGTTTTTGTGGGAAGGCATTGATGAAGGATCAGGGCTGGTTTTCCAAATTTTCGTGGGAACACCACAGGAAGGATCCGTAGGAAGGCTGTTCATAGCATCCATGGAAAGAGAAGCGCTGGGCAACTGCGTGTAAGTAACTGAAGAGTTGTCTTCTCTCAAGGGGATGCGAGGAGAGGATTGTGGAGAGGGGGTCCTTGACTGTCGTGGAGAAGTGGAAGGCAGCTGAGTGCTGTAGAGCTCAGTGCAAGAATACCTCCGTTTTGCACCTGGTGATGAAGACCTTGAGTTGGGACAGGGTGATGGTGAATGTCGTCCCAAGCAGGTTTCCTCCGTGATGCTTGTTCGTGGTGACATTATTGGAGAGGTTCTAGGAGAATAATGAGTATGGATGTTTTGAAACTGTGGACAAAGGTCATCACTAGGACCATTATTTGGTGAAACACATGGTGATGTGCAAGGAGATACATTTGTCTCTGAAATGAAACTTGCAGAGGAGCCGCTACTAGCTGGGCTCAAACACAGTGGTTCTCTGTAGCCCTCAAAGCCAGGGACAGGCAGGGTAACCCTTGGGCTAGTGGTAGCTGAGTTTGACTGATGTTCTACCAAAAGAACATCTGTGTCTCTGCTGCGGAAGGGACCCCCTGAATGAATCAGTTCATGATATGGAGTAATTTCAATCCTAGGGCTCGGAGCAGAGGCCCCTGCAGCGTTGGCAGGGTGTGTAGGTGTTGTCCCTATGCTATCTGGCTGTCCATATCTGCCCATGGGATCTGCAGAAAGGCTAGAAAAAGGCAGGGGGCATGGCTTGAGGCCACAGTCCAAGACATCATGAGCGTATGTAACTCCAGAGGGTGGGCTGTTGGTTTTATGTGGAGTCGGTTCTTCTGGAAAAAGAAGGGTCTCTTTAAGACTATAAATATGATTACAGAAGCTGAGCAATCATGGATTAAAAAAATGCATATTTATAAACTGGTTGTGATCTGATATTAGGTAAATAGTTGTTTAATTCTTTTTAACTGCAATTAATGCTTGTGGAAAGTACTGGATTAACAGCCAGGGAAGCTCAAGCGCTCAGAGCAGATGCAGCATGGACAGAAGCACTGCAAACACCTCCACACCGCCCGGCTGGGCTCCCTCTACCTGAGCCCTGAGCTAGAGGGATCACCTGGAAGGGTCAGCACCACGTCACCCTCTCTGCCCATTTCAATGCTGGCCTTCCTACTCCTTCTGCCAAATACACCCCTCAGCGCTAATTGGGGTGTCGTGACTTTGGGCAACTTTTGTCAACTAGGAACTGGACTGAGACCATCACGTCACACAACCACTTCCAAATAGGTCTACCTAAAACCTAAAGGTTGAGGAACAGCTTTTGGTGAAGGGAGAAGAACCCTTCTTACATGGCAAAGTCCAGTCAGAAAGGGCTTCATGAAACCAAAGCTGATCTTAGGCTCTTAAATTAAAAACTCAGTTCTGTGTGATGATTTGTTTGGCTCCATATCATGTCAACAAGTTTTGGCGACAGGTTTCACATGAGAAAGCACCAGGTAATCAGAAAACACGTTCACAAATATTTTTTAGAAAAGAGAGTGAGAGATAAAAAGGATCCAGCCCCATGGTTACAGGCAATCACTTTCCAATTTCAGCTCAAGGAACGTTTTGGCCAGAGAGGGATTATAAAATACAGGGTAACAGGTCCTAAGTGTTCAATGCAACCCTCTCTCCTGGTGCAAAAAAATCTCAATTTTCAGCAATACTCAGTCTTGCAAACTATCCCCAGGTTGCAGAGTACAGGGATGCTTCTAGGCAACACAGAATTCCCACCAGCACCGCTGAGCCCAGTTCTGATCTTGCCCCAGCACCCCATCGGGTGCTTAATGCCAGTGGCATCCGAGAGAGCAGAGTCATGCCAGGTATCCCCAGGACAGACCCCTCGATGTACATCAGCTCCCGTAGTGTCCCCAGCCTGGGAGCTGAATAATATGTGTCATTACATAAAAGCATGCAAAATGCTATCAGGATTTTTTTAGAGATTTCAATGTATCCAGCAGGAAATACCTGAAACAGCTCCACAGTTTGAGATTGATTCTCACTATCTGCTCGCCCCTGGGCACAGATCAATAAGTGTCATAGGTGAAGAGTATTTCATTTAAATATTTAAATAAGTGTTCCAGCATTTTCTCTAACTCCTACACTACATGAGGCAGCATTTCCCATGAGCAAGTAATATTGTACATAAAGCCAGGTAGGAGCTGACTGTGCTTTCTGCAAAAGTAGCAAAAGTTCGTAGCGAAACTTTTACATACAGAGAGATTGTGATTTAATTTCAGGGGGGGTCTGTTCGTTTTCAGTTTTAAATGCTTCTTAGTGTGAGAGCAAAATTCTCCACTGATTTTTGACTACTACCTTTTGTGCTTAATGTTTTGCACAACCTGGAGAAAACTCCACAAAAAGAAAAAAATGTAGCAGAAAGTACTGCGCCTTCGTGTTTAGTGGGAAACCCTGACAGCCAACCAAACAAACCAACACACAGAATGTCTATGTGACGGGATAGGAGACAACTGGGAGAGTCCAGCTTGCAGATTTCTTAAGGTTCCTCTGGCTTTTAATCCCAGCACACAGCTGTTTTGGGGATGGGGAAAACAGCAACGAGTAACTGAATTTTGAGCTGAACATATTTTTAGCATCGTTGATCTCAGATATCAGAGCTTTGGCATTCACAGGAATCGTGTGTCATTCACATCACATCACACAAGCCTAGATACTGATGCTACGATTCACTTTGAATAAAACTCATCACTCCTTCGGACTCCGTGGAGCAACACACCCCTCCGCAGTCACACAAAACATCAATCCCACCGCTTTCAGAAGAATCGCTCCAATTTATGCTGATGCAAGGGAGCAAAATCAGCACCAGGCAGAGTGAGGCTTGACGCCAGGACTCGCGGCAGGATTCGTACAGTGACCAGCAATCGCAGAAAAGCTCTCCAGGCTGAACAGCTTCACATCAGGAACAGATGACTGTTTCAGTTCCCCATTCAACACACCTACAGCAAAAGCTGCCCCCACCGTACACATTAACCCACATTACCTGTGCCAAATACACAGACAACAGGAAGAAAATTACAGCTCCTCACACAACACACATTGAGCAGCAAAGCTGGCATGTATTATTTGTGTTAAGGGGTATGGGGAAAGCAAACATATATTTGTATGTGAATGCTGTAATTTTTAGTCTTCTGAATAACAAACACACACCACCGCCCACACTTTCTGCCTATTAAAAATTGGGCTTTAGATAACCCGAGTTTTCTTTGCTTTTCCCTGAAATCCTGTGTTGAAACGAGCGCTTTCATCCTTGGCATTCACGCGCCAAGAGGATCCACGTTCCAGATATTAATAACAATGTTTACGCACAACAACAAGCTGCAGCGTGCCCTCGCCTTCCTCCAGCGCTCCGGCAGCGCACTCCCCTGCAGTGCTTTACGGGCTGCGCGAACCGGGATTGCTCACAGGCAGCGAGCGAGGCAGGCGCCCTTTGCCAAGCAGACAACACCCACAGCCTTCCGTAGAGCAAAAATATTTAGTTTCCCCCCACACGGCAAATTATCAATAAAGCAGGCAGCGGCGCTGAAACGCGGGCAAGACTGCAGACAAGAAAAACCTCCGGGCAGAGATGCCCAGAGGCTGAGGCTGCGTCTGGGGCACGGGAGAGGCTGCCGGCCCTGACTCATCGGCACGGCTTCGTCAGGACTCGGGGCTTGCGAGGTTTGGGGAGATCTCCCGACCGAGTTCCAGCCCTGCAGAACTTCAGAGGTACAATGAAATCACTGTCCCGGGTGCTATTGCCCACGCCTGTGATGTCAAGGTCTGTCGCCATGGAAATGCCGGTGATGCTACATCGCAAGGCTCTGACCTCACCGGGGAGGGAAAAGGGGTGGTTGGGTGAAGCAGCAAGTGCTGCTCTCCGGGAGTAAACGGCTTTTCCATCAAAATCAGGAGAAATTCTGCTTTTTGCTTCAGTAGGAGGGGACTGGCTACCCTGCTCCCGGCCAACTTGGCTAAGGCAGGCTGGGGTTTGGAATCTGCTCGAGGAAGGGGCAGACCCAAGCCAACATCCCAGCTTCTCCGGGCGAGCACCGCGGGAGTTTGGTTTTGTAGACAATATCAAGCTCCTGCCTTTGAGAGGGGCAGCAGCGGACGGGGAGAGGTTGCTCCCCGGCAGCCCAGCTGCTTTCTCGCTGCATTTGCGGAGACCAGCAGGAATGTGGAGCAGCCCAGGGCACGGGAATGGCTCCAGGCAGATGGCCCCAGCAATACCCATGTTTCTCCCTGAGCCGCCAAGGTGAGCTTGGTTAGGGTGGCAGGAGCTGAGGACAGCAAACCTGACACTGCTGGCGATGGCAGGGAACAGCCCAGCCACCCACCAGCTGAGCTCCCCGAGGAGGAGAGTGGCCATTGCACCTCCTTACAAGAGAATAATTAGGTGACCAATCAGCCTAGCAGAGGTGTTTTTCAAGAAACGAAGCAGCTTCGAAACCTTTGCGCAGATGCCCCAGAGGTACAGCTTTGCACCCAAAGTTGTGCCACCTTCAAGGGTTCATCTGTCCCTGCATATTGCATCCAGAACACAGATGGAAGCACTGCTGCAAAGGACTGTCCTCTCCACCGCTTTTCTGATGGACATCTTGGCAAACAGCACAGCAGCTTCAGCACAGCTCCTCTGACACGCGGTTACAGTGCTTCCCCCCCTCCCTTCACGGGGGCATTTCCCAGCCCGAGGTTTCACTGCTGAATCATCCTCTGATTCAGTACCAAAAGATCCTTCTTGTTTGACAGGGGGTTAAAAGAAAGTGAGCTTCACACCCAGACAACACTGGCACCTCTTCACGTTCTCGGTCAGCTTGACTGTCAGCAAACAGCCTCGTCCCCCGTGTCACCCCGTTCCCGTGAGCAGGGAAGCCCGACCTCCAAATCCCCTAGTATCCCACCCAAACTGCCTCCAAGCTGCCAGCTCTTATTCCCCCCTTTTTTCCATAGCTTTTACCCAGTTACTAGTTCCCAAGACCATCTCTACTCTTCCCACAATAGGAAATGGAAGCAGGGCTCTGCATCCTACCATACTGCAAACAAACAGCAAACCAGCTCCTATAGACGGACTCGGGAACGCTGCAGGCAGCTCCACCAACCCTCCCCAGGTGGGTACCTTCAGCACTGCCCTTAGTACTGATTAGCTAGAAGACTTAAAACACAGGTGAAAAAGATCAAGGGATTTAAGTTTCAAAGGACTTAACCCTTGAGTTTAAAAAAAAAAAAACCTCCTTTTCACACACCTCCAAAAGGCAGAAAGGAAAAGGTCCTGCTGGGCTCCAGGGATTTCCCAAGCTGGACGGGACGCACACCAGTGCGCGTGTGCACACATGGCTTTGCAAGGGCCCACCCTCCGCTGTTTTTTAAACAAGGCAGTAACTTCAAAGCCATTCAGTCGGCCAAATGTGACCTTGCCAATTAGCATGAAATTAGGGAATAACATCACCCCAGCAACTGCATTCCACGATGGGTTTATACAAATCATCATCTGGGAAAAGCTAAAGATAGCTGCGTTGTGGGACAAGGGAGGGCAGGGGGAGAAGTTTGGTTTTGACCTCACATCTGTTTGCTGCAGTGCAGCTCCTGGGATTTCAGTGGAGTTCCTTATTTGCATAAGTAAAAGAGTCCAAAATTTTTTTTAATTAGTTTGCTAATTGTAATTTGAAGGGGCCATTGCAGAGCTTTTTTGCATTTTTCAAAAGCCAAGTCGTCTGTTATTTACGCTAGCTGCTTGGAAGCTCAAAGTGAAAGTTGGTTTCCTGAGTGAAATCTGGTATTCTCTGTTACATGTGCATATTTGTTTCCTCACTGCAGGGCTGCTGCTGAACACTGCCTCCTGTGTTACTGAGCCAGTCACCAGGACTGAGCTGCAAGCTTTTTTTTTTTCCTTTTAATAGCTTTGTACTGGGGAGAAAAAGAAGGAATGAGGCAAATTATGCAGGGCTTGACACCTACAAGACGTGGCAACGTCCCTGGGAGCCTGGGTACAAACAAACAACCATTTAGAGGAATATTAATATTTATAGATGCTCCCAGCTTCCCCTCTCCGTATTATACATACATAGACCTTGTAGAGTCATATCACCAGATGCAATGTAAGAGTCTGCTGAGCTACAGCAAAGGCTTGAGCCTCTGAGAAAATACTCTTTCCCATTTGCATTCTCACCTGTTGTCTTAGGGCAGGATTTTGTCTGGAATCTTATTTAAAGGTGGGGTTTGTTTGGATTTTCAGTTTCAAAACACCCCTCAGAGGATCAGTTCTTGGAAGGATTAACTTCAAATATTAAAAATTATGTGGCAGCTTTACTTATCAGTGGATCATCACACAGTGAACACAGAATAAAAATACATGAAGCGAGCTGCTGAAGCAGGGCAGTTGTCTGGCTTTGCAGTATTTTGTCTCTCATAGTGGCCAACAACAGGTATTATGGAATAATACACAAAGCAGTTATCAGAACTTACTCATCTGGGAGTCCTGTTTGTAGGAGCTAGTTCCAATGCTCATTGACTTTCTGTTAATCTTCCCCACTGAGAAACGAGGATAGTCAGCACCTTTCAAGTTTGAAACAAGCTAAAACTTGGGATACCCCTAGCAGTATCTCCACATGTATCTCTCAAGGGAATGCATCTAACACATTTTTTTAAAAAGAGACAGAAAACATCTTCAATGCCCAAGTGAAATCACAATTTCAACCTAACAGCACAGGATACTCGCTTTACTCAAACGTCCCAAAGCCTGTTCACCTGGGCACATCTCTGAGTTCAGCCTGCTGATGGCAGATGTTTCTGATTTGCAAATGCTGAGATGATGATAGCTAATTAAAGTCTGGCAAGTAAGGGTAAAAGTAAAAGGCAGATGGAAAATGGCACTTTGTACAGCACTCCTGCTTTTGGAAATGGTTGGCTTAGAGGGGAATATCTAATATTAATAATATTGACCGTTGCATTTTTATTTACCCTTTTTTCCCCTGTTGCTTTTAGAGCAGTCCATGTTCCTGTTGTCTCAGGCACACATAAGCACTACTGAATGCCAACCGCTTTCAGTAAGGATATTTCTGGCATTTCCATGGCAACAAGTTGTGATATAGATCCTACTTTTAAAATACAAGCTTAGGTGGAAACTGTCAAATCCCAACCTTTTAAAAAATTGTTTATCTGAAATAAACTTTCATCCCAATCTAATTCTAGAGCCCCAAATTTACTTTTTCTTCCCTAAAAAAAAAATTTAAAAAAAAAAAATCACTTTTAGCATGTTTACAGAGATCTGTTATTACAGGACCTGTCGTGAGCGGTGGGTGGAGCAGGCCAGACTCTGAGGAAACCAGAGCCTCTTTCAAACGGGCTTTGAATGTAGGAACCAGACTGAAGTGCTGGGATCCAGAGACACTCCTATGGTTTTGGTTCCATTTTGAATCCTCCACTGAAAAGGACTTGTTTTCCCAAGTGCAGTTCAGACGAGGCCAGAATCGCACATGAACAACGAGCATCAGTTACCACCAGCATGTGGATAAAGCCCTTTCTCAAAATTTGAACATTTTCTGTTCTCGTGTAAACACACTTTAATCTTTTGTACATTAAAGGTCAGGGATGTATACTGGATTGCTTGCAGACTCTAGCTGGTGCCTTTTCAAAGCGAGGGAGAATGTTCTCCAGATTAGAATACTAATACGTATGGTTGTGATCTTTTTTTTTTTATGCTAATGATTTCCATCTTTGCAACAAACAAAATTACTACTAATTATGGTTTCCAGTCATTCAAATGTGGAGGGAGCAGGCTCAAGAAGGAAGTTACTTCTACTACAAGCATACGCTGCTCTGCATTTATGTGGTTTGAAGATTAAACTTTCTACCCCCCACCTACGTACTATTATATTCTGTGGAACTTCCCACTTAAGGCTTCACAGCAGTACGCTCTACTATAAAGATGTGAATAACACCAGCATCTGAAGCTTTCACTGGGATTTAATGTATTTCCATTAAAATCACTGACCCCTCCCCATCGTGGATTTATTTTAGCATGGTTTGATCCACATTAAACCTTGAAAGAAAATTCGGCTTTGTACGTTTCTTGACATTAACCATCGTCACTCAGCTTTGATGGTGGTGCACATCTTTATATTTAAACAAGTAAACAAAGAATAAAGCTGAGTAACAACTCCCCATTTCGCTAATGGCACCACCATTCAGGCCTAACTGGTCTCCTCCTGCGCTGTCCCCTAGGAAGGCAATATCTCTTCCTTCAAATGCCCTAAAGAAATGCCACCTCTCAACTGTGCAGAATGAAAACATGTGTATCTTAGAAACAATATCCCAGCAATTCTTCCCTCTGGGTCCTGTCTCTTTTGGCTTTGCCCGGTTTACACAAATCTCTATTTTATGGGATAGGAAGTATCGATTTTTAGTATCATCAACTGATGGAATTATCATTTAGAAAGTCAGGGAACACTGGTCGTGGTGCTCTTGGTATTACAGATTTGTATAAACTCAGAAAAGCAGGAGAACAGACTGCCATTTTTTTCTTTTTTTTTCTTAATTTAACTTAAGCTCACAGCGTTTGGACCCAAACTGGGATCGGGATCTCCCCAGCTCCCTGCCATCCAAGCAGGATGGCCGGACTCCTCTCGGGTGACCAACTCCTCGAGGCTCCTGGACCCACAACTCAAGCCACCTCTTTGACTTTCCAGAACACCCTCTACCACGACGATGGTGGTCAGAAGGAGCCCGGCCGAGCCGAGCTGAGCTCTTCTCCTTCGCCTTCCACAGCTGCGCTCTCACACCCAGGCGCCCAACTCCGTGAAGCAGAGGACGGTCCCGCGGCCCCTCTCGGATGCTCCATCACCAGGCGGGGACCGAGCCACCCGCGACAGCGACCGTTCGCGCCCGCCCGCCGCCTCCAGCAGCCCCGCACAACCCGACGAGCCCGGCCCCGAGCCCAGCAGCACACACACCGCTCGGCATCCATCGCCAACACCGGGCCCGGGCGCTCAGAACGGGGAGCCCGGGCCCGGCCAAGCGCCCGGCCCGGCCCGGCCCGGCCCGGTCCCCCGCAGCCGCTCGGCCCCGCCGCCCCGTCGGGGCGCGGCCCCGGCTCCTCCTGCGGCGGCTCCTCACCAACCTTCGATCGGCTTCAGGTAGTCGTAGTCGAAGAGGATGGAGAAGTCAAACTCCTCCTGCGGGCTGCCTTCCCGGGTCGGGCCGGGACCGGGGCCATGCCCGGGTCCCCCCTCCTGCGGGTCGGGCTCCGGAGCCTGGGCGGCGGCGCTCATGGCGGCCAGAGCCCGCCGGGCAACGGCGGGGGCGGCAGGGGAGGCTCGCCCGGCGGCTGGCCGGCTGCCGAAAGGAGCCCGAAGCGCGACAGCCGCCGCCAAACCCCTCCGTATCCTTCCAAGTGCAAGTGGAGCGGAGTTAGAGGGGAGGATAAAAGCGGGGAAAACGAGAAAAGAAGATCTCCGGGGGGGGGGGGGGGGGGGAGAAGGGGGTCGCTGAGGCGGGCGCGGCTGCCCCCGACGGCGGGGGGTTGCGGGCGGCGAGAGCCGGCGGCACACGAGGGGGTTCGCCGCGACGAGCGGTGGCAGCTTCCTCCTCCCGAGCAGCACCTGCCGCCGGGGCCGCCCCCGGGGAGGAGGAGCCCGGCCCCGGCCCCGGCCCCGGCCCGGCGGGCGTCCCTCCGGGGTAGGGGTGTGCAGGGGTGGTGGTGGGAGTAGCGGAGGAGAGGGGCCTGGGGAGTCGGGGAAGGGGAACGGGCAAGGGAAAAGCAGGGCCGCCAGGGATGTCATGGCCTTGCGCAGGGATGGGAGCCTCCAGAAACCACCTTCAGCCCCCGTTCGGTGAGCTGTCTCTGCCCCGTTACCCTTGGTGGAGCATGACTTGGGGCCTCGCACACAGCCGCCTCCTCCTCCCCAGCAGTCGGGCCCCTTTCTGTTGAGGTTTCCAGGGTCTCAGCAGCCCCAGGTACCCCAGGCGCTGCCCTTGCCTTCTCCAGGCTTCGTGTGTCCTGCGCCACGTGCTCCTGCCTCCCATCGCAGGCTGCTGCTAAGGCAGCAGCAGGCAGGTTTCTGGGTGAGTCTTGTTCTGCAATCACAGGCCACCCGCTCTCAACTGGAGCACCTTTAGAAACATCCGCGATGCACAAGGCCTCTGTTCTCCTCCTGCCTCGCTCACAAACAGTGTTTCACAGAATGGGCTCTTGCCGCGTTCCCTGCTGACCACACTGCCGGTGCTGCCAGCTTCCCCGAGTACCCTCGGCCACCTTCGCCACATTGACTCTATTCATCAGCATCTTCCCCAGGCCCTTCACAGGGTGCTGGTCGCTGCCCCCCAGCATCCTTCTACCTCTCCGATGGCTGCTACAACCAGCAATGACTTCACTCGTGGGTAACTGGAGAGCCTAAATTTGTGTGCTTAGAGCATCTGTGGTCAGAAGACTCTGTTCCCTCGCTTACCTGTTTCTATGGTCCCCTTTATTAGTGTACAGATGGCTGTCACCAGGTCTGTGAGTTTGAAAAATGCTCTTAGTCTCTAGACAGGGAAGGGAGGCAAAGGCAGAGGGACCAAGATCATTAAAAAAGTATTTTGGTGTTTACTTCAACTTGTTTTTATTTGCTAAGCCTGTTAGCACGACAGCATTAGCTACATTACAAATCTGGCCCCAGGTTACTTGTCTGAGGTCACAGAAAGTCTGTTTTACAGCACACAGGAACCAGCATCTCTACGTTTATGCTTATACCCTATCACCTTTATCATTAATATGTGGCCAGCCAAACCAAGATGACAAATCACCTTCTCGTTACACCCTTGTGCTCCTTCCTTTGCCAGTTCGGAGTGCAAGAACTCAGACTTTTGCTATGCTTTGAAATCAGTTTCTACGTTATGCTTCTGAAGAACCCCAGCAGCAAGCTTTGCACAGGCCGGTCACCCCGCAGCAGCTACAGGGAGATGTTAGAGGCACCTATTGGTGAGCAGAAACACTGCACAGAGCTTTCGGGTGCGAAAGGGGAGTAAGGAGAACTGCAAAAACTGCATGAAGGCTGGTGGGGAGCAATCAGATTGGAATTAGGCCTTTATGGCATTAATTTGTTACTGGAAAGCGCCAAGGGATAGGGAAAGCTGACTTTCAGAAAGGGCAGGTGGTCCTGCAGATGGGGTGTGCCAGGGTTTTTACTGAGGTATTTAGAGAAGGAGATGGTGAGCTGGAAATAATCAGGAACCCTCCTGGTATGTTCACTGTATACATTTCCCTCTGAAGTGCAGTTTAAATGGAGAAGGAAAGGCCACTCCATATTCACAGCCACTAATTAATGAGTGATTTCACTGCAGTCCATGCCTACTTTAACTCGGCAGACACTAAAAGGACAATATTTTTTCTCATTGATGCATAATATACATAGTAACACAACAGATAGATAGCTTCCTCGGGCCAAACCATCTGAACTTTCTCCTGCACACGCTGCCGAAACAGCCGGGAATGGCGCTTTGCTGGGTTTCCACATGGTCACCGTGCAGCCCTGTGGGCACGTGCACGCACGCGTGTAAACGGCGTGAAAAAGTCATAGGCTGTGTCTGCCTCCCCTTGTGCGACACGACGCTGCCTCCTGACCCGACGTGGCTCCTTGCTCGGTGCAGGGACTGCTGAAGCCTATTTTGAAAAGGATCCAGTGCTCGCTCTGTGGTTGAGCTGGAGACCACAGTTAAAGTCTACCTCATCTGTTGCAGCGATTCTTAATACTACACGAGGCGCTTGCTCTCTGTAGTTTCGTAGTGGCTGGTTCGCGCAGAGACAGGGGAGCCAGAGCAGCCAGCGATTAGCGGTCTTGGCTACCGGCATTCAGAAACGAGGCCACCCCAGAAAGCTGCAGATGGGGTTGAGCTCTTACCCTCAGGAACATGTGTGGGGAACGGAGGCTGCGGCCCCTTGGGGAGCACGTGCTGCTCTGTCTGAGGGCTTGATTCGTTCCGAATTGTTTAAATGTGAAGAAAGCGTATATTAGATCGGCCTATTTATATATCCGTTCTAAAACAATGCTTACTGTTTTCTGGAGTGCTAGCTTTTTATCATTGGCCTTTCTATTTAAAATTCATTAGAAAAACCAAATATACTTGCTGATCTTGGCTTAGCACTAAAGCGAGCTGTCATCCTTGCAGCTAACAACACATGGAGCACGACTGGATAGCATCATTTGTATTACCCACAAAAAGAAAAGACATGAACAATAACATTGGCCTTTTTAAGTAAGATATGGATGATTGGCAGGAGAGCATGGGGAAACGACCCTAACTTCTGCTAAATCTTTGTCTGATCCCTTACCCTTTATTTCCTACCTCACCTGCAATCCATTAAGCATGTGAAGTTTCAAACTTATCCTCAGCTACTCCTAGAATTAGTAATACTCCACAAATGGAAAATGCACCTTTTGCTTTCCAAGATGACCATGTCATCCGAAATAGTTTCACCACTAATACATGTAATCATAAATTCTGACACTGGCGAAGAATTAGGGTGACAAGACAGCAATGAGAAAAGTGTTAGAGAAATGTAGGAATTAGCTCACCTTATAGGATTTAACTCTTTTGCCCAGCGGACAACTTGACAGATGTCAAGGAGCACTAGCCACCAGGCGTGCAATCGACTGGATTCCCCCTGCTCCCTTCTGCAGCTCGCAGGGCATATGAGGACATTGGTCCCATATGACCACTACAGGATAACATATAGGAATAACAGTTTCCACAGGCTTTGAGTGCACAGAGGTGTGAGTTATAATAATGTACTCTGTGGGCTGTGTTGGAACCTACCAGTGTGTTATTTTGAGCAGAAATGGTGCAAATCCACAAAGTATAGATCTGGCCTAAATATTAGAGATGCATGAAACCATTACTAGGTGCAAGCAGCTGTAGAATTCAGCTCAAGTGACAGCTGTAGCTTTTGGAGCCCTCCAAGGGCTGAGCATAGTTTAGTTTAGACCCAAAACACTCTCCTGAGCCAACAATGAGAATAAATTAAATATTGTTGAAGTTTTAGCTGTTATAACTACATAACTGACAAATACTGCCCACAGTCTGTCATTGATAATTAGCAATGAAGAAAAGGCAGGGAAACTACTAGACTTAAATAGACTATGGACTCTTCAGCTCAATCTGCACACTCAGAAAAAGCATCCAGCCACTCCAAATCAAAGGAAAAACCCAAACAACGTGACAAACACTTCCCAGTGCTTGTTTTCCATTAGGGCTGGAGTGAAAGGCTGGAATACAGCGTCCAAGGACCGGAAATACTAGCTGGTTTCCCTAAATCTCAATCTTTTTCGTATCAGAAACCCTTCCTTTCTACAAGGATCCGCCATTTATTTCTCCTATTGCCACTACCAAAAGGCCGACCTGGCCACAACCCCCGGCTGCTGGTCACAACTCCACTTGGGCTCACAGCACCCACATTAGAGATCTGGGGGTCAGCATTGACTCCTATTTTTTTTTCTGTAAAGCTGTTTTCATGAGCCAAAAAGGTGTTTCAAGAACTTAAGCAAAGTCTGTCCTTGGCAGCATTAACAAAAATTGCAGCCACGTATACTTGCAGCAAGCTCTACACAGAGCAGAACTGGAAATACATTGTGCTGCCATTTCAGGGAACTGGAGAATGGAAGGAGTCCTTTTCCACATAGTTGGATCAGTGCTTGCCTTTGGCAGGGCTTTGCTTTAATAAACTTTAAAAGTATGTGAATTCTGGACTACCTAGGTACTAGGGGACGAGGAATCCAAAAACAAAGCTAAAAGAGTAGTTTCTAGTGTATACAAACTATGATTTTAAAAGTACTTAACATACTTCTCAGTGTTTAAATTTACTGCAAATGTAATTTATCATTTACGATTTTCAGTTTCTACTTATACCGTCCTGTTGCATTCCTTGTACCAATAACTTCACCAATGCGAGTGATCGGATGATGCTCCGAGCTGAAGAAAGTTTTAGACGATCTTCTCAGAAATACGGTGGCTGTGCTAATTATTACGTGGCCCACATGACATGTAATTTACACGGGATCTGTAACACTGTAATACCCTCATTTTAAACTTTTTAAAAGAAAAAGAGGCAGAGAAAAGTGGATTTAAAATGCTGCACATCTATTTAGCAGCTAAAACCCAAAGAAAATATGAGTCAATGCTGTCTTAAAAATCTAAGTGTTCTAATGGTGTATGTGGCAGGCATTAGAAATTTAACAGGCAACTAAAACTTGCACATGGACTTAATCCAAGCTCTTTAAAATGAGCTCAGACTGTGAGTGACTAGTTGCTTGGTCTGGAGTGTGGGGAGTGCTATTAGAGAAAAAAAGGAGAGAGCGAGAGAGGGGAGAAATATTCTGGTACTTCCTTTGAGAGGCACACATGCACACACGCTACTATTCAATTTTGGGGTCAGGTTGAGTCAGAGATATTACCCCCCAATTTCAAGCTTAAAGTGGTTTGGCAAGAAAGGACAATGGAAAAATTGCTCATATCTCCATGTTCCCATTAAGTTCTGAAGTCTGCTGTGCAAACCAAAGGAATGCACATATCATAGTTTAAAAAAATAGATTAAGCCAGTAGTGGAAAAGAAGTTCTAGGATATTATTATCCTTGGCTATTTTCAAAAAATGAATGATGAAACATTTCAGTTAGAATATCTATTGGAATGTTATAAAAGAGTGCTCCAATTATGTCAGTGTCCCATCTGTGAATGTGATTCCTGCCCTGTGCGAAAGACTCTGAAATCATTTGCTGACTGTTAGCTGGTGTAACTGTGTCCCGTGGGGCAGGCCTACGGATAGAAAGGGGCTACCTCGAGTGACGGAGCATTAACAGATGTGGGATAACAAGGTGACACAGGGACTCACGGTCACCCGATGAAAATCTCTGCCATGGCTAGTGTCTCGGTGACACTTGCAGAAGCACAGCTCAGGGAGCAAAGCTACTGAGGCATCTTTTTGCTAGCAGGGTGTTAAGCTATGCAAAGTCTTCCTTCCCCATTCTGAGCCTGCTCTAATCGTAAAAGGGGGCTAGGGCCTAAAATTATTAACACGTCATCATTTACACACCCTACATTAATGAGACTCTTGCACTTTGTTGTGGGTGCAGAAATCCTCCCAAAGCCAGAGACTGATCCTGAAAGTGCCATGTGCTATTTATTAACCCCTAGCAGTTTTGTGTAGCTCTCTTTTTTGTGGAAAGGTTGGGAGCAGGCTTGTGACATGAAGGTGAGTGAGTCGGTGCCAGGGTCTGCTCCCATCACCCCTATACCGCTGGCAGTAGCGAGCATTTTGCATAAGGGAAAAATACACGCTGGGGCCCAGGAGCATATTCTTTCTGGAGCACCTCTGGGCTCGGCCGTGCAGACGACTGCACTGCTCATCTGGCTACTGTGGTCTCAAATACTTGATCTGATGGGGGGAAAAAAATAAATAATCAGCGCCTTTCATTTAGGTCTGTGACTGCAGGGCTCTGGGGATCATCTGCTCCGGGGAAAGCAGAGCTGCACAGCAGTGGAAGGAGTTGTGGGAGCTGCCACTGGAGTGCTGCCTTGTGCTTTGATCCACTGCTATCCTGTAGCAGGTGAGAGCGGGACTTTACCAGCACCGAGAGGAGCAAGAAGCCCCCTACCTTTCCCTTTCCTGCTCTCTCTACAAAGAAATAACTTCTCCGGGGTGTTGTGAGAGTGACTAAGAGCAGCTGAAGCGCTCAGGAGAGAGGGAGTTTTGTCTGGAGAAAGCCGACGATACACGAGGCAGGGCAATGGCCTGATCCTCGGGCGGTATAAAGCCGCTCAGAGTCTTTCCATTGGCCTGTCCGAGAATCGGAGCTCTCGGATGATCCCCTTCGGGTGTACGTGTTAATGAGTGTGGTTTGGCAGGTGCCTGGGGAGCTCGCTACGGCAGGAGAAAACAAACAGCCGCTACTAAGGGCCCTTCAAAGGAAGCCTCATCGCCCCCCCCCATAGCCCGCACACCCCCTCCGCCGGCCCCGGGAGCCCCCGGGGCGGCTCTGACTCAGCGGCCGAGCGGCCGTGCCAGCGCCGGCGGCGGGCGGGGACCCGGGGAGCGCGGCGGGCAGGCTCGGCGGCGGCCGCCGGCCGGAGGGCGGGGGGGAGCTAAAATGGAGCGAGCCGAGAGAAAAAAAACACTTCCCTTCGCCCCCCCTCCCGCCCCCTTTCCACGCTGCTCCCCCGGCCCGGTAGCCCTGGGAAAATGGCACCTCACCTGCGCGTCCCGCCCGGCCCGCGGGGTGCAGCGCCGAGCACCCCGGGGGAGCGGGCGGGCCGCCTGGGCAGGGGGCTGCAGGGCCCGGCGGGGGGGGGTGGGGAGCAGCAGGGCTCGCTGCTCCACGGGCGCCTGACAAGAGCCGGGCTGCGAGGGGTTTTTCCTCGCGCGGAGCATCCTCCGCCCCGATCCACCGCCCACGCCGACCCCCGGGGACGGCCGGTACGGCTGTGCCCGGAGCCCCCCCCCTCCCCTCCCCGGCGGGGACACCCCTTCCCCCGGCTCCCTGCCGGCATCGCACAGCCGCTGCCGTGCCTGCAGCCCCCCCCCGCCACTCTCCGCGTCCCCACGCAGGGCCGCTCCCGCCGCCGCGCCCTCCCCCGGGGCCCGCAGGCTGGCTTCGCCGCGGCGGGGGAGGACGGGACGGAGGATGCCGCCGCCGCCCCTCCTAGACGGCTGCACCCCCCACCACCGCCTCGGCGGGGCCGGGGCGGCAGCGGGGAGATCTCCGCTGCCGAGGGGGGGGGGGTGACGGCTGGGGTCGGAGCCGACCCACGGGAGGCGCGGAGCGGCCGCGCACTGACAGCGGGGCAGACTCCTCCTCTCGCCGCGCTTAACTCTTGCCTCCACCGGCACCGGCGGGAGGGGAGAGCGGCGGCCGCCCCGAGTGCCCCCCCTCCGGTCGTCCGTCTGTCCCCCGCCAGCCCCGCGGCAGGGCTCGCCCCCCGCGGAGGTGGCGACCCCGACGGGAGCCGCGGGGCATCCCCCAGGGCAGCGCGGCCGCGGAGCCGCCGGTGCCGGTCCAAGCGGTGCCGCCAGGGCTCCGGCGGGCCCGGGGAAGCCGGCCGCGCCTCCCCGAGCCCCCCGACCTGGGCAGGCGGCGGAAGGGTTAAGAGGCCGGGAGGTTAGTCAGCGAGACTCCTGGGGTGATGGCTTGGAAGAGGAGAGTCCCTCTGGCTGAAGTTTAAAGGAGGTTTCTCCAAGACGGAGTCGTATCGCCTTCGCGGAGCGCTTCAAACCAAACCTCAAGCCAGTCCCGTCCCTCCCCCGAGGGACCTTCTCGCCGTGAAACCCTTCCTGCCCACCCAGCCGAGCTGCCTGCGAGCGAGCTAAAACCGGCAGGAGAAACCAGCGGGCCCGAGGAGCGACCCACAGAGACCCCCGGGCAAGGGAAGCACGCAGGAGGGCACCCACACAGCACACAGACACACAGCGCGGGGGGGAGACCCTACCTTGATCCATAGACCTCATGATGTGGTGGTAATGTACCAGCCTGCAGGCAGTTTCTCTCTGCATCGGGAATTTAAAAATAAAAAAAAAAAAAAATCGATAGCAGGAAAAAAAAAAAAAAAGGAAAAAAAAAAAAAGAAGGAAAAAAATCTTCTTTAAACCATGTTCAACCAGTGCCGCCCGGACAGAGGGAACCCCTCTTGCTCGCCTCCTCCGTAAGTGTTTGGAGGTGCAAAGAGGGATCCGAACTGGGCTGAGCTTGTTCCTGAAGTGAAGTCAGTTCTCTGCTCTGAGATGAGGGTTACTAGAGAGGGAAAGGCCACTTCCTTCCCTGCTCCGAGTGTTTATAGTCTTTGAATGCTGTAAAATAACGGGATTCCCTCACTGTTTCCTCCTGTTTATCCCAGTGCCATGGAAACCCCTGGATCGCCTCCATCTCCCAAACTGAGGGCTTTCCTGCAAACTTCACACTCAGGAATCCATGACGTCTCCCAGCTCCGGGCCAAGGCAGCTCTGCGGCTTTCTCAGTCTGCAGCACAAGCACTTAATTGTTGAGCAGAAAGTTAGAGAGCGAGAAAGAAAGAAATATGGATGATGTTAAAAATCCCAGTGTGTGCTTTTTAAACAAAACTTGCAGGCACTGCAAAGCCTTTCAAAGCAACGGGGCTTCTGTGCAGAAGTTTTCCTTCTTCCCAGCAGAGACAAGCTCGGACTGCTGCTGCTTTTACCTTTGAATAAATCATTCAGAAACCCGAAGTCCCCAGCTTATATTTATGTCTTTTAAATTCGCCAGCACCCTATTAATACCCATCTTGTTACTGGCACAGGTTTTGACTTCTAATTACCACTGGCTCGGTTCTTCATACAGAAGACGAAAAGAAAAAAAAAAAGAAAAAAAAATCGGTTAATTTGTTTAGTGGCATTTCACAGACCTCTCTCTGTTTCTATTTTTAGATCCATTTAGAGGAGAGAGGAGCAACCCCATGGATTTCCATTGATACACGTGGAGCTTAGCAAGAATGAAATAGCCAAGGAAGCCTCCGCAACCAAGACAACCCGTGTGTGTTTACACGTACTATGTATAAACAGGAAAATAAAGCGAAAGAAAACAGGAAAATAAAGATGTCGTGAACTGTGTGCTGTCTTACAACGTATGGCTTTGACCGGTGTGTTAACGAGCATCTGCCTCTCGATCCCGTGCTGGGCTCAGCACCTCGGTGCAACTGTCGATTTTTTTCCAGGAGAGACGAAGTGTCCGCGCACCTAAAATGCTTCTGCGGGGATGGCGACAGCTCCGCAGTCCCTGGGCGTTTGCACGTCGTCGTCCCCCCCCCCAAACGGCACGATGTGCATTCGGAGCCGGGGTGGCCGCCGGGGTCAGCCGGAGCCCTGGGCAGCAGCGGGGAGTGAGTCACTGCAGAGGGACTTGGCCCGGAGCTGCACGGAGGGCTGGCTGGCACCCGCACCACATTTCCATTTTTCACTCCCTGAGTCCCAAAATCGACTCGAAGGAGGTATCACAATCAAACTTTCTGCTTCTCGAGTTTGTTGTCCTGCAGGCTAGCAACTGCAGGCAGGCCAGGGAAACTCAGCGCACCTCACTTTCCTAGCCTTTGTCATTTTTGGACGTGCCGTGGCGGAAATACCTTCCCCGGCTCCGCGGGCCCGTTATGCAACCGGCTTCCACCGACCCCCGAAACGCCGGGGGAGCCCCGGCCCGGTGACCCCGCGCCCCCTCCGCTCCCCCCGCGGCGCCGCACCGGCCTCCCCCCGGGGGCCCCGCAGTGAGTACCCCCCTCACGCCCCTCCGCCGGCTTCTAGGGAAGCCTTGTTCTCCCCGTCCCGGCAGAAGGCTGAGCACCGGGACCCCCCCCCCCCCCGGCTTTGCTCTCCCAGCAGCGATGCCGTTTGCAAAGCCCGGCTCTCGGGCCGTTCGCTCCCGCAGGGATTCTCCTGTCCCCGAGCCCCCGGCAGCCAAACACCCAAAACCTGCGCCTGACACTTAGGCTCGACCTGGATGCTTCGCCCTTTAACAGCCCTCTCGGCCGGCCGCTTTAGAAGCCACGATGTTTGCCGGCGAGCTCCTGCAAAAATCCCGGCGCCGCTCCCGCAAAAATCCCGGCGCGGCCCCGGCCCCGGGCGGGAGGGTCCCAACCCCCCCCGCAGCACCCAGCCCCTTCCCGAGGTGTCCCCCCCCGAAGCTAATTAGCACGTTTGATTGGACCCACTGTTGGCATCAGGTGAAGTAAAGCCCGAACCGTCTGATTTCTGCTTCGAAACGTGACAGGGAAACCGAGGTTGCGGCTTTTGCTTGGAGAGCAAAGCGGTTGTTAATTAATTATTAGTCGGGAGAAATCAGTAATTTCGCCCCGCTTCCAGGCCCAAGCTCCTCCCTGTGGCACCAAGTGGTGTCCCCCGCATCGCTCCTTATAATTGCACCGGGAAATGCAGAGAAGAGGGGCTGGGGAGGGGCCTTTAGGCGAGGGCGACCTAAAGCGGAGCTGGGAAGGGGCGAGCTGGAGGGGGCTGAGGGCGAGCAGAGGGAGCAAGTGGGTGCAGGAGGGACACCCACCCACCCTGGGGGGGCCGAGGGCACCGGGCCCTGCCAAAGGGTATCCCAGAGCGAGCGGAGAATGGGCGACCCCGACGGAAAGCTTCGCCTCCTCCCACGCTGAGCTATAATCGGGGGAGCAGTCACAGCTCAGCGGTTATGGCACACAGGTTGGCTTCCCTAGTCTGGACCGTTTAAAAATACAATGTCTTTCTTTTAATAGCTCAGTTTGATCGGCTCCCGCTAGTTCACATGACAGGGTTTTCCTAAAATATCTTCTTCCACCAAGTTTTTTCCAACTTAAAAATGCTGAATCCTGCTACCCAAATTAAACTCAGTGCAAAGCGAAAAAAAAAAATAAATAAATAAAGAAGTGAAAGAGGGCTGGCGGCTGCCTCCGGACTGCTAGCATTCCCCAAACCAGCATATGACACAACTGTAAGATTTCCAAGGCTTTTGGAGAGTTCAGCGAGAGAATCGTGTCCTCCACTGGCTGCAGCTTCCCCGCTGAGTTAAACTTTCCTGACGGAACCTTTCTCCATCTGGCTCCGGCTCCCAGCGCGTTGTGAGCGGCCGCGGAGGAGAAGGGGGATGTAGTTCAAGTCTTATATAACTGTGCAGGCTGGATGCGGGGGCAGAGACTTTCCCTAGAAACGAGAGATTTTTATATATATATATAGTTATTTTTAGCTTCCTTTTTTCAAAGGAAGGCCAAATACCTCCGACTTTCCTTTGCTTTCTTATTTTGGTATCACTAAGGGATTTTATTTTTGGAGGTAAGGAGCTATTAATAGCTAATATTTTTAGCTATTTATTCCCTCTTTAGGAGAATACTTCCTCTTCCTTTCAGGGCCACGTTCTGGACCGCATCCCTACACACCCCCCCCCCCCAACAACAACAAACCCACCTCCCCACCGTGCCCATGGCACCCTCCGGGATTTGCCAAGAGGATGCCCGGCTTTGTTGGGGGATAAGAGAGGGGGAGTATCTCCCGACCCGCTCCCTGGGGCTTAGGGAGCGGGTTTGGAAACCGACTTTCTCCCCGCGAGCAGCTCAGCCCGACCCCAGCGCCGGGCTCCCAGCCGAGGAGGCTGAGCAAGGAGCTCCCTGCCCGGGAGACGAGAGACAGCTACGGGCGGCTGGGGAGAGCAGCCGGCCCGGGGGGCTCCGGGGAGTCGGGTTCCCGGGGGGACCGGCCCCGGGAGGGGTGTAGGGGGGGGGCTCTGGCTTCCCCCGGCAGCTGCCCGCAGCATCGCCCCGCCAGCGGGCAGGGTCGCTGCAGAACGAGCGCTCCCCGGCCGGCTCCGCGCTGCGAATTGGCAATAAACCCGAAAAGAGGTTGTTGGGTTCTTTTTCAATTTCTCGTGCTCTCCAGGAGATAAGACATCGAGGCTTCCTGAGGATGTGCTCTCAGGCCATCGGGGCAGCTGCCCGGAGTTTATCATCATAGACTTCACGGAGACATCTCCGTTTTCCATTTGCAAAAGGTATTTCAGGCTCACAGCAACAATAAGTATTTTTGACAAAAGCTCCTCACCCTTCCAAAGTAAATACTGTTCTGCCCGAATCTGCCCTCGCATGCAACGCACTCTGCAGCGCAACCTCGACACGCTGAAGACGTTCAGCAGAGCCGTGCCTGAATATCGGATTTACACACTCCGGCTGGGTCTCCGCTGCACCTGACCGGGGCTCCCGAACACAGCAAGGACCAAAAAAGTCAACGGCAGCAGCCTGGCCTGCTTAAGGAAGCCAAACTGGCACCTCCCTCCCTTGTCACAACAGTCCGAGAGCATCCTGACTGCTCGTTACCAACTCCAGCTTATTTCTGACAATGCACTTGTCTAAATAACGTGTTCACTCACTTAATTAAGTTACAAACGGAGCGTCTGATCTTGTAACGAGCTCCACGTGGCCCGGGGAATCCACCCACATAGAGCTCTCCGAGATTGGAACTAGAACTGCTTGAATTTTTCCCATCAAAACATTTTTTCCAAATGAGAAATAGCTTTTCATCTAAAATGAAAATTGGTTGAAATTTTCTGTTTTTTCAACAAAACTCAATAAACTGAAAGGCTATTTTTTGAGTTAAAGTAGTTTTTTGGGCTGTTTTTTTTTTTTTCCTAAGAACTGGCTTTTAGTAAACGGATTCTGTTTGTGAACATTAAAAATTATTTTTATAAGTGAAGAGTGATTTTTTTTTAACTTCACTTTTTCCTCAATAAAGGCAACCTCAGAAAACAAAACCACAAATAAAGAAAAGGTACTGAAGAAAGTGTAGTGAACATTCTTTCTCTTCCCCCTCCCCTCGAAAATTTCCTGTAAAGGAAAAAATAAATGTCTTTCAACTCACTCATAGAACAATAGGGCCCCACTCTCGCTGTCTTTAGTCAGGCAGCTCTTGAATTAGTGTCCTCTTATGGGACCGGGAGGATGTAATTAATTCAGCTGGCCTGATACGATACCATCCCAGGCTGCAGTTTCCCGTTTTACCGATTACCGTGTCTGTCTCCTAGAAATCTGTAGGATTCCAGACACTGAAACACATTTCCAAAGCAGTCGCACGAGTTCATAACCGCTCGTACACGGAAATGTCCGACACCCTCATGTCAGGATTCATGTGAAAGTACCAGACCTGCACCTGCAGCCGTCGGAAAACTTATTCTGAGCCTCAGCCTCCTGAAAAACCCGACCTCGGACTTCTTTTTTTTTTTTTTTTTTCCCAGGCAAAAGCCAAATCACTCAGCCTGGCTCGCAGCGGGGGCGGCTGCCCGGGCCCCCCCGGTGGCGCAGCATCCCTCCTCCAGCATTGCTTCTCGGATTGGGAATTTCAGAGACACAGAAATTCGTTTGCATGGGGGAGAGAGAGAAAACGAGGCGGGACGACCCGTTAGGTACGACGGCAGGGGTCAGTCTTCCCGGCAGGATTTTTTTTTTTCACGCCCGGGCAGAAGGCAAACCCGATCATTCAGGTGAAAATCCGAGAGTTTACATATATGTCCCATATCCCTCTGGGGAATGAAACGGCTGAAGAGCCAGGTGCAGGGAAGGTGCAGGGAGATTGTCACCTTTCCAAGCAGAATTCAGACGTGACAGCTCCAAAAGAAAAGCAATACGTTGGTTTACTGGGTTGGAAACGGCACCAGATCTATCCCGAACCTGAAATTCGCTTAGCGCGCTCTGCTGCAGCAAACTTGGGCAAAGAGGGATGTTTATACATCATGATCTGTGCTTTTACCCAAACATCAAACATTGTTTTCAGGGAACACTTAAGCCCTCCGGATTGGCACTGCCTTACAAAATACTAACACCAACGACTAGGTTAGCAACTCCGAGGCTTTTTGCAAACGAGCACATAGGATAAAACTGAACTATAGCCTTTTTTTTTAAAGCAAGACTAATTAAACAAATAAGAACTCTGGACGAGGCTCTAAAGGTGTTAGTTTCTTGACAAAGATAGATAGCTTCTCTTTAAGATTATAAAACCATAGGTGTTTGTTTGTTTGTTTTCTTTTTCTCGTTTTCCAGGACTTTGAGCTCAGGTTCAGAAAAAAAAGAAGAGACAGCCAAATAGAGCAATTACTTGCTGGAATAATTAGGAAGAACATTAGTCACATTGGGAGTTGGAGAGGTGCTTCTCTACGTGGGCAAGGCAAGTAAACAGCGTGTTACCATCTACCTGTTCCTTGTAGAGCTCAAGTCACTGTAACTGCAGTCACCAGGCCACGCTTTTGGGAAGAGATCTCCAACAAACAGCCATGCATGAGAAATGCCAATTCTTCTACTTTTTAAACCCTGCATTTTTAGCCCCATCAAAAGTTGCTACCTGGGAAATGGCCATTATTGGTCATTTTAGGATTAGAACTGGCTTGTGAACCTCCTTCCCTTTGCATAGCACAGGAGAAAAGGGAGAGGAAGAAACTACAAGTGCTGGCCAAGACCAGGCGCCTGCCGGCTCAGCCTACAGCAGCCTTGAGCTGCTCCGTCCAGTGCCCTTCCCTGGGGCAGACGAGCACTGGGAATCCTTTCCCACCTGCTCTGTTCAGTGAAGCTGGATACAACAGAGATCCTGTCCCATAAATTATAGTTGTTACAACAGTACAAGGAAATAGCTGGTCACTTTTGCACATTGCTCCCAGCTCACAGAACAGTTTGTGGAATGAGAACAGCATCATTAATTAATCATTATTCCTAGCTATTCAACTCACCTTCCCCTTCCAAGGAGTTATTGTAGACAACCGAGGTAGGAATTTGAAGGGATCCTTCTGACTGCAGGTGATTATGAGTGTTTTTCCCCAGCGGTTCCTTTCAGGGGGCTGGGTTCAACATCCCCTAGGTACGTGACCACGCACCATTGGCTTCCCAGTGCCCAGCATGGACCTTCCTTCAAGTCCCACACAGCAGCAAGCACCTCTGCAGCAGGGCCGGGTGAGTGTTTGCAAAGCTTTTGGGAAGGGAAAGCATTCATGGTTGAAAGTTAGTCCAGGAAGGACTCAGCAAACCTAGACCAAGAGGATGACTATGAAACCCACCACGCTTACAGAACACCTGGACTCAAATGCCCACACCTACCAACTCCTGGCTCAGCTGGACAATACAGCTAAGTGATTTTCTTTTTTTTTTTTTACACAAGTTCACAGTGAATTGCAGTTTAGAGTGATATTCTTGTATCTACAGACAACTGCTCACTATCAGGGCACTGGCAAAAATGCATGTATAAATAGATAGCATTAATTTCAGCTACACTAGGACATAAGTTGCTTTATTAATAATAACAACAATGAACTAATCCAATTAGACACCTGTACATTAGGGTCAGGATGGAAACACTGATGAAGTCATTCACTATATCATATGATGGCTAAACTAAATAAAGATAATAAAGAAAGGTTATGACTGTTTTGAAAAGGTGGTTTTATCCCTTTAATATCACCGCCAGGGCAAGGGAATCTGATATTATATCCTGAACACAATTTACAATTCATTACTGGGGCTCTGGCCACACCCGGCAGCTAATCTAGAATTTCACACATTTAATGAACTTCATTCTTGAAATATGTGGTCTGTAAAATCTGATTTACACTGTTGTTAAAATAGTTGGTGTTTGAAAGAAAATATATTTTAAAGTATGTATTTGTGCACAAAGTTTGTTGGTTTTTTTTTTTTTTCCCCTAAAAACCCAAACCTGGTCATTAATTTACCCCAAAGCATATAAAATGTTCCCTACAGCGTAATTTCTGGTGCAGTATTTCTTTCAGCACCTCAGATTTACTCACTATGTTTCTTCAGGAGCAACTGCATTCAGTTGTACAAAGGAGTAGAAAGCCCCCACAATGTAATTGTAGGTACTTCAGTTGGTAAGTTAACTTGACAAGTCAGTTCATGATGGAGTCCAGGGTCTATAATTAGTCCTTACCTGCCACCATCATAAAACCGCTGCATTAGGTCAGTCCTTGCTAGGGCCATGCAAGAGGTACCTTGCAATCCCAGTTCATTCAAGCATGTTAGCTTTTTATTGGATGTTAACACCTGATATTTCCTCCAGGCTCTGGTTTTACTGAAGGCTTTGTGGCATTATGTTCTTCGGAGCTGGAATGGCAACAGGAGCTGAAAGAAAGAAGAGTGGGAACCCGTATAAATCACCGCCCTGCACGGTATCCTGACGGTGAAAGATCACAAAAGACACCTAGGCTGTTGAAGGAAATAGCTGTCATTCACATGTGAAATACAAGATGTTTCTTTCTGTTGAAGGCTATTTATGGTGAACACTGCACCTGTAAAAATTAGTTCCACACTTCAGTAACAAGGATTTGCAAGAATTCAACTCAGCCTTGAACAAAACCCGAGGATTGTGCGAGGGTGTGGATGAGCATCCAGCCAGGGTCAACCCCCCACAGTGACCTGTTCATTTACACCAGCTGCGGGTCTTCCACCGAGATACCAACACAGTGCACTTTTTCCCATCTGGTTTTGGGAAAATTTTCTCCTTACGGGTTAGTGTTGCAAATAGCAATTTCACTTAGAAAATTTGTTTTCTGGCTCATTTCTCCTTGGATGTAGGAAAGATCAGATATCAAAATCTGATCGGCAGGAGGCTTGAGACTTCCTAGGAGCAAAACTGGGCAGCTTCAAATCAAACTTTAGTCTACAGACAGCTGCCTGAGAAATTCTGCCACTAGTTTCAGCCTAAAATGTAAACTGCCACTTTGGTTAATTTATCTGGATCCAGCTAAAAGGCAGCAATGCATCTCAACAAATAAATAACAGGATACCAAAGACTGGAAAGAGGCATATCTGGAGAAAGCAAGATAGATGAGGGGTTGGTAACACCT
Source organism: Buteo buteo (assembly GCF_964188355.1). NCBI lineage: Eukaryota > Metazoa > Chordata > Aves > Accipitriformes > Accipitridae > Buteo > Buteo buteo. Next base: position 71,625,781 of record NC_134172.1, read on the forward strand.
AACCTTGGTCTTTAAGAAATTTTGTTTTCATTTTACAGCCCAGCTGTCAGGGTGGAGAAGGTCCAAGTCCCTATGCCATGCTACAAATAATACTTGGTAAATGCTTCTCTGGAGTAGCTCCACAGCAGACAACGATAGTGTAGATACTGTTTAAAATGGGTCTTCCCCTTCTGTAGGTATTCTACTTACCTTGGACACAAATAGAGATAAGGAGAAGAACCAGTGTTAGTTTCCAGCTCGCACTTTAGGCAAAAAAATTTCCTTGCTTTAATTTTATTCACCTTCGATGTTAAAATCACTTTTCTGTTTGTTGTCGGGCTTAGAGTAATTGTTCCAGGCTAGAACGAAGCCAAGATGGCATACTAAATAATTAAAGCTACATGAATAAATAGGATTTAACTGCTCTAGTTACGTTTAAAAATTATATTAACAAAAGGATCTTACGTGCAAATCAAGTGATTTGTAACTACATCTACATGGAAAGGCGATGCGTACACACACATGGAAACCAGGCAGGAGCACTGTGAGTGCTGACACCCACAACGCTGCCCGGGGGGAATTTGGGAGGTGAACCTCGGCCGGGCAGGGTGGTGCTTAGGTTTCCCCAGGCTTGCTAACGACCAGCGCAGCTCCAACAGCAAGAGCTCTCCTCGCTCGCGTTGCAGGCTCACGCCAAGGAAGTCTTGGCAAGAGAGTGGTTAAAATGCTGGCTGCTCTTCACTAGGGCTCTGAAATTTTACAGCTCATGGTGTGCTGGTTGTCAAACATAAGGAGAACAGGATGGAGCCTAATAGAGGTGCAGCTGGAGAGCAATAAACGTTTCCAGCAACATCTCCAGGGCTAAGTAGGATCCTACCTCATAGGGGCCGAGAGGACTGCTCGCGGTGCCCTTGCCCTCATAGCAAGATGACGAGCTGCTTCACTGTCTGCTGCGGTCCAGAGGTTTCTCCTCAAAGGTCCTATCCTTTAACTCTTGGAACGAGATCAAAGCCAAAGGTGATAAAACATGGTAAGTGCGAGCCATTTGAGCTCCCAGTTCCAAATCAGCGCCTGCCCAGGAGAGCAGATTGACACGCGTGACTTTCCTGCCCAGAGCGGGAGCGATGGCTCTGCCTGGCCACAGCAACGGCAGATGCAGGACGCAGTGATTCACTGGAAACCACCGCGTTGGAGCAGAGACACTGTCGGACAGAGGGAATGCCGATCCTTATAAACACGCCTTTTGTTCAAAACTTTAATCTCAAATTTACAAAGGATGCAAAGGAGTTCTGCCTCTGTGGGCAGCATCCCTTGTCTGTCTTTCCCACAGGCTCAGCACCAAGCGGCATTTCTTCCCATGGCAGTTACACCATGGCTGCTGGAGCAAGTAACATGCTTCATCAGGACCATCACATGGCATTTTATATAACAGTTTCACCAACGAATGGTTTGTTCTCATTTTAAATAGGAATCCTGATCAATAGCAATTTGCATCACTTTCTGACAAGTCACACGTTGGTGACATCTGCCACTGTAGAAAACAAATCCAAAGTGACATATCTTAAAAATAGAAGAGCCAGCGCAAGACAGATCTGCGTCTAACGGCGGAGAAATATAACGCCTACAGCAGAGCTACAACACAGCTTTTTCGGAGCTGATGTGCAACACATGAGTACATCTGCTGCCTGATGAAATCTGAAGAGCAGGAGATACCCGCTTCCCACGTGCCCACCGAGGTGTGTGTGCCGGGAGTACTTCTGAGCTGACTAAGCAGAATCATGCAGTACAATCAATTCACCTCTACTCATGCTCTTAATTTATATTGTGGGTAATTCTACTTTTACCCTGGTAAACAAGTTTCTGGATATAGTTAAGCTACTCAGAGTGTACATTTAAAATAAAATCTGTTTCACATAAAAGGACAAATGAGAATGACTATTACCCCCATCTTTAATGCGCTAAATTCTTTTGCACAGATTGTTCTTGTTACTACTTCTTTCTGTGAGAGAATCTGAACAGCACACAATATTCCTCCTTACGTGCACAATTACAGCAAGCCAAGAGAGGGAGGCTTTAAAGTGGGAATGCAATGATTTTAAAGCCCTTTTTTGTAACCCACTCACTCAAGAACAGTTAGGTCTTAGGCCACAAAGGGAGGAAGAGCAGCAGAAGGAAGGGCATTCTTCTGAAGGCCAGATCCTGCAAGTTGCTGATCATCTATAATTACAAGCAGCATAAATTCAGAGATTCACCATGTAACCCAGAGAGCCCCACACCACCCAGTGAGTTTTAGGGCCAGGAAATGCCAGCTCGTGGCCCGAGGAAACCACCGCATCATTTTTGATACTGACCTTAAATAGGTGGTGGACCAGGACTTAGCGCTGCTAGTAACTGCTGTAACACTCCGAAACGTTTTTCCTTGCATTACCTTTTTGCAGTTGCAGCAAAGCCATTTCTGCAGCCAGCTGCTGCTCACACTCTCTGAAACGTGCTGTTTGCACATGCAGTTGCAAAACATTCAGCACAGATGTAATTTGGATCAGCAGTTCCAGGTTTAAGATGGAAGAACCCAGCAAAATTTTTTGATTGGGGTTTATCCATACTCAATATAAGAAGGACAGTTTTTTGGAAGCCTGCAATCATATTCCTCATTTAAAAACACACATCTGAATGCTCTGTGGAATAAGAAACTTTCCTATAGGATTGACTCCAATGTTGAAGGTGGGGAGAAAGTCCAATAATCAAAATAAGAATACCATTCACACTCCATGCTCTGCCGTGGATGCTGGGCACAGCCTGGAGACCACAGGTTCTCCCTGCCCGTCTCCTACCTGTGAAATGGGAACGGGAACAGTTACCTTCCTCTAGTGAAGATTTATCATGACAATGATATTTAATGCCACGGTAACACAACAGAGAAGAGGCAGAGTAGGTGCACAGCTGCCGTGACTTGAGCCATCGGAAGGCAAAGACAGAGGGCGTATCTACAAGGTTTGCTTCTCTCCAAATGGTTTAAGATAAAGGGAAGCTTCTGTCTGTCTTCATGCAACGTGTAAGGCTCAGGGCCATGGTAAGATACCCAATTACCAGCCAGCACCTATTCTTTCTTTTTTTTTAGAGGAAAAAAAGAAAAATAAAAAGACACTAGTGTATAATACAACCACAATTCGAAAAATAAGGCCACTGGCATTCTTTGGTAAAGCCTAGGCTGAAAACCTATCCCAGGATGCGTGATCTTCCAAAAATCTGCCAACCCCTGCAGTGTTCAAACTTCTTGTATGACCACAGCCACATGAAGAATGAAATTAAACCCCACGGAAATCTTTGACATTTCTACTATTATGCAATGTTTGGGTGAAAAAAAAAATTGCAGAAATTCTCCTTCCCTTTCCAGAGTGAGTTTAGAAAAACTATTTCTAGCTTTTTTTAATTACACATTTCACCATTAAAAAGAAACCATCCATAAATTAAAAGAACCACTAACTAGGGCTTATGTAACCCATTTAGAGTGGGAAATTGGTAACACTTGGGAGTGAAGTCTGTTACTGTAATTTCTGGAGTCTACAGCATCCATTTGATGTGTGCAAACATCACAAAAACTGTTTATTTAATATTTGCATTAACTATTTTATACAAAAAAGTTAATAATGAAAAAGGTTAAGATGCTGGCATCTGCATCCTATAGAATCTAAATGAAAAACTTTAATATATGTTTAATGATCTGAGGGATAGTTTATCACTGCTTTAGTTAAATAGTCTGCAAGTAGTAGATTTACTTTATCCAATACTATTTTATTTTTTTAAATTCTTTTGAGAGCGTTTATGGCTCTGTTACATTTTTGGTAGAAAACTGTCATACTGTGTTCTTAATCAATGTTATTGAAGTTTCCCCTGCGGAGAATATTCAGTGTTAAACTCCTGCCTCTCCCTCCCATTTCTGACCCAGAAGCAGGGCAGCCAGCCCTAGCCCTGGGACTGCTGTTGTGCCGAGCCAGTTACTTAATCTAACGTTCAAGTGATGAGAACATTCCAAAAATAGCTGTTCCTAATGCTATTGCATCATTGCTTTTCCAAGAGCAGCATATATATGTTTCAAACGCAAGACTTTCTCCTATTCACAGCAGCGGGTACCAGCAGGAACCACCACCTTCTCCTTAACTGGGGTTGCACCAAAAATTGCGAGGACGATTTGACCAGAAATTTCCCGAAGGAGCCGAGTCTCTTGAAAACCGAATCTACAGATTACAGGGCTGTTTTAAAATCCTCGGGACAGTTAGGCACTCTGGGACTAACTGGTTGTAGAGAAGGCAGCAGCGAAGCAGCAGCCTGGGGCTGAAGTTCCACCTGGCGGTCAGAGCAGCCAGGGAGCGGTGGTAGGAGGGCAGCGGGGCCGCAGCCTGCCCGTGCCCAGCAGCACCTTCCGGCCTCCACGGAGCTAATCTACACCATTCAATCGCAATGACGACTTGCAGAAAGAAATCTTGCAAATAGGCACTAATAAAGTGAAGGGCAGCAAAAGCTTACACCGATACTTTAAGAAAAAAAAACAACCCGCAAACCCAACAATCAACACCCCCTCCCTGCCCCAAACCCTTTCCTGTTAAAACTGTTAGAAAACTGTTTACAATAAAGAAATTAATGCAGCAGGTCTACACTGATCAGCAGAAAGTACTGACCATTGCACGGATAAGCATTTCACACATAGACAAGTTAAAGGGCCACAATGCAATTTAACCTATATACTTACAATTCTGGCAAAACGCATCTTGGACTGATCACGCCAGGACTAACTCAGGTGCATCATACATGATGTATATGGATGAAGTAAAGAAGTTGCATAAAATTTATTTTTCCACCTTGTTTTACAACATTCCCTTTTAAGTTCTTACACATCTGCAACATATAACTCCACAGAACAATAAATAATCGGCATTCATATTCTCTTGAATCAAGAGTATTTACACACTGTTTAACTAGATGACAGGTACAAAACATTGGCATCACAGTAAATATCATTTTGACACCAGAATCCATTTCCCCAGTTAAAAATTAAATTAACGTAACATTTATTTTTTAACAATTTTAACAATTAAAAATGTTCTCAAAGGCATATTAGTACACAAGTTGTAGTAGGCAGTAGTAATGGACCATATTGGCAAAGCTGTAGAACCCAGGATTTCATGCAAATCAAAGAGTTTATTATTTATGAAGTAACTAATAATAAAAAAATACAACAGCCCATCCAGCTCACGCTGAAGATTTTAGTGGGAACTGGACTGGCCACAGCAACTGCGGAGATGAGTCAAACCCCAGCTGAACAGTTGTGTGCAAAGAACGTGTGACAGTGAGCTACATGCAATAATAGTTCACATACCTGGTTTAGAGCACTGCTTGTGCAAACCAAGGGTTTATGATGTACCAGATGGTGCAGCAGCTTTCTTCGAAAGATAAAGCCAAAAGACAAGATTTAGGGATTCACACATCTAACTCTCTGGGGCTCCCTGACAAACTCAGCTCAACTATAGCAAAATTTTCCTCAGCAGTTGCAGAGGACAAGAGAAGTTGTCATGGCGTTTAATCGTGATAGTTCAGTAGAGCACAGAAAAACAACGTCTTTGGTGCTGCTCAGTTTGGTACAGCCACAGCTGTACCTCTCAGCACATAGTTCTCAACCCCAAGGGGACACCAGGGACGTCACTCATCACCCCTCAGCCCAGTTCTGATAAGACCCTGCACAGATTTAAGCTGCTGCTGCTGAATAAAGAATATTGCATTTCAATTGCACTATGAGCTGAGCAAAACAAATGTTTGCAAAGATAAACAGGACAAGCTCTATGGAGAAAACAAATACAGACTTAAAGAAAAAAAAAAAAAGAAGAGGGTTGTGACACACCTGAATTACTGCAGAGATGCAAGAAGAGAACAGTGCATGTCACAAAACCTCCACATTAACCAACCACCACAGCAGCACAGCACAGAGCGTTGGCTTCCCTAAAGCAGCCACAGGAAGCAAGAGCACACTGTGAGACATACACCGCTACCCTACAGCATCACTTGGAGCACAGTCCCAAAGCACACAAGTTATATGAACTGCTACAGTACATAAACCAGAACAAAAAAAGGAACGGGAAGAACACTAAGTAAGGCTACAAACAAGATACTACATAGAAGAAGGAACAATGCTTCACTCCCAATAAGCACAAATTATGAGCATACTAGAGGAAAAAGATTAAATTTCCAGCAGAGAATCCATTTATTCAAATGTACAGTAAGTATGAACATATGTATTAAACTTTGCTTTTAAAAACATTTTTTAAATAACTTAAGAGAAATATATTGCAGACATAAAGTGCTAAACTTGAAAAATACAACAATCATTCCTCTTTCCTGCTGTTTGTTAGATGGAAGTTTTAATTTTCTGATTGCTTTAAAAAAAACGCAGTGTATACCCAGACAGAAATTACTTCCTGGATTTACAAACTTGTGCAAAAAAACTAGCTGCAAAGGAACATAATTCGCACCCCAAAACACAGCTATAGATTGCTATCAATTCCACTAAATATATGTTCATTATTAAAGTTATGATTCAATAAATATAACTGAAATCACAATTCACTCCCTTTCTTGGTGTAAGCTAATATTTTGCAAATATGGTCCACTCAGTGTAAACTGTGTTGACTTCAGGAAACAGTGAATTCTACCATATATATGTCTCAAATATTTACATACAGTAGCATGGCACTGTTATTCTTGCAGGACATTTAACTACTAATACACACTAGATAGGGACAGGGCTTTACAAAGATGTGTACTGCAATGTATTTGCCAATGGACAAGAGGGACTTGACTTCTCAGTCACAAGAAGCAGCCAAAAGAAATTCTTGACTCTTGTATTTAAATCTACTTAAATCAAATGCTGACTGGGGACTCCAGAACACCTGCACGGTTGACTATCCAGGAGCTGTAGCAAGTTATGATAAAGACAACATTAAGTATCTTTTTGGTGAAGTGGCATAATTCACAAAAGGTTGTCAGCCTAACTCCCCCACAAATGGGCTGTTCAGGCTCTACTTTTCCTCTGCGAGACAAATCACTAAGAATGTTGGAATTCTAGAGCCTTTCCCGACATGAACATGCGTGTTAGATAAGTAGAAATGTATATTATTATTATTTTTAGGAAAAAAATTGGAAGAGAAGGGAAAAAGGCAAATTTTCATAATATTTTGAAAAGGTCAATACCAAGAATTAGCTTTCCTTAGCCAGTAGGTTGTTTCTGAAGGCAGTTGCTACGTATCAGGACTTCAGACAAGAGCCTAATCAGAAGACTGGGCACAAAAGAAAAACCAGTGAGTTAGATTAAAGAGTGTTTGCTGTTCGTATTCCCAAAGGATTTTGAAACATCATTTTCTAAATTAAAACGGTATCCCCCACATGAAACAACAACAAGGTCATATGGACTTGCACCTTCCTCTCACCCCAAGCCGCATGCATTATGAAGCACATTCAATTTTTCTCTGAATCTCTGGAACTTGCTTCCCCTCCTCTTTGATATTTACTCACAGGAACTGAGAGCAAGGAAGGCAGGTCAGGTTGTACAAAACATTCCCCAGAGCAACCACCACACAAGCCACGGCTATCTTATATCTGAAAATTCAAGACGTACCACTGTGGGTCAACACAGACTCCAGGCTCTTTTAAAACAACATTCCCATTTTCCACTGATTTTCACATCAGACCTTTTAACGCAGCATTGGGCTGCTTGCGACAGTGGAGCGCCTGTAGCAATGGCGACAGAAGCTGGCAGTCCATTAAAGAGGTTCAGCATGCTACAGAGACAACCAGGGAGCTTCTGCCCTTCACACCAGCACGGTGTGATAATCTGACCTGGAAGGGATGCCTTGAGAGAGGAGAAGAAGGGAGCTCAGGCTCTGGGCTCTGCTGTTCCTGGTCCCTCCACGCAGCCGACCAACACCACCGCCAAGCAGTGCCAGCTCTGACAGTGGTTTTCATGATGTGGCAATGAGACAGCAAGCAACTAATTTAGCACAGACTAAACAGCCCTTACATGAGGATGGCTGCCACTAAAAGCTCATCCATGTTTGATGTATGGACCCAACTGTAAAAGGTTCCCATAACTCTCCGTCCTTCTCCTGAGCAGCCTAAGTACGTGTTGCTTTCCTCACAGTATTATAATGTGGGCCAATGCTTATTATAAAAAACAGAATTCATTGAGTTTATTTTTGAAAACAGGCCTAACGCCTTCGTATGAAACCCACTCCCGTGATTCAAGGTTGGTTTTTAGAGCAAAGCAAGTGCAAGGTTCTCAAAAACTGCCTCTCTGCAGGGAGTATGTCATGAACAACATCCACCTAGGAGTGCCTCAGCTTATTTGCAGCTCATCTTTGCAGCTTCACCCTAACAGGAAACAGATTTTGTGTAGCTGTGAGGAGTAGCAGCTCTGTGACCTCTCCCTTCAGTCTCCAAGGATTCAAGACACGTCTGCCACATTGTCTGCAGAACAGTACGAGTCTCTCCTCACGTTGTCGACACATTTCAAGTCTGATCAACTGCAAATTTCTTTTCCAAAGATGATTTGTTTTAGTTTAGATAATTTTCTCCTATACAAATAAATACAGAGTAAAGCTATTATGTCACCAGCTCCTTTTAACAGGAAGCACAAAAGCTAAACAAAACTGAATTTCTTCTTTTTGGACTACCATTTCTCTGTATTTATCAATGGCTGGACACCTCCAAAATCACTAGGGTGACCACATTTCAACTGAAGGAAAATCTCAAACACGCTCAGATTCTCAAGTGTGTGTAGATCCGACACGCTGGAGCCCCATTATGGAAACAGCATGCCATAAATCAGGAATCAGCTGTCAGCAGTACAGTGTATCACCTACATTAAGGGATTTCCAAGATGTAAAAAGAATGTAACTACTTGAATCAAAAAGATAAATAATATAAACAACATAACACAATGCCAGGAACAGCCCAGATACTTAAAAAAGTAACTTAAATTTCTCAAATGTAAATTCCAAGGTCAGTTAGCAGCTTTCAGATACTTTTAACCATGCCTGAGAAACCCTTCATTATCACAGCTACGTGCATTTGACCCTAGTTAAGTTGAACAAAAATGACAAAACCTGGATGAACTAACAAGTGCCTCCATCCTCAGAAAACTCCCTTTTATCATTAGGTTTCCGTTCACGGCAGTTGTTAAGTCTTTTTCAATAAAGCAGCATGTAATAGAGATTACCACACGATCCTTATGCAAATATCGGACATTTTCGTTATAGTAACAACTACATGATTTTGTCTCTCAGCCATGTGCAATAATTGTCTCTGATGTGCAAGGAGAGCAGCCCTAGGATGTGAGCTTCGAATAGCTTGGGGGAGAAAACCTTCGTCTCAGGTACTTCAGGACGTAGAGAGGAAGGCAGCTCACCAGAGTGATGACGGTGACTTTCCACAAGAACGACAAAGTTGCAATGAAGTAAACATCTGTATAAAGATGAGCACAAAGAGCACAAAGTCAATGAAGATGGGAAGTACATTCTGGGAAGAGGTGCAGAAAAGCAATTCAATCTACCAACGCTTCGTAAACTGCCTCACCTTCTCCACATTCAAGTTCAAAGCTCATATGATACCTCGTTCCTCACTCTTCTGCCCTTCTCTTCCACAAAACATACAGCTTTCTGCACAGAGCAATTCAGTAAGGCATGCAACTCCTCGCAGGCAACTGCCTATACGTACCCCATCTGAAACAGGGCTATCCAACCCCTGGCAACACTAAGCTTCCTTTAAATGAACTACTTGTCCTCTGACTCTGAGAGCTACCCTCTGCTACTTTGCTGGTAGTCCAGCAAACACCTCTCTCGACTCAGTTGTAATACTTCAGAATCTTTGCAAAAATAGTCGGGAAGCATCGTTCAAAATAGAGCTGGTATACCCATATGCAAGAGATACAGATCTAGCCCACCGGGAAGTTATCCTCTTTGTCTTCAGAGTTAGCAAAGAGCTTTATGGAAGAAGTGGTGACATCTTGTGGTTCCTGAACGAACACTGGAACAAACCCTATGGATCTGAAATTTGCAACTAGACAGCTAGTGGGGGAATCTGGAATTCCTCACCCTTTTTCCTTTAGCCAGGGAAAAGGATTAGCTCTGTTTCAGGCAACTAAAAAAACCTAACAACCAAACCCACAGGAAAAGGGCCCCAATGTAGCAGATAAAATAAGGTAAGTTTTAGGAGGCAACTCCTTCACCCAGTTAAAAGATGAAATCTTTCAAACCAACAACAGAGGCTTCAATCTGCAGTCTCAAGTTCAGTTCCCATATGGAAATAAAGACCACTGCTACATATGACAGCTGACACGTGGTGGAGCTCTGAAAGTACGGATGAGATTCACTGGGCAGCACACAGTCTACTGACAACCTTTACCTCCTCTATCATTTTGCTATGAGAAGGAAGCATGAAATATCTTTCAAGAGCCTTCAAATCAAATAGAGCTTATTCTGGTCAGAACCACTGTCGTAATTATTGTTGGCTTCATCAACAGCCTTTAAGCTCAATTCAGCTCTTTACAGTCCTGTTACTATTCAGGTCATAAACTAACGGATTGGAAAAAAGGCATTTAACCTTACCAATAAACTCATGTAAGAAGACCAGAGAAGCTATGTAGCAGGAGAGACTAAGCAGCTCAGCCACTATCATAAGCCAGTGCCATGTCTGGATCGTCAATGCCACCATCAGTAACTCCGTGAGAATCAAGGACGTGAAGGAAATGGCAACAATGTGGACAAATTCGGATTCAAAGAGGAGGAGTGCTCCATACATGATGATGCTACCTGCAAGGGAATGGAACATTTGGGTATTTTATTCAAACACCAGTCTAAGCTCTAAAACCCACTGCTAGGTCTTGGAAAGGCTGAAACATAGTCATGTCTTGAGACTGTTTTTCATGAAACCTGATGAATGTAATGACAACGAATCAGTTACTATTTAGGAGACAGAACTGATGAGAAGACAGGGAAAAGCTACAGCAGAGGTGCCCAGACTTTTATAACAGTCTATCATATTCACAGACACATGGAGATAGGAAATTAATACATGCTATTTTGGCAACTGGAGATTTCTAACATCATAGAACTCTACCCTCCCAGAAAAGCAGTTGGTCACTACTTAGAAGCTAAAAGATATCAAATACTTCTAAAACCTACTGCACTGCCTCAGTGCCCAGATGGAAGCAAGGTGTTGAAAAGCTTCAGTGGATACGAGTTAGCCGCTCTTTGCACTACTTCGGCCAAGATCTCTCCCCTTTACATTTCCCCCTAAAAGGAGTACATAAAGTACTGTTAATGATGCATTGTTTTGTGCTCCTATTCTGGCTAGCCAGGGAATGCTCACAATGCTCTGCACAGCCACCTGCACAAATAACTCATGTTAACAGCATGAGTAATCCGCACCGACATCCATCACACCAGGCTAGTTTCGGAAGGGAAAACCTGCAAGTGACTAGAGCTCGAGCCACAAAGTTCAAATCCAGCTGTGAACTTTCCAAAATTTAGGGCTGCTCAAGTTTTCGGACAGGCTCATCTCTGCTAGCAACTAGCCCAATTGTTTGGCTTGCTGTTTTCTAGTTATTTAGCACATCAGAAGTGAAGTCACTTTAACCAAATATTGTAACCAGATAGTGGTCTTAGCTCAAGAAGAAATCTTTCCCTCAATGCATCACCCTCTGGCTTAAGCTTTCCACCACTTGTGAGTTTTCTATAAATGCCTTGGCTTTGCCATCATATTTATACAGCATCAGAAGACCATGATCCCTGTCATAGGGTTCTGCCGTGCTAGGTTACAGAAGATAATGCTAACAGAGCTTTTATATTCTTGGATTCGCTCCCTACTGAGGATGGTAGTATCAATTAAATCAGTAAGAATTATCTGCTTATTTTGTCACATTTATTCTGACTCTTGTTCATAAAGGAGTTCTGGAAAATAAGAAATTTTGTCACAAAATCATACTGCAATTTTATTTTTATAGCTCCTTGTTATTTACATGTTTTCCACAATTCCCTGATTAACACTTATAGAAAGTATTTGAGTTTGAGATTACTTGATAAAAAAAGACAAAATGAAAGAAAAGATCTTCTTAGACATATACCCCAATTACTACACCCACTTTTGGAAATGGATGCATTGTAATTAAGGCATTTGCTTAACTGTTTCAGCAGCCTAATTAGAGTGTATGGGATATGATCAAGAACCTGAGCTCTACTCTAGTCCTTCATTACAGATGGCTAAGAAGTAACTCCTTCATAGGCAGGGTTTAGGTAAAATACACAAAGCTACAGATTCTGTATTTTGCATGCTGACTTAATAATCTTTATAATCTATAGCTTTCAAAACCTTTTCAAAAGAAGGGAAGAGTCACAAGCTCTGCTTTACAGATGGAGCAATTGAAGCACTAAAAGGAACTTGCACAAAATGACAAAGAATGGTCCCAATGGGAAGAGGTATGATGCTTTGAACTCCTACATTGCTGCCTGCGACAGGGTTGACCAGTTGTTGCCAATATTTGGTTTTAGAAAATTTCTTCCTTTGGTAATGCTACCAACATTTTCTGACACACAAAAAAAAGTTATTCATTATCCCAAGGACACACTGTTAAATTAACTTCATGCCTTACTTAACTTCCTGCAAAAGAAAAAATTAGATATTCTGTACTCATTAAAACATTTAAAGGCACAAGCAGAAGTTGATTTCTTACCTTGATAGATGCTTATTAAGACCCATATTAAAAACGTTTTGTATGATAATGGTCGTCCCTAGGAAGGGAAAGAAAAGAAAAAAAAAGACGAAGCTCCATTTGGGGTTTTCTTTTATGAATATTCACTTACAGATCAACCCAGCAATTAATAAAAGATAATTTGAAGGTGATTTGGAGAGCAAACAAAACAAATCAACCAACCCTGAGGTACTGCCTCTTTATTCTCATTTTTCATGATGCACGAAGGAGGCCTGGGACTGTGGAAGCTCACTGCTTGCACAGTACAGTACAACCTTACTGCACACACGATTAATTCAATGCAAAGATGTCTCAGGAGTTTAGTCACTGTACTGCAAAATATAAGATGTGTGTATACACACATATATGCATATATTAATATTGTAGTTCTAGACACACACACACACAAATCACCATCATACTGAAGGCAGATAGGTTTTTAAAAAAAAAAAACATCTCCAGCCAACACAGCTATACCAGTACAAACCCCCCCCTATGTTTAGACCAGGCCTAAGGATGGTTGGAGAATTAGTGGTTTATGACATAAGAGACAACATACAAGTGAAACCAGATGGAGACTTATTCAGGCTGTTGGAAAAACAGGCTTTACTTCTGAGAGTATCTGTTTAACAGAAATCCTTAAGGGAAAGGATCTGTTGAAGACTCAGTCCACCCTTTCCTTCAATTAAGAAAGATGTTCCCAGTCTGCATACCCCAGTTATTCAAAAAATTTTCCAGTAAGGGAAAAGAAAAAAAAAACAACCAAAAAACCAGGAACCTAAGACAAGATTTACCTTCCTGATATTTCTATGGTAAATATAAAATAAAGTTTTCTTTGTCTAAGGAGAAGGACCCAACTTTCATGCTAAAGCTACAAAAATGGCACAGCAACCAAAACTTTAGGTCCCTTTAGATCATCCTTAAGGCAAATTTCTATTCAAGAAACTATGTGATAACCTCCTCCCTCCATCAAATGACCATATCCCTTCCCCCCATGCCCTTTTCTGGCTTCAGGATAGTGCCAAATCCCCAACAATTTCTCCTTCCCCTCTATTTTGGAACAAATCGGTAATATTAAATCCTTAGAATTTCCCACAGAATGGAACTTCTATTTCCCCAGCCGTTTTTAATAAATTGCATTTCATGTAGCATTCAATAACAAACTGCCAGGAAATCTGGTTGTATCTGTTAATTCAAATTTGCCTTTAAAACAAGTTTGCTTCAAAATGCATGATAAAGTTCTGTATCTACTGATAATATATTTGACTTTACACATTTAGAGTTTCAAATCAAGACAGGGATCTTGCCTTAAACCAAAACAAACAAGAGTCTCCCACACCTTAAGAAGATCTTTGTAGAGCTCTGGGTACAACATTGCAACTTCAGATTTAACATCCTTGTCCAGGACTAGAGAAAACACTGGAAACATTGTGTAAATTGTGGAATACCTGGGAAGAAGGTAGAAGACAAGTAAATTACCTAAGGTGTAGATGAGCAAACAGAAATGCTAGTCTTCAGAAAGGAAATACAGTATTCTTGAAATGCCAAATGATGTACATATTATAAAAACTTGCAAATGGAACACACCAGAGTTTTGCATGTAGGAAAAACCTGCAGGATTTGCTTCTTGAATGGCTTTTGATTAGAAACACTCATACACAGATGATTGGTTAAAGTATTGCAGCTGGTGTTATTGGGTTATTAGTGGAGCCAAGGACAGACCTGTCACCACCCCAAAGTTTGCTCTACAGTTCAGGCTTGATCCTGTTTGTATCAGAAGGCGATGGAGAAGAATTTGCTGTTTGTTTTTTAATTATGGTCTCGAAAGTCTATGAAGTCATGGGATTACAAGTGTAATCCCAGTATACTTTAGACAGGAACTGACTCCTCCTGTTGAAGAGGTTGGGTTGTCCCCCCTTTCTGAAACTGTCAGGAGCTGGGCACTGGCTCGCTCTGCTGCACAGGCACCAGAGCGTAACGACCGTCCCTCTGTTTTTTACTAGGATTGAAGAAACAGTTCCCAGAGGATGGCTTGCTTCTCATGTTTTGAATGTGACAAACTGTCCTTTTGGAAAGGTTTCTAGAAGTATTTGCACTGCCTCAGTGGCTTTGCTCAGTGCAGAGGAGCAGAAAGGGGACAAGGATCACATCCATCTTCTGAAGCCATGTTGTGAAACGTGCAGAGTAGAGATGTGCATGCCTTGCATGTTAATTAGCCCAAATCTATTCATTATGCACAGGTTGTCCACACTATTAGTAAAAAGTGAGTTCTTACCCAATGATGAGAAAGCCTTGGTAGAGAGGAACTGAAGCAAAGTAAAATACTGACGAAAAAACAGCCTAGAAAAGAAAAGAAAAAAGCTTTTCAGGCGTTAAGATACTGCAGTAAAAGTAACAGCTTAAAAATATGTTCAAACTGGAATGTACTTGCAGTGGGTTCTCCAAATTCCTGAAATGAAGACAGAAGAATGTAATATCAACCCTTTTTATTCCTATTCAAACCTTGGATGAAAGCTATGTTTAACAGCAAACACTGGAGAGCTGGACTTGGAAAACTTTTTGTAATATAATTCCACAGAAAAGAACATAAAGAGTTTCCTCCAAAGCCCACTGGTTTGATCAAAGCCATCCAGATGTTGTGAAGGACAGGTGCGTACTTATTTATGCCTGGATGATACCTTCACAACGTAAAAAGAGTTAACACTCACTAATACAAACACCACAGAGTTCAAGATTAATTTTTACTTTTTTTTTGTCAGAAGTTACAGGTTTGTTTTCTGTTCCTGTTTTTACCTGCAGAGTAAGATAGACTGTCCTGAGTTTGAACCTTTTTTCTCTATGCATCCCTCTCCAACGTGTTTATTCTAAAAAGGGGAGAGGGCAGAACCAGCCTTCTCAAAAATACCAAGTATTTTACTCAAAAAATACTTAGTATTTTTAAGGACTCTATCAGTACACTATGGCATGGAAATGCAACTCCCAAAGAGCAACCTCTGTCCTTAACTGTAACTTTCACTCAAGTCACCACAGCTAAGAACAGAATTTGCCTCATGAACTCTTAAAATCTCTTTCAACTCTCCCTGCCAACTGGCAATTCCATTTTTGTTACACTGAGGCTCTGCACACATAAGCAACGTAAATTTTGTGAATACCAAATCTGTTTCTAAGGGTCCCTTTGAAATGGAGAGGAACAGACTGCCTCCACATTGTTGCAATGAGCTGCCGAGTACTTGGGAAGGTTAATACGTGCTTCAGCAGCCTTTGCAACACAGCTCCTGCAAACACTCCACAGCACGCCAGACCCAGCTTTTGGTAACCTCATTGAGGTCTGAGCCAGGGCCTCCTCAGTTGCTTAAGTAAGGCCTTCAAATAGTGAGACCGAAGTTAAAACACACCTGAAAATAAGCGCACTTAGTCAGCAGAGGCCTTTAGAATATTGCCCTGCTTCAGATTTTCAGTATTTCCTAGCATTACTAAATGACAGCGACAACATGCTGCATGAAAGCAGCATTTTCTAAGGTAGAATATTGTTCATCCAATTTTGGAGAAGTTGCTGATGTTTGTCCAATACCGGGAACTTTCTTATGTGTTTTCACATCAAAGTAACAACCTCAAGTTCCAACCCATGAAAATTTTCAGGAGAAGAAATAATTGCATCCAAAACGAAACACAGAACCTTTACTTTTTGATTTGGCTTTTTCACCTCTCCGTTGGAAAAATCCCTCATGACAGTCCATTCACCTGCATTGTACTGATGCACAGGCTCCTGTGGATTACAAACTGACTGAGAGCTGCAGACCGTTTGTAACTGTTCCTTCCATGCACCATTAGTAAACGACCCAGATGTTTAAACTGAGTGATAGAGAAATCGGCTGCAAGTGATGCCTGTTTTCCTTCCTGTGTAGAACAGCAAGTAAAAGCATAGTGAGATCATTTCATTATTGGAAACAAAGAAATATTGTATTATTATTATTTAGTTATCACTGACAGAATTTCCAAGAAAATTTGCAATACATTAGGTGGGGGAGAGCATTACCTCAGCACTTCTGCCTTCCACCGTGGCTTTTAAGCAAAGAGCAAAAATATGAGGAGAATTCCCATTTGAACCCTGGCCTCCAATTCTAAGCAAGCCTCCGGTTAATGATTCACAACACGCATGTTAACGTGACACTCATATCAAGTCAGTTTTGAACACAAATTTTCAGTCTCAAAAGTTCACTCAATTTTATGTTTTGGCTCACTGCAAGCAGTCTTTCCACTGCCGCCAAATCCAGTCTTGTTGCTCCAAGCAGCTCCACGTACAGGAACCAGAGCTCTAACCCCAGAGTTTGCTTTCTAAACTAATATCAATAGTTTTTAATTGTACATGTAGGGTATATGTTATCAGTAATTGTAACTCCAGCATTTGGAGCGTCTACGTGTGATTAAAAACCCCAAAGCTAACCACAATAGTCCAAATTCAGGGAATCTGCCAAGAACCAAATAATGAACTTGAACTCTGTTAAAGAGTAGTCTCTGTTACAGCCAAATTATTTTTCATGATAAGGCTATTGGTCTGATGATTATTCTTGTGGAAGCTTCTTGCACAAATTTCTGAGGATTCATTTAAGAGTTACTTGCAAACTAGGTCCTGAATTGCCATAGGAAGTCTTATTAAACACAAAGTAATCTCACCTTTCCTTCAACTCCAACACCACAGTCAGCCTCCTGAATCATGCTAACGTCATTCCCTCCATCACCTGCAGGTCAGAGCACAGACAAACGACATTGGTAGTTAAGCAACAGGGACAACTTGCAACCCCACCAAAGGCATCTGCACCAGACTATAATATTAGAAGAAACATTTCACTCTATCAACAAAAGCAGGATTTTAAATAGAAATCATGAATTTAAATTCTTAAGAAGTTTTGTTTTTAATAGACCCACAGGTCACTGATCACTTTATCTGACTTTTAGGTGTACCATTATACCGACAATGCTGAAATAAAGCTCACAGATTAACAATGGCACTTTTCCTGATCAAGTTCAAGCTCTGTTTTGCAAAGATACTACCCCAAATATTTATGAGTAGTTTGTCATCAAAGTTTCCATATGCAAGATTTCATCTTCTCAACCATCCCCACAAAAACACTGTTACCTAACTCAGCATTTCCAGGTGTTATGAGATGACACGGGACTGTTCACTGAAGAAACAGTAAAGACACCATCCTACATGGTCACTCCTCCCTAACTAGTCCCTTACCTACTGCACAGGTGAGTTTGCCGGTCCTTTCCTGGAGCAATCGCACGATCTGAGCCTTCTGTGTCGGAGCGCATCTGCAGCACACGACGGCAGGGCACTGGCAAGCCAGCTCCATGAACTCATACTCATAGTATTTCAGACACACCTAATTTACAGAGATCAGAAGCGTCACCGACGTTTGTGCTATGAAAGTGTCTTTTAAAAAAATCCAAATTCAGCCACAGTGTTTTAGGGCTGTTCCTGAACAGCCTGAGGCATTTGGAGCCTACCTCCAGCGAGTCGCCAGAAATAACAAGAGCACAGTCGTGTTTCCGGCGGAAGGCGTTCAGCTCTAGATGGGCTTCTCCACGGTTAGTCACCTGGGGAAAAAGATGGCAACTGAGGAAGGGCTTGCTTCACTGGGGTGAAAAAACAAACAAACAAACAAGTCTCAGAGGGAGCAAAAGTAATACAGACAGGCAGCACACTGAGTTATTCAGAGCACACAGTCAGATAAACAAAAACTCAGGGGACAGAAAGCTGGGTCAAAACAATAAAAACATTCTGGGTCTACTGCTGGAAAACAGTTGTGATCTCAGCATGCCTCCTGTCCCAGAATTTGGGGTCCTGAACAAGTCTTGAGAGACGGGTACGTGGGTGTTACTCACTAGTCTGAATATATGGATGTCCTGTGTCCGTGTCACCAAATGTGCGTTCTTGGCTGTACATGTGGCTGTCTCTAACTTATCCCCTGTCAGCATCCACACCTAAAATCCAAATATTGAGTGTATTAAATACAAAACTTAACAACCATGTCTGCAGGACATCTAGAAGTACCACCTGCCAGTTCAGGCATATAAAAGGATTGTTAGAATACATATACAGCTTATTGTTCTAAAAAAGCCCTATTTTAAAAAATAGGAAATACAAGAAAATCCTCACAGATCAAAGAAAGCAAAGCTTTTAAAGAGGCTGAAATGCAAAAGAAGTTATAAACTATGTATAACATTTTTCCCACCTGCAATATTTCAAGATTCTGCTGATAAACCCACAAAATGCAAGCTAAAGAATGTGTATGCGTGTGTTAATGTGTCCCACCCCAGCTATTTCTTGTATGCTGAAATAAGCGGACTCTGCCGCAGAAAGATCCCTCATGGCCCTGCCTGAAATGTGGATGATGCAACTGGGGTTAGCTCACTGCTGATGTGTGCGTCTGGAACAGACTAAGTTGGTTGTTGGTTTTTTTTTTTGTTTTTTTTTTTTTAAATATACACTGCTCCTTTTATTTTGTGCTGGTGAGGGGGGGCATTAGAAAGCAATGTCAGCAGCAATACTCAGGAGCAATACCCTGTTATAATCTGGCAGGGAATTCCCTCAATAGTGTAAATATATCAGAGTTTGTTTTGTTTTTTCCACTGGTGTTTTTATTCTTTCAAGACACTGCCCAAGAATATTTAATGAAACCTTAAAAAAAACAAAACAAAACAAAAAAACCCAAAACCCAACAAAAAAAACACACAAAGACTCACTTATTTGTTTAATAATCTGAGGTTGGAAAGAGATTTGATCTTAACAAGATGGTCCCTGTAATGCATTACAAGACTGCCTTCACTCTTGATTTACTTCTTGCATGCAATACCCTAATGAATATACCATTGCAAGGAGTGCTCAGAAGTGCCGCGCTCGCTGTGTGACGACACACCCCACACCCTGACACCGACTCCAGCCAAGGTGAAGAGAAAAAAAATGAAACCGCTTTGGAATAACTGGCCAGGACTACGCCGCAGGGGTAGAAAGCCACAATGCTGCTAAGGAGCTCTGTCTGATTCTGCTTGTCTCACTTCTCTGCTGAAGTCCCTGCTGTTTACAGGGATGGCTCCAAACAGAAAGCACTTTTGGAAGCTTGTCCCAAGCCTTGAATTCCACGTCCTACCTCAGTCCCAAACACACAGCCCTGCTTTGGATTCACAGCATGGCTCAAGATTTTTTGCTCACATTGCTACTTAAAGCAGAGAAACCACAACCAGAACCTTTTACCTACTTTTCTTGCCCAAATCTGAATGTTTAGTCCGTTTCTTTTTCCTTTTTGCAAGTCCGGGATCTGACTTGCAAGTTTTCAGAGAGAGAATAAGCAGGCATCACACTGGTTCCCTCACCACTGAGCACAGCTCAGACTGTAGGTGTCTGAGTCTTAGATGCTGGAGCCCAGAAAGCTGGGAGAGGGGGAAAAAAAAAAAAAAAAAAGGTCCAGTCCCTGATTTTCTTGGCTCAGACCCCCTCTAGTGGCTACTGAAAACCTGTATATTCACAGCTTCAGCCCCAGCACGGGAGCTCGTGCACCAGGGACCAAACACATTCAAACCAGTCTTGTTTCATGCAACTATCTGAAAGAAACAATTGCCCAAAAGTCTCCTGTAGCTACCCTCCTGCTTACGCACTCAGTTTCTGCGCAGGAGCCGGAGCATGTTAGGGGAAGAAAAGCACAAAAGGTGACACGCTTTCATGTGTTTAGTTAACATTTACTACTTCCAGTGTGTTCTGTTCCTAAAGTGATGTTTAAAATGCATCGGCCAGTCCCACTGTTCCCACTCGCAAAGGGCACTTGGTGAAACGTTTACCGTGACAGGGCCCCCAAACTGTCTTAATTTACTGTCTGTAGGACAGTGCCACATACTCCAGAGGGTCTAAGCGTTCCTGCTAGGAGTAACATTAGGTTAGGCAGACCTTAATGCCAGCATTTCTCAGCGTCTCCAGAGTGGGTCTGACGTCCGTCTGCAGCTGATCCTCCACGCCGGTGAGACACAGCAGCTCCATCTCCATTTCCAGGCTCTCGATGACTGTGGCTACCTTCAGGGAACGGTCATGCACGCTTAGCTTTGCCTGGACGTAGCGTGCCTGAGGACAGAGCAGACACAGACACAGTCACTCACACAGCCAGCCTGCATTTTTGTGGATTAGAGGGTTAACCAGCACAAGGGTTAACCAGTTAACCTCCCTCTGTTCAGGGATGCCACCTGTAATGGCTGGCAAACATGAGTTGCATGTTACAGAATAAGGCGGAAAATATTTCAGGAAGTTTTTGTCATTCTGTCCCTGTCCTGTTCCAGCTGGGCAGCATGGTGCACAGCATGTCCTTGTGCAGGCAAACGCACAGCAGCTGCTGAAGTGACACCTGCAGAAAGCCTGGAAGCATCTCCCTTGCACCACAGGTCTAACCACGGTTTCTGCAACTAACACATCTATAAATGATGGCAATAGAGAATCCTAAGCATTTCCACTATCTCATCTCTGCATTTAACTAAACCGTTCTCCTTCACATTTTGCCTGCCTGGGGTAAGCAAATTAGTGCTGTGTGTAGAGACACATCTAATAAACTACACGCATGAAGCCTGTGTTTCCATGAAGCCCGGCTGGGTTATATTCTGGTTGTTTGTAGTTTCCCTGGATGTCAGAATGCAACAATGAAAATTAAAAGCCAACACATTTCCCCACACAAACACAACTTGTCTAACAAATGATTAATATTTGCAGAATTTATAACCATAAAAGATTATAAGGCAGAATTCAGGAACTGTTTTGGAGGGTCCTGGCTGGGATCCAGTTTCATATGTTATCACTTCAAAAGCAACTTTGATTAAAAGAACAGCAAGACATTGAAGAATGTCAATTCTAGCAGAAGAAGTAGGGAGATGAGAGGCGGCATTATCACAAGAGGTCTGTGAGAATCACTTCAGTGATTGTTTAAAAACAAATGAAAAAAACACATAAAAACTTACTTCAAAGTCTTGATACTGCTCTTCCGTCAGAGACTTCTTGGCTACAACAAGAACCCTCAGGCCTTCCCGAGCCATGTTACCACACTGGAAAGAAGTATCACATTGTAAACCATAAACTGCAACTCAAGTAAGATGATTTATGCACACCATTGCAGAGATGGCAATGCAAGATAGCAGGTTAAGAAAATAACCGTCCCATTTGAGCAACCTCAGTGAGTCTATAACATCTGATAAAGTGCATGATAAACCCAAGAGGAAAAAAGGAGATCTGCAATGGTCTGTAATCTATCCCAGTGATCAGAAACAAAAATGTCCTCTCTGCTATACCAGTGTGGCAAAAACAACGCCATTGATTTCATTTTCTCTGTCTCTAAGTAAAAGGACACAAGCCTTTGATTTGTAGACTTCACATCTTTAGCTACCAAACTCTTTAAAATGAGACCAAGGTAGTATTAGTTTTTTGAACACCAGGGTTTGGGGGTGGGGAGAATCAGTAACTGAAGCTACTTCTATGAACTCTGTGTCAACATTACTACTAACCTGACAAACATATCCCAGTAGAAAGCTGCCAAATGTAGTTTTGAAATTAGACCTTTCAGTCTAAAATAAATCCAAACACAGGATCAAGCCCAGGACAAATTTGGTGATCTTGAATAGCAATCAGTTTTGAGCAAAATCCATTTTATTTACAGGACTTATTCTGCACTAAATATGTCAAACTTGCCACCTGACTTCCTTGTTACTGCATATATATTTGGCTGAAGACTAATCCAATGAATTGCCAAGATCAGTGACCTTCTGGCTTGCAGATGTTTTAGCAGTTATGTCCGCTCTGCCACATTGACAAGCTTTGTCATACATTGCCCTACAAGGAGAAAAGCACTTGTGTGAGAAACCCTCCGTATGTAGGAGACACAGCCCCGTACCTCCTCTTCCAGCCAGTCGTTGTACTGCACAATCCCAGCCATCACCACATCAGCCCCCTTCATATAGAAGGTGATCTCTCCTGTTGATTCATCCTGCAGATAAGAAACATTAAGAGTCTAAGTTGGGTCAATATTAGCATATTTGAAGTGGCCTCAGCAACATAAGTGATGAGTTTTCTACACAACAGTCACAAAAACGTCTGCACTGGGTCAGGCTGAAGGTCCATCTGGCTCAGCACCTTGTCTTGGGGCCAAAGGAGATGCCCTATTCAATTGCAGCTTGGTTACTCACAGCAGGAATTAATGCTTTAGACAAGGATGATCAGCTTTTTAATCAGCAACATGGCATCTCCATGCAGACACCTCTCAATCCCGACTGCATGTGCCTTCAGAATAACCTCTAGCCCTCACCTTGAAAATTTATTTCATAATTACCTAAAACAATAAAACAGATGCACAAAGCTTAACAGAGTAAAAATCACTCTAATTTACCCCCTCTGTTACATTATATGGCATAAGCATAATTAAAGCTTATGCTTGCCACAGAAAGGTTAGATTTCTGGCTGTCTTATCTGATACAAGTAATTTGTAGGCTGCAAGCAAAGCATATTTACATTACCACAAATTAAAAAATCCCTTCTAACCAGGCAGATACCCAAGGAGGTCACAGCTATTAGTATTACAAGCTAATGGAAACCCTGGCAATTTCCTCAAAGGAGACAAAACAATAAGCAAGGAACAAACTGCTCTGTAAACCAAGATAGCCACCAGGGATAGGAAGAAAATAAACTTAACATGCAAAAACAAAAAGCCCAGGAAGGTCTGGAAATAGACAGCTGTGAATGAAGAGGGAAAAGTACTTTAGGAAAAAAAGAAATGAAAGAAAAGCACAGTGGACACTTTTTCATTCTCACACGATGTAATACACTTTGGTCACTATATAATACACTTCAGTCTGTCCTGCCATTACAGAAACTAGTGGTGAAGGTTCTCACACATGAAGAGTTTGAGTCGGTAGGTAAAAGCCTAATGTCCTGTGGCACTGACAAAACAGAGTTTACATCCACGGGGGGCAGCGGGGGAAGCAGTATCTGATGTGGATACTAAAAATGCAAAGAAGAGAAGTAAGTGTCTTTGCTACTTTGCTAGGGAAATTAAGTAGTAGCCAAGGATAACAAAGCTCCTTTACTGAACATTTTTGCCAAGCTCAGAGATATTCACAAGGAAGATTCTTATAATTAAGCTTAAGCATGGTTTTCAATGTCCTGAAATGTCCAGCCTTCATATACCAATACCCACACATCCCACATGCCCAAAGCAAAACACTTGTCACTCTACCAAAACAACTAGAATCTGCTTAAATAAAACACAACACTTTTGACAGTAGCCAAAGGTAAAGGTTTATCTATTAAATTATTTGATTAAAAAGTGTCTAACAACATCTCTGTAGGAAACTGAATAAAGACTCCACTTCCCGTGCTGCAGAACTGGCTTAAGATAGTTTAGATTTTTTGTCCAATATAAATACTGTATCAGCTATCTCCTTGCATTAGTCATTTCCTCTCACCGAGTTCAATAGGAGGTTAGTGCGTTCTCATATAATGGTAAGATCACACTATAAATCTACACAGAGATTTGCCAGTTATATTGTTTTGGAGAAGCATCTTTTTCCACCGTGGTCTGACTCTGGCCACAGTTCAAAGGCTTCTTTCAATTCCAGATATGACAATAGCACTATCTTTGCTTTACAACAAAGATCATTCCACATGAGTAAGGGGAAAAAAACGCAAAGAAAAAGAATGGAAAATATTGTGGTCAAAGAAACAGGCCTTCTTTCAAGAAGGTAAGTCAGTAAACAGTACAGTAAAGAGTGGCTGCTTTGGTAGAGTAAGACTTCTTAGAACTGAAATAATCAGCTACAGAAATGACAGTTGATCACAAGTAAACAAGTAGATATTGCGAAAATATCCCAAACGAGGCAACATCTGCTACTTGTTTCAATATTAACTACTACTTTATTTACTAAAAGTTATGTGTTGAAGGAGATCTTTTTATAGGAGCCAAAGCGGACAGGACCAGCAGGGGAGACAGGCATCTCTGCCAAGGACTTCAGTAACATTACTGGGCTGGATGCATGAATCACTTGCTGAAACTCTATACCCAGATTGTACAGGAAGCCTGGCAAGACGATCACAATGGCTCCTGCTAGCCAAAAAAATTGCAGTTTATAAGAATGGGCAATATCTGTATAGTTGAGCAGAAAATATTACCATTTGAATTCTGCTCACTACCATCCTGAGTGCAGTTTCATTCTGCAGTTTCTCCCTCTCTCCCCTCCGCAGCTGCTTACTGTGTCTGTTGTCTTTTGGATACTTCATGCTACTTTCCCTCCCCTTATTTCTGTTTTTTAAACAAGCAGCACAGTTTTAGAAGACACACTGAAGACGTAAACACCTTGCAAGTCATGGAACTAAACCAAATGAAGTGCCTACACATGCATAAGTGTATGTTTAATTAAAGAAAATCTTACTTGACAACTACCTATTTATAAACTTTTCTCCTTTTTTTAAATGAAAATGAAAACCCTGCTTGAAGATATTATTTTAGAGTATACAGGAACATGGCAAAGTAATACCCAGGCAACCAGCATCTGCTATTCAAACCCTACTTCTACACAGGGTATACAAGGAGCTGACTTCAGTGGCTTAGCAGCAGCTCAGTGGCTGCAAAATAAAGACACTCAATTAACAAGCACAACAGAGAGGGGCCAATGCTTCTATTAACAGTATTTACAGGCAGGATCTGGGCCTGATGTTTCTCCCACTGACCACAAGTGGGAGTTTTGCTGGTTTTGCCAGCAGTAATATTCTAAAAACAGAAATGCAAAACAGAAACCTTTCTCTAACAGGGGAGAATATAGATAACAGATAATTTAAAAGGAATAAGCTTCAAATCAAAGAGAGAGAAGAAAAAAAAAAGACTCTCTTCCAATTGGATAAGAAAATTTCAGGGTATCCACTTCTCTGCTGAGCATATAAGCTCAATTTAATGAAGAATACCCTGGCTTCAATGGTTAGCCCACTTCTTATACCTTTGATAAAACAGCATCTCATCAAAAGTCTGCACTTATACTAAGCAATGGGGAGGGAGGTTGTTTAGTCCTCCCTCTTTTCTTGCTAATATTTTTATTCTAGGTCTTGAAAAAGTTGCCTGAAGTCTCCACATCATTTTCACTATAAAAATAATGAATCTGAAGAATTTACACTTGCTGTATTTAAATGGATATGCACTATACTTCTTGCAGCTATCCCATGCAGCATGAGACATTCGTGGGAACACTGAAGACTGTGTACATTCAACAGCATTCAGACGGATCTCTAGATTCACAGATTTAACACACTGATTACTTTGTACAAGCTCAGCCTATCAGCCCACTTCAACTAACATTCCTGCCCTTGGGCATGTTTTAATATTCCAAAGCCTGGAACAACTTGAAATAGAAATTTGTCCCCCCTACACCGTACTGTGATGTGTGATCCAGAACTTAAAAGCAGTTCCTTGAGCAACAGGAGAAGACCTTCTAGCAGCCTTCCAGTACCTAAAGGGAGCCTACAAGAAAGCCAGAGAACAACTTCTTACAAGGGCATGTAGTAATAGGACAAGGGGTAAAGGCTTTAAACTGAAAGAGGGTAGATTTAGATTAGATATAAGGAAGAAGTTCTTCACTATGAGGGTGGTGAGACACTGGAACAGGTTGCCCGGAGAAGTTGTGGATGCCCCATCCCTGGAAGTGTTCAAGGCCAGGTTGGATGGGGCTTTGAGCAACTTAGTCTAGTGGAAGGTGTCCCTGCCCATGGCAGAGGGGTCGGAACTAGATGATCTTTAAGGTCCCTTCCAACCCAAACCATTCTATGACTCTATGATACTCAGGTAGGATAACACAAATACAGCCATTTGTATAAGCTTTAATCATTTTCAATCTGCATCAAACACAGTTTGTCCTTCATGGGTTTGCAAAAATAATTATTTGCACATATTACAGTTCCATCTTTATCACCAAATCTCTTGGTAACAGGAATACTGAAGTTCTCTGTAATATTTGTTGTTGTTGAATACAACCACTGCATCACTCCATTTTACATCATCCCTTCATGGTGCCGTTTCTGACATGGGCTGTGCTCTTCCACGGGTTCAGAAAAGTTGAGATTTGTAAAGCTACCAAACATCAGCCAACAAAGCAGACCAAATTAATCTTCTATCTATGAGGCCCACATGTGCAATACTGATCCCAACTGCTTCTAACTAAAAACAAAGGCTACTCCTCCTACTGTTGTAACTTAAAATACATGAGGCAGAAGATAGTTTTACACCCTAAAAAAAAAAAAAAAAGAAAATCCCTACCAATCTTACTTATTTTCCCCACCCTAAATAACAAAGCTGCAGATCCCATGAAATGATACAACAAATCATATCTTGCCCTGGATTGTAGGTTTCATATTCATGTTTTAGATTCCTAGTACCAATTATCTGTCTGTACTCTCAGTAAAAAATAACAAGGATGTTTTAATTATCTCCAAAAGAAATATTCAGACTGTTTCACCTTGTTTGCTTTGCAGACAAATGGAAGTGCCCTACCATAGCTGGGTTTGTTTATCTTACTAACATTGATTCTCCAGCACTATCTTGAAAACTAATGATGATAATGTTGACAATTGATCTCAAATGTTTTTAACACCCACAATTTCTTCTTCTTCTTTCTTTTTAAGGTATTTTTTTTTCTGAGAGTCTGATCTTGTATTTGTATATAAAACCACAAAGTTATGTGTACAATTTCAGCTGGGCATGTATTTAGCGTGTGCAGTGCCTGCTGCTGCTGCTAAAGGTACTTGCATAAATGCACCCTTTTACCTCAACTCAGCTATTTTCAAACCCTGCTCATGACACAGTGTTCTCAGCATGGCTCCAGGTGCTGTTAAACAGCTCAAAAAAAAAAAAAAACCTCCACACTTCCCTGCAGCTACAAGTGCTTCCTCCTGTGGTGCTGTATTTCCATGGGGTCCAAGAGGACTTCCAATGCCTCGCAGAGATCTGGGGAGCACTTCCACAAAATCACTAACAATATCCTGAAGTTATTTGTGGTGACATTGGTCCAGGATCCCCCCCTCCTGCCTGCTTGCTGCCATCTCCATCGCCCCCTGTTGTACCACCACAACCGCTTTGGAGATGCAGTGTAAGCTGGACCCATGAACCTGCTTGGGTTCCTGCTCCTGGCTGACCCTGATGGGAGGAAAGCACTCATGACCTGGGTCGACTCACAGCCCCAGTCCACTGTATAGCCGCCCCGAGCTCTGCCAGCATGACTGGCATGGACACGACAGGAAGGGTAAGAACTTTTAGACAGATTAAAAGACAATCCCAGGGACACAGAGCAAGGCTTCAAAGTCAGTTCAAGCTTCCCTGAGATGCTGCTGGTTCCTGCTCCCCTGGAAAGAACAGTCCTGCCCCTACCAAGCTCCTCTTCCTCTTCACTGTGTCAGCCACTGTGGGAGGGGACACACAATTTGGGTCCCAGGGACAGGGTAACCTTGACTATTTCTTTTGGTGGCAGTGCTGGCTTCAAGATTTCCTGAAACAACAGCCTTACCTGAGAGATAACATGGCATCTCTGCTGATTATCAAAGCTGTTGAGCCTTGGTTCAGTGGACACAACCAAAACACTCAGATTTTAGCTCTCATATGTCCCACCAGTCCCACCTATGTCTCCTTCCACCTTGCACACTTGTAGCAAAACCCCTCTCCCAACGTTTTGCAGAGTCCTCAGGGCCCTTGGTTTCACAGTCAGAGGGAAACGCGCTCCCTCTTCCTTCCCAGCACCATCCTGGAGGCCCCACTGCATCACCGAGGAGTTACTTCCATAGTTGGTGGCAGTGCTGGCTAATGGCCTGGCTGGACACCCGTTCCCAACCTGACATTGCCCCTGATGATGTATGCACAAAACTACATGGGGAGCTGCATGGCAGAAACCCACCCCAGAGTACATGACAAATTAAAAATGTGAGTGGGAAGAAGGAGCTGGAAGAAGCTGGAACTGTGGAGGACGCATGCACCCCAAGTGCTTGAAGCTTGGGCTCCTTCATTATTTTGAGCAAGGGACCAAAGGTCAATAAACTAAAGGTGTCCCAGGGCCCTACAGCACTTACCGCCAAATACGGCCAAGGAAAAGGACGTGTCGCTAAACAAACCCAGCAATGAGATGCTATTAGCTCAAAACAGAGAACCAACTTACAGCCTGAGGTAGAAGAGGCTGCAAAACTCAGCCAGGAAGAAGAGCACAGCTGAGAGCAATTGTTTTATGTTTCATATCGCGTTAGCAGGAGAGTCACAAAGAGGTGAGAGCGTACGCGAAGCTACTTACCCGAACGATTATCCCCATGCGCTTGCTCTCGTAAGTGAAAGGGAAAATCTGGAGGATGGTGAAGTTCAGGATGTGGCCACCCGGTGTCCTCAGCTGCACAGAGGACTGGTCTCTGCCGACCAGCGTTAAGCCCACGCTCTCGGTCCACTGTACCAGGGCCACCTGAGAGGAGAAGGGCACGGTGAGGGCAGCCAGCCCATGCCATACCTCCCCTGAGGGGCACCAGAAGGGAAGGGATAGCAGGTGGGGGCTGCAAAGAAGTTCATTAGTCATTAACGGTGCTACAGAATGGATCTCTTCATATATGCAGGTGCTCCGATCTGGCTCTTTCAGGTGGGCTTTTCCTGAGGTTAGAAGCTTACTGAGAGTATTTTTGGGGTTTGGGCAGCCCAGCTCCTGTCTGATTCAGCTGCCGGGCTGTCCTGGACTCTCAGCAGGAGGTGGTCAGCTCCCTGCCTTTGACTGCCACAGCCTGAAGGAAAACCCTTCAGCAACGGCGGGCACAGGTACCCTCCACCCAGGCCTGGGGTGCGCAAACCTCTGCCTGGGCACATCAGGTAAATCTCTTTATAAACGCTTATTTTTTGAATGTGCTATTTCCCAGTTTCCTGTTTATGAAATCAAGAATTCAAAACGATGTACTCACCTTGGATTTACAATATCAAAGCCAAAACCACTAATGCAGAGCACATTAAAAATTCATATTAAAAAAACAAACAAAATGAGCTCTGTGTTATACTCTGTTTGGTAGTAACAGTTCAACAACTTTCAGCCTCTGTACCGAACAGCAAGACAGCTGAAGGCTGGCTCACAGACACTTCTTCCTAGAAAACCCCTTCTCCTCAAACATTAAAAAACAAAACAAAACAAAAAACCCCAAACAAACCCCAGATTTTTCAAGGCACACACCAGATCTCATTAAATTGAACTTACATGGCCATCATTTTGATTGCAGCTTCTAGCATTTAAGGACCTACAACATTGAATTCTTTACAAGCTCTTACTAGATTACAACCAGAGTCATGACAGAAGACTAAAGCCTTTATTTTGCTTCCCTGACAATCCCCTCAGAATCCCCACCTCAGCCGACACATCCATCTAAGATTGAGCCTGCTGAGATACGGGGGT